>NC_091952.1:127054474-127379474 GCF_031021105.1 Erythrolamprus reginae | reverse complement strand
CCAGTTGCCAAAAAGATCTAAGATACCACTTTTGTTCTCTTTCCTTTTATTTTTCTTTCTATTTAGGCAATGAAGAGATTAGAAGATTGAGCCAAAAGTTTTTGAAATGCCTGCTGAATGTTTAATTGGCCTTAACTTTCCACAACTTCTCTAGTTCCTCCTTCAGGCCCTGAAGCCTCTCATACTCCTTCCAGATGTTGTTTGGCACCACGACATCTTTCACCACCATACACCTACGTATTCCATTATTCCATTATACATTCTCCTATGTGTTCCATTATCTACTCCAGTGTTTCCCAACCTTGGCAACTTGAAGATATTTGGACTTCAACTCCCAGAATTCCCCAGCCATATCTTCAAGTTGCCAAGATTGGGAAACACTGATCTACTCTACCATTAGGAAGAGCATTGGAAACAGCAGCTGTTTGGTCTATTTTGGCAGGCTTTGATTTACAATTGCCTAGCAAGTGTGATGAACCTACATTGGGGATACCTAAGATAGAAACATAGAAGACTGACAGCAGAAAAAGACCTCATGATCCATCTAATCTGCCCTTATACTATTTTTTGTATTTTATCTTACGATGGATCTATGTTTATCCCAGGCATGTTTAAATTCAGTTACTGTGGATTTACCAACCACGTCTGCTGGATGTTTGTTCCAAGGATCTACTACTCTTTCAGTAAAATAATATTTTCTCATGTTGCTTTTGATCTTTCCCCCAACTAACTTCAGATTGTGTCCCCCAACTAACTTCAGATTGTGTGATCTGAATTCAAAGTTCTTACAGCTAGGGCCCTCCCCTCCCCCATAGCAGGGATGAAATATTCCTGGTTCGCTCATGTCTGTCTGTCGTCAGAGAGCTGGTCACGAAGGCAGCGTGAGGCTCCGCCCACTCACCCAGACACTGCCAATTGGGTTCTTTTACCCTCTGCACATGCACTGAATGCTTTGCACGTGCATAGATGGATGAAGAACTATGGGAGTTGAAGTCCACATGTCTTAAAGTTGCCAAGTTTGAAGACCCCTGACCTAGAGTTAGATCTGGCCAACATTTAACAGCAAAGGATTAATTTAAGGATCACAGCAATTCACTGAACAATCTCAACAAAAAGCTAAGACAATCAGGTTAGTCACACAATGGAAACAATTTACAGTCGTCGCGGGTTACAATGATGGACAGGCTCCATTACTGTCTTAAGTCAAGGACCACCTGCACTGCAGCAGAAGTAACCTCCCCAGGTATGATTTCCCTAGGTATAATTCCTTAGCTATTCCATTTGGTTGTAGGTCAGATATGGGCCAGCCTCCCCTACTTTCTCCTTCTATTCTTAAATATGGAAGCAAGAGCTATACCAACAGCTATGCTGAATAGGATTCAACTGCTAATTACCGTATTTTTCAGAGTATAAGACACACCCTTTCCTCCCTAAAAGTGGCTGATAATTAGGGTGCGTCTTATACTCTGAATGTAGGTTTTTTCCCCAGCCTTAACTAGCTGCTAACAATCTTCCCATCTCTTACCTTGCAGGCTCTTTCATTGTTTCTCTCTGTGAAGAATGTTTTCCAAGCCCTAAATCTTTGCAATTTTTTCCCATTGGTCTAAGTTGCTCCAAATGTTTCTTTCCAGCCCTAACCAAGTGCTAATGATGTTCCCAGTTCTTACCCGCTTGCAAGCTCTTTCATTGTTACTCTCTGCGAGGAATGTTTTCCAAACCCTGTCTTTGTAGGCATTTTTTTTTCATTGCTTTACTTGCTCCGAATGTTTCTTTCCAGCCCTAACCAGGTGCTAACAATGTTCCCATCTCTTACCAACTTGCAAGCTCTTTCATTGTTAACTCTCTGCAAAAATAATGTTTTCCAAGCCCTAAGTCTTTGCAGGGGTTTTTTTTTCCATTGCTCTACTTGCTCCGAATGTTTCTTTCCAGGTGCTAATGATGTTCCCAGCTCTTACTGGCTTGCAAGCTCTTTCATAGTTACTATCTCAGAATAAAGATTTTTTTAAAACCGTTAGCCAGGGGATAAAATAATGCGCTGAAGCTGACCAGACTAAAGACGCTAGTCAGATGAATACCTGGTAAGCAGATTCTTTTTCCTATTTTCCTCTCCCAAAAATAAGGTGTTTCATATATTCCGGTGCATCTTATACTCCGAACAATATGGTAGGTTTTTGTGGGGGAGTGTGTTTGTGTGTGTGTGTGTGTGTGTATGTGTGAAATTGATGCAGGAAGTGGAAAGGTAGTGTTTTGCTTTTTGGTTCACCTGTTGGAAATTGGGCCTGAGCAGGGGCAGATTCCTATGACTGCTGTTACTAGTGTGCTGTGCGCGCAGCTTCAAAATCTTGTGTACGAATCCCCTTCTGAGATTTTGCTTCCTGTGTATGCGCAGAAGCAAAACCATGTTGGGACACACACGCATGCACGCAATATATCTGAAGCTGCACGCGCAACAATCGCTACCGGTGCTGCGTCCTTTACCATACCTGCTACTGGCCCCAAATCAGTGGAAATATCTTTGAAATAGTTTTTCAAATCAGTGGAAACTATCCCTGAAATAGTTTTCAAGAAGTTTGACTGACTTGACTTGTGCTTCTACTATTGATTTCTTTCAAAAGATGTTGGGTCCGTGAAAG
Organism: Erythrolamprus reginae; assembly: GCF_031021105.1. NCBI lineage: Eukaryota > Metazoa > Chordata > Lepidosauria > Squamata > Dipsadidae > Erythrolamprus > Erythrolamprus reginae. The sequence continues at coordinate 127,376,841 of NC_091952.1, read as the reverse complement.
ATCCAGAGAGGCTTATAAACATCTTTGGATTAAAGATGCTTATAAAACTCCCCCTAATCCATAAATGTTCCAATTGCATCATGACTGCTGAAAAGCTTGTATTAAGAGGAAAGATGTCCAGCTTGATAATGTCATGTTTTCCTTAGTTTCTTATCAGCCTCACCAAAGTTCCATAAGTGTTTTGCTCTTCTGAATTACAAAACAAAGTCTCGCTCCACTTTGTAGTCTGCTACGAAGTGATGAAGGAAAAGACAGGCAGTTCTGTCCTTCCTACGGAAAATGTTTATAGCATCCATGCTGACGGGTCAGAGAGACCTAAGAATTTTCAGGCAAATAAAATCCATTTGGCCTTTTACTTCGTTGGAATCAGATTACTCATTCGTAGAATGAGGTAATATTTTCTTACATGTTTATCCTGGCTTTTATCAAGCCGCTGGGCACCCACAGTTTTCCATTCCTCCCACCTCCTCGCTTTCACCAGATAAGTTCAATTGTCATATATTGTTTTATATATTGAGAAGGATGAGGGGAGACACAATAGGAGTGTTCCAATACTTGAGGGGCTGCCACACAGAGGAGGGAGTCAGGCTGTTTCCCTGGGCACCAGAGATGAACCAGTGAAATAGCTTGCCTGTGGAAGTGGTGAGAGCTCCAACACTTGAGACTTGCAACAGATTGGATATTCCCTCAAATGTAATCTGGTACATTATAATCAGGTGGGAGTTACTGCTCCCAGTGTGCTGCCCATGCAGCTCCGTGTCTTTGGCATGCATACATGTGAGATTTGGCTTCTGTGTATGCACATGTATGAGATTTCAGCGATTTTTTTCTTCTGTGCATGCATATATTATTATTATTATTATTATTATTATTATTATTATTTATTAATTATTATTATTATTATTATTATTATTACTATTATCATCATTATTATCATTATTATTATTATGTCAATTCAACACAGCAAACAAGATCACTATGCTGGATTTCGTATTTCATCACCAGTCGGGCGCTTCCCAAGCGCCTAGGACTGTGTGATGTAGCGGCGAATTATGTTTGCCAATCCCAGTAAAGTGGCCTTTTGCAATTGACAGATGGAGATTTTGTCAATTCCGATGGTTTTCAAATGTCCGCTGAGATCCTTTGGCACTGCGCCCAACGTGCCAAGTACCACTGGGACCACTTTCACTGGCTTATGCCAGAGTCGTTGCAGCTCGATTTTTAGATCTTCGTGTTTCACTAATTTCTCTAGCTGCTTCTCCTCAATTCTGCTGTCTCCTGGGATTGCGATGTCAATGATCCATACTTTCTTTTTTTCCACAATCAGGATGTCTGGTGTGTTATGCTTCAGAATTCGGTCAGTCTGAAGTCTGAAGTCCCACAGTAGTTTTGCTTGCTCATTTTCGACCACTTTTCCTGGCTTATGATCCCACCAGTTCTTTGCCACTGGTAAATGGTAGTTCCGGCACAAGTTCCAGTGGATCATCTGTGCCACAGCATCATGTCTATGCTTGTAGTCAGTCTGTGCCATCTTTTTGCAGCAGCTGAGTATGTGATTGATTGTTTCATCTGTTTCTTTACAGAGTCTGCACTTTGGATCGTCTGTTGATTTTTCAATTCTGGCTTTGACAGCATTTGTTCTAATGGCCTGTTCTTTGCCGCCAGTATTAATCCTTCTGTCTCCTATATAATATATAAAGGCACATTGAAATGTTGCGATTTCTGGAACATTTTAAAATTTATTAAAAACTGCTAAAATTAACTAAGCTTTCGTTAGTCCTCTACTAACGTCATCAGAATGTTAAAAGGAGGAAATACACAAAAGATAAAGAAGAGACAGCAATTTCACCTGTTTTTATAACAAAGCTAGCAACGGCTAAGCTAATTACAGGAGGGAAAGAAGGGTGTAGGCCTGTGATGCGGACAATGTGCAAAGTGAGCAGCATCATATAAAAGCAACTGTCTTCAATGGGGGTTTTAACACTCTGGCGACATTAGTAGAGGACTAATGAAAGCTTTGTTAATTTTAGTAGTTTTTAATGAATTTTAAATTTTAAAATGTTCCGGAGATCACAAGGGGTGAAATGCCACCGGTTCAGCCTGGTTTGTGCATAATGGTAAGGGTGGCTGCCTGTGGTTCAGAGAATCGCTAGTGGTGGCAGTGCGAAGCTCCACCCACATCGCCATTTTCCTTTTTTAAAACCTCTGCAAAATCTTCTGCACATTCACACAGGGTGAAAAAGCGTGTGCAGTAGAGAAGTTAAGTAATTTCACTGTTGAATAGCATCTCTCATAGTCCTTGAAGAACCTTTTTAAAAAATACACTCCATTACAACATTACTGCTTCTGCCAGTTCAACTCATGGGGCTATTCACTCACAAAGAGGACTCCAAAACATACCTCAAAACTGCAGTGAGTTCATTTCAACTACAAATGCAGACAAAACCAGCATCCTAAAAATCTAGTAATGCATAATAATGTGACATTAGCAAATGGAGCATGAACAAAGCAGCAGAAAGCGAATAGGAACCATCCATTGCTGGAGATCAGTAGATGTTCCCCTTAGCTGCACTTGGTTTCCTTTAAGCTAACATTGGTACACAGTATTTCACTTATTTGAAAAGCCATCTTCCCTAGGAACAATAATCCATACCTTTAAACCATGATCAAAAGTGTCCTGTTGCCTTTATATCTATTTTAGCAAACGCAGATAAATTAACCCACAATGTTGGGAGTACAGTTAGTTCCGTCTCTGCAAAAATTCACCTTAACTGCTCATCCTTTTTGCTACTTTGAAGAACGCCATGAAAAAAAACCCCAACCCTTCACTTTGGGAAAATCCAGAGAAGAAGTGGAAAATTTAACATTAAAAAAATGGAGCTTGAAAGTCCTTTGAAATTATTTGATTTGGGGGCCAGAAAAACCCTTAAAATGATAATTTATCTTACGAAGAAATACTCCCACATAACCCAAAAACTAGAAAATGAAGCATTTTTCAACTAAAATATTTAAATATGGAAACTGCCTCTACCTTGAAAAATGATCACTTATAATGAAGTCTAAGGACAACTTGATATACTGTATATCAAAATCCCAGCTGTTGAATTACTGCATTAACTCTTGTTACAACATGTTGGCTGTAACCCTGTGAGGCAGCTATCTCCACGACACAATTCTTTACAGAATGGTCGTAAGAGCTCGAAAGATATATTACATTTAGTTGTCTGACTTTATCTCACTGAGACATGAGTGAAGCAGACTGTGGCATCTTTAACTTGTTTAGCAATGTTACAGCAGGAATGTAACCCTTGACAGCCATTCATTAGAATTGCTCCAAGGTTCACATGCTAGATAGTATATGTTATGTCCTGAGAAGCTGGGACGTTTGCACTCCAGTCCGACAAGGAAGTGGAGCAGGGAAATTCTGATTGGCTCCTTCCCAAAAGGGCTCCCTATTTAAATCCCTGCCAAAAGCAGGCAGGGGCTGATGTTTCCTCACTATAACCAATAAAGAGATGAAGTCTCACTGCCAGACTCCTGCCTCTTCAGTATCTGAACTCAACAGTATATAATCAGTGAGCTATAATTCATTCATGTCATTAATAATACTATTCATTTATATAAGCAGTGTCTTTGGAACCATCTTTTAGAAAGGGGACTCATCTCCTTTAATTTCCTCGTTTTTACTCTAATACACTATAGGGAATAGTGAGGTGCAGCATGGATTATTTTAGAAGGATATATGGTGCTGAATATTCATAAACATTGCGAAAAATGTTTAGTACCTTGTTTGTTTGATTGATTGATTGATTGATTGATTGTTTGTTTGTTTGTTTGATTGACTGATTGATTGATTTTTTTTATGCCACCCTTCTCCTTAGACTCAGGGCGGCTTACAACATGGTAGCAATAGCACTTTTTAACAGAGCCAGCATATTGCCCCCACAATCCAGGTCCTCCAAACCTTAGATTAAGCTGTCTAGAGTCCCTAGGGAGTTGGGTGTCATAAAAATTGAATAAATACATAAATAAATTACCTTTCCCAACTAACTGGATGCTGGAATGCCTATGCATCATTTGTTTTGAACTATAGTTAGTCCTGGTCTCTCTGTCTTGTTTAGCAATAGAAATTTGGGGCTAGTATATTTTTATACTAATATAAGACCAGACAATTGGAAATGAAAAAGTAAAGAAGGAACTTTTTATCACATTTGGTGTCAATGTCCTAAAGTGAAGAAGTATTGGGAAATGATAAGGAGATGGCTATAAAAAATTATAGGACAGTGATGGCTAACCTTTGGCAAAGGTGCCACAGGTGGCACACGGAGCCATATCTGCTGGCCCAAGCTCAGCTCCAATGTGCATGTGTTGATTTTTGGCTCACATAGAAGCTCTGGGAGGGCATTTTTGGCTTTCAGAGAGCTTCGGGGGTGGGGAGGGCATTTTTACTCTTCCTCTGCTCCAGGGAAGCCTTTGGAGCCTGGGGAGGGTGAAACAGAAGTTGGGAAACAGGACGTTTCCAGCCTCCAGAGGGCCTCCGGGAGGATGGAGAAGCAATTTTCATCCTACCTAGGCATTGAATTATGGGTATGGGCACTCATGCATGTGCAATAGGATGCACACATAATCTTTCAGCTCCCAAGGAAAAAAAGGTTCGCCATCAATGTTATAGGAGAACAAATAGAACTTAAACCTGAACTGTTTTTTATTAGGAATCATTAACAAAAAATTTAAAAAAACTAGTACATCGTTTTACAAATAGTAACCACAGCAAGAATTATATACACTCAAGATTGAAAACTTGAAAATACACCAAGTGATGAAAGAGTTATACATAAAATACAGGCTCAAATTGGAAATGAAAGGCAGAGGGAAACAAAATTTTATGAGGTGTGGAATAGGTGGTATAAGCAGTTATAGCAGAAAAATAAAGATGTATAGAAACAAATGTAAATAACCATATGATACATATGACACAGCACTGCTAAAATATTTATTGATATGTAAATTGAAAAATGAAAAATAAAAATAAGGAAATTTTGGGCACAGTTGTGGTCATAAGCTGGGAAGTACTTGTGGTTTATTAGTGGTTTGCCATAAACTTTTTGAAAGTAGTAAAAGGCAGTGATGCTTTAAAAGTAGATTGGATTCTTCTCTGGCAATATTACACTGCTAGCCAGAGCTTACAAAACATTTGTTAGACCAATTCTGGAATACAGCTCACCTGTCTGGAACCTGCATTGCATTTCAGATATTAATACAATAGAGAGAGTTCAGAAATATTTCACAAGAAGAATTCTTCATTCCTCCACTCGCAACAAAATACCTTATTCCACCAGATTTGAAATACTGGTATCGGACAATTTACAACTACATCGCCTCAGATCTGATCTAAATGTAGTTCATAAAATCATATACCAAAATGTCCTTCCTGTTTATGACTACTTAAACTGCAACAACACACAAGCGTGTAATAGATTCAAACTAAATGTAAACTGCTCCAATCTCGAATGCAGAAAATACGATTTTAGCAACAGAGTGATCAATGTCTAGAATGCATTACTTGACTCTGTGGTTTCTTCCCCAAACCCCAAAAACTTTGACTTTAGATTGTCTACAGTTGACATCTCCCTGTTTCTAAGAGGTCTGTAAAGGGTATACATAAGCATACCACTGTGCCTACCGTCCCAGTCCTACTGTCATATTGTCCTCTTTTATTATTGCTTTTTACTTAAGTCATGTTTATACAAACTACTACTATCCTCTACATGTTTGACAAATAAAATAAATAAATAAATGTCTAATCTTCCCAAGCAAACTGCTTTGTCACATCCTAACAGCAAGATTTATACATGATACATAAAGTAGACTTTTATCAATATGTAATATTCTTTTTTAAAGGATGGAAATGCTTACAGTTCATTGTTTTTTTCTCAATCTTGTCAACCTTAAGATGTATGGACTGCTATTCCCAGAACTCTCCAATCCAGCCTTGCCGTTTGGGGGAATTCTTGGAGTTGAAGTCCACGCATGTTAAAATTGCCAAAGTTGAGAAACATTGATATAATTATAATAATAATAATAATAATAATAATAATAATAATAATAATAATAATAATAATTTATTAGATTTGTATGCCGCCCCTCTCCGAAGACTCAGAGAGACTTAATGAGACATCTAGATCAACTGCATTCAGGTGTAAAATAAGATGTTTGATGAGGATTTCCAGATAAAATATCATTTCCACATTTAAACAACAAAAAGTTATTTTCTGTACAGGAAGTTTTTGTGCTGCACTCTTCCACTTTCCTCTGGATACATATAAGTCCACACTAATGGATAAATTAAGACACCAAACCGTCTTCTCCCATAAAATGTATAACCAATTTTTTAAAGAGCAAATTAAAAGCAATAACAAAAAAAAAGCCCAAAGAGTCAGTTATGGAATTAAAAAAATACAAAATAGAAATAGGTATCATATATCATCTTTATGCAGGAGGCAAAATAGTGAGAGCCACAATAATGTATCGCTAGCCTCTGTCGTGAAAATGATTTGTTTTACTCTCCTAATCTTTACCATATCTAAACTGACTATAATAAAATGAATAATTACTCTGAATTCTGTCCAGTTAATTGAAAATCTACTCGACATGTAAGCCAAGAAATCATAACAACAAATACGAGCTTTAGTTGGTGTATGAGAACTTGTCTTGGTGAATTATTATTATATTTTTTTTAGGATTCAGTGTAAATGATACTGTTTACCATCATACATCAGCCAACGTTACTCAAGAATGTCATGAATTATTTCAGAGTTCCTATGAATATTAATACTTTTTATAGTGATGATATTTCATCAAAGCACACCCAAGTATTAAGGGACGACAAGATTTGGCTTAAACACAAAAATCAATGGGTGTTGATTTGGCTTTCCTTAAACCATGTGTCCATATTTATCCAGAGTAGACGGATGTTCATACATCCATCATATTATTTTCAAACTGTGAAAAGTCCCTGAGACATTAGTAGGTTGTAATTACTACAATATCTTTCCGTAAGCTGAATATTAGCTGAGATATAAATTGCATTTTTTTTCTATTGCATTTTTTGTTTTCATTCCAGATTACATTTTGCAAGAAAAGATCTTCCTTACTTACAATCCTATTTTTTAGATCAGTTCTTATAGTAAACAGTTATAAGGCTGAGAAAACATACCAGTTCCAGAATGCTTAGTTGTACTGTATTTCCATTTAAATTAGATACCTTCTTTCTAAATGTGCATTTATTGTAAATTAACATATACGTGGGGGGGAATGTGTGTGTATGTGTGTGTGAGAGAGAGAAGTTATTAGGTCAATTGAAGGATTGCATTGGAATTTGCTCTGTTAGTGTGTGTGTGTGTGTGTGTGTGTGTGTGTGTTTTCATGAATGAAAGTGAATATGTGTGTCCAGGAATAATGTTACAGAATCTAATCTGAATCAGTCTCTGGGACCAGAGGTTTAGTCTTCCAAAATTTGTGTTTTCACTTTCTTTCTTTCTTTCTTTCTTTCTTTCTTTCTTTCTTTCTTTCTTTCTTTCTTTTTTTCTTGTGATAGGGCATTTCTCCTTCACTCTTTTATACATTTAATAAAGTAAATATTATCCTCCCTCCTGTCTTATTAGAACATTGAGGAACATTTTCTCATCCATATTGTTCTTTTTATTTTTGACCCCATTTTAAACAAATGAGTGAAAACTGTGACCAAAACATCAATGTGTCTGCCACGTTTATTAACTTAACAATAGTGAAAAGTAAATAATACATTGAAACTGATTCCTCCCCAATTTCAGTAGAATTCTTGATCAGTGAAAATATACTTTTTGCTTATATTATCTGAGACAGTTGCTAAGTTCATGTAGGAGCATACTTGAGGTTCTTTGCCCACTGTCCCCATTACCAACTCTTTATTTGCTTTGATATCTAATAAATTTAAGAACTTAATTGATTTGAGATGTAACAAATATGTCATTTTAAAACATTTGGAATACTCCAAGGGAGAAAACTGAATGTCAGTGATCCCCAACCTTTCCGACTTTGCAGACAGGCATTGGTGGTGGAGGTGATAGGAGCCTCAAATCTTTCTGGATCTGTTGGGTAGGGGAGAAGGAATGGTGTCACACTTGCACCCACTGCTTGCACAAATGGAACTTGTGCTTGTGCGTTCAGCCGCTGCTTGTGCAATCTGGTTCCCAACAGGCCATGGACCAGTACCAGGCCATGGACCAGGGGTTGAGGACTCCTGCTGTACATAACCCAAGACAAATGAAAGAGTAATTGTCCTCCTCTCAGAAAAATATTCTGAAATTCATATCATAGACCAAGTAAGCTACAAATCAGTAGCAAAACCAGCTCGGTTAACTCACAGTCTACGATGCTTTCCTGTATTCTTCTTACCTAAGAATGTATATTCGCACAGGGATAGATATACATTTCATTTAGTGAAGGATTACACTACGATTAGAAGCTCTATGCAATTCTCAATGCAAAATCTAAATGGAACCCAGAAGAATGGAAGAGAGAAAGACCAGGAGTGATATCCAAATTGCATCTCTATCAAAGTACATTTTTAATATGGATTTAGAAAAAAATGTTCAATTACTTGAATCGGATTATAATTGATGCACCAATGCTTTATGAAGAAATAATCATGTAAGTGTTGTTGTGGTCCGTCCCACTCAGCTGATCATGGATTCTGAGGATCAAGAGATGGGTGTGGGTTGGTATCCTAGGCCAGTGTACTTGGTGCCCGAGCAGGGGTAAGCTACTGCCCGGATTTGGGGGAACGCAGTGGGGTAGCAAAAATGGATCTCCACCCCAGAGCACCCAATTTGCACTGATAGATGTTGAAAGGAAATGCATGGCAACCTGCATAAGCCATGCCCAGAGTAGTAAACATTTTGGTAGCCCTTCACTGTGCCAAAATCTGATAGCGAGGAGGTCAGACAAGATGTGGCATCAGAGGCTGAAAGCCAACCAGGGCCTGTATGTTAGTACAAGGTACATGGTTGTTAGGGTTTGCCATTGTAAACTACCTAACTCTTGTACTATCACTTTAAATATTTTGGGCTGGTTCACCATAAGAGGGCGCCAGTACTCCTTCCCTCAATGATGCTTTATCGCTCATTCGCTTTTGCTTTGCCTTGAGGGGGGAGTGTATTTGCTTAGTGCTTGTTATGGATTGTTTCTATTTTGTATATATGTAAATAGTACTTATTAAGCATAACTAAGTCTATGTCTTTTTCTTTGGCTTTACCACACATCCACACTCAGATAAAATTCTCTGCTCAGTGTATGTCAAAGGTCTCATAGCCTAGCTATACCAAGACATACCAACACTGTAGCACCTCCAGAGGTGCCCATGAGTGACTCAGGAGAAAATGAAAAGCCTCTTCTTGATGCAAGGGTGCGCAGGAGTGACACAAGACAGGAGTGGCTGAGGAAGGAGTGGTCTCTGTGTGAATAGATCTCTAGAATACTTGGCCACGCCTTTTGGCTACTTAAGGATGAGTCTTGTGACAAGTGATTGAGGAAGTCAACGTTCAATATGAGAGCTGGACAATTGGATTGTGCTCGGGGTCTCTTTCTGTTATTTATAAATTAAAAAACTGAAAAGTGTGTTTTCAGACTGCCTGCCAATCCAGCGTGAGTCAGATTAATTAGAGCAGTGATTTTCAACCTTTTTTGAGTCGCGGCACATTTTTTACATTTACAAAATCCTGGGGCACACCACCAATCAAAATGATACAAAATGACACTCTAACACAGTACATATTATACATATAGTTAAACATTTACCTCCAGTCCTGACCTGGATTAGAAATCAGGACCATGGGGAGGAGTAGCAGCTTCAACTATTCGCCACGGCCACACAATGACAAGTGTGCGGCAGCCCGAGCAGGGACCTTCCTGGGTGTGAATGAGAGGTGGCCTGCTATTGGTTCATTGCTAGTGGTTAGGATGAATCCTAGAAGGTGATTGGTCAGTGAGCTTTCCCTGTGCCTCCATTCTTCCTGTCGCTGATAGCTGGAGAGATTGTGAGGGGAATGTTTATGTTTGGTTGGAGGTGGCTGGCGGCGGGCCAGATAAATGGCCTCCATGGGCCGTATCCGGCACGCGGGCCTTAGTTTGAGGACCCATATGTAATTTCCCCATGGCACACCTGATCATGTCTCACGGCACACTAGTGTGCCATGGAACACTGGTTGAAAAACACTGAATTAGAGAATGAATCAGTGAAGGGCTACCAAAATTTTACTACCACACTGTGGGTGTGGCTTGTGTGTGGACCTATTTCTTTGGGGGCTCATCATCGAGACAAAACAAGTGTTGATCCCTGGGAAGTATTTTTGCATTCTAAATCTCAATTACTGAATCAAACATGTGTCCATCCTTGTGAAATACACATTCTTGGGGGAAAAACAGGAACGACTGAGAATTAAGGAAGCTGGTTTTGCTACTAAAAAGATTGTCTGCATGTGTTGCATGTATCATGGTCACCTTTTAACAATCTGCTTAGCAGTCTTTAATGGGATAATTTCTATGAACCAAGGGAAATTCTTATTCAATTGTCCTAACATCCAAAAATGCACAAATACGCAACTTTGAGTGTATGAATATAACAGTTGAGCAGTCAACATTGATTTTTCATGAATGGATTCAAAAATTAATAAGTAATAAAATGAAGAACCTTTTCCATTGATTTCTTTTAAAAGATAAAACTAGTACAAATTATCTATCAGAACAACAAAGCAGCTGCACCCTCAGTTATATTACATTTCATGAGATGTTTTTATCTTCTGCATTATGTCTTTGATATATATATAAACTGTATATAGTGCAATGTATTTCATCTTTTGGAACTTTTTAATATTGCTTCACATTAATAACATGTCTCTTACAAAATAGCTTTGAATGCCTAATACCGTGATAGTAAACCTAGGGCACATGTGCCACAGGTGGCATGCAGAGCCACATCTGAGGGCACACAAGGCATTGCCCTATGTCAGTCCAGTTGATTTTTGACCTTCCGGAAGGTTGAGGGGTTGTTTTCGCTTTCTCCAGGCTTCAGGAAAGCCTCCAGAGCCTGTGGATGATAAAAAGTGGACCCAACGGGCCTACAGGAAGTTTGGAAATGAACTTCCAATAGGCCCATTAGGCTGTTTTTTTGCTCTCCCATGCTTCAGGAAAGCCTCCTGAAGCCTGAGGAGGGGGGAATGAAAAGCCCAATGGGCCTACTAGAAGTCTGGAGGCTTCAGTGAGGCCTGCTTACATGCATGTAGGGACAGCAGGGGGGTTGTGTGTGTATGAATGGGGGGCATTGCATGATGGGTGTAGACAAACATATGCAACAGCACGTGTGCCCAAGCAAAAAACAGGTTCGCCATCACTGGCCTAATAGATATGCAATGTGCCCCCCTCCCCCCCGTTCTCTTTTTCATTAAAAAAAAGTGTCAGCAAATCTATATCAACCAGCCAAAGGACCATTGTTCGTATTTGAATCATGAAAGAGCTCCTTGTAAAAACAAAAAAGAAGAAATTTTTATCCCGTACTAATTTATTTTTTTTAAAAAAGATTTTACATATGACAAGACTAAATATACACTTAAGCTGCTAATAAAGACAAATCCCATGGGCAAAGAAACTCATTTCAAGCAATCTCAGGAGTTTTTTGTTTCCAAATCAAAAGCGAAAATGCTTCGCTTATGTTTCATTCTAAAAGCTTCAATAGAAGAAGCCACAGTAATGGCTTTGCACTTTTAAAAACCTCTCATAAAATGGCTTCATTCAAATTATATACATTTTTAACATGCAGACCTAGCAGTTGTCAGCATGGTGATAGATACACAATGTACTTTTGTATCATTGATCGGCAGAGGGGGAAAAAAAGCAAAAGAGAACATTTGCCTCACACATTAGCAAGTGGGGACTCGGGAAAATACCACAAGAGGGCAGCCCAAAAGAAAGCTGAAAATGAACTATTTCAATAAGATTAAAAAAGCATGGGGTTTCTTGTAAGTAAGAGCAAGGTAATATATTAAATGAAATACTTTTTAAAAAAATGTTTTTCTCTTCAGGTTAGATTTTTGTTCTGATAGAGATAATGATGGAAGTCACCAAAAATGTGGGCTCCATAGTGCCCCAGCTCTATGGAACCAACTACCCCCCAATGTCCGTACTGCTCCCACCCTACTGGCCTTCCGCTAGGCCACAAAGACCTGGCTTTGTCGGCAGGCCTGGGAGCCATGAATTGCCCATCTTTCATGGCCAAATTTTATTTTATGAGTGGCGTGCCTGCATAAGATTTGACTGGTTTTTATATGAATGGGTTTTATCGGGGTTAGTTTGTTAGAGTTTACATTCGATTTCTTTTTTTTATTGCTGTATCTTTTTGTAAGCTGCCGTGAGTCCTTCGGGATTGGGTGGCATAGAAGTCGAATAAATAATAATAGTAATAGTAATAATAATAATAATAATAATAATAATAATAATAATAATAATAATAATAATAATAATAATGATGATGATGATGTTAGCTGTAGTACAGGGGTGTCAAACTCAAGGCCCGGGGATGGGGAAGACCCAACCTTCTAGGTACTTTCCACGGAGCTCTGTGTCCTCGGCACAGAGCAAGATTTTTCTTCCTGCGCATGCGCAGGAAACAAAATCTTGTGAGGGGACACGCACGCGCATGAGATTTTGATTTTTTGCTTCTGCACAACGCAGAAGCAAAAAATTGCTGAAATCTCTCACGCGTGCGTCCCCTCATGAGATTTTGCTTCCAGCGCATGTGCTGAAGTAAAATCTCACTCGGACGCACGTACATGCACGCCACAGATGCAGAGCTCCATCCACAGTTCTATTTTTGCTACTGGAACTATGGCAGTGATGGCTAACCTATGGCATGGGTGTCACAGATAGTACCCGGAGCCATATCTGCTGGTACATGAGTCGTTACCCTAGCTCAGCTCCAACGTGCATGTGTGTGCCAGCCATCTGATTTTTGGCTCACACAGAGGCTCTGGAGGGCATTTTTGGCTTCCAGAGAGCCTCCGTGGGGATGAGGGAGAACGTTTTCACCCTCCCCCAGCTCCAGGGAAGCCTTTGGAGCCTAGGGAGGGTGAAACATGAGCCTACCGGGTCCACCAGAAATTGAGAAACAGGTCATTTCCAACCTCCAGAGGGCCTCTGGGGGTGGGGGAAGCTGTTTTTGCCCTCCCGAGGCTTTGAATTATGGGTGTGGGACAATAGCACTCACGTAAACTCTTTCGGCACCTGAGGAAAAAAAGGTTTGCCATCATTGAGCTATGGTGTGGACCATTCCAGTAGCAATTCGCTACTGATTCAACTGGTGGGTATCATTATTTTTCAACTAAGTACTAGTGTTTAAGTTTGTTTTTCTTCTTCCTTTCACCTTAACTAATTTACTTTTGCATCTGTTCATATGTTGTTTTGGGATTATAAAACAGCAAAAACATCTTTGTAAGTCTTACTATCTTTTACAAATAAAGATGGAGATAAAATAATTAAACTTTAATGTTTTTTTCTTTTGTTTTGTAAGTACATTAATTAAATATTTTCCACATTTAGTTTATGATTGCCATTAAACACAGTGGATTGGCACAGATATCCCTACCTCTTTTTTATTTAAACAAAAGCATTAAAATATAGGTTTGACAGTTTCAGGTGCTGCATGTCTGAATTAATACAAATGTCAAATGATTACAGCCCACAGAATATACAGAGCTTTTACATATTTATGTGAACAGGTAAAAGAGATGGTTTAAAATATTTAAAATCACCCTCTTGCATATGCATAATAAGTAAGTATCTCTTCACCATACTTCAGAAGGTTGGGATTAAATTCAGGACTTGTGATAAATTATGCATTTATTTTAAGAGGGTCAGAAGAAGAGCAAAAAATAGTAGTTATAGTTTACTTACTATATTTGGTTAAACTATCACTGCTTATTATAGAGATATCATGCAAAGCCCTACAGAAATTCCCAAAGTGTTTCTACTCATGGAGTGGAAATCAAAGGCTTTTTTTTTCCTGAGAAACATATGTAAATGCACAAAATTTTAATATCTATTAAGGAATTGAGCTCACACATTGGCTGTGACATCTATATTAGCCAACATCTACATATGAGAGACAGTTCTAAGGCCACGGTGATCAAATAGTGAATATGTTGACATGAGAATATGTATCCAGGGGTGGGTGTGGGGCGTTTGTAGGGGTTCGGGAGAACGTCTAGCTAAAATTCTGTGCAGTTTGGAGAACCCACAAATCCCACTTCTGGGTGACCCCACCTATTCCATCCTTCCCAGGCCTGTTTTGGATGCAGGTAAGTGCCCGGCATGCACAGAAGCTTGGGAGCGTGATTAATGGGCCTACTGGAAGTTCAGAAAAGCCGTTTCTGGCCTCCAGAGGACCTCTAAAACCTGGGCAGGCTGTTTTTGCCTTCCTGGAGGCTTGAGGATACCCTCCAGAAACCAAGGAGGGCAAAAATGCTCCACACCATGGTGCAGGAGGCCGACTAGGCTACGCCCACAATGGCCATGTCTATCCAGCAACCGGATAGAAAACCCTTTGCTAAAATTTTTGAAACCTACCGCTATATGTATCAAGTCTCATAATCTCTGAGGCAAGATTAGAGCATTACAAAAATCTCATGCTGCTTTTCTTTTCTTTGGATTAAAAGTAGGAATCATAGAACTCAAATATCAACTCACAAATATTTATTTTTTTTTCATTTATTAGATTTGTATGCCGCCCCTCTTCCAGCTTATTTGAATGTATCAGTTGTTTTATCTTATCTTGGTATTTGATATTACTTTAACCTTATGTTATTAATATAAATTAACTAACTAATAAATCTAAATCTTAACTTTCTAAACTAACTGCACTAAATTCCACTGAGTTCCTTGCCATTTTAGTAATATTATTCATTCATTCATTCATTCATTCATTCATTCATTCATTCATGCATGCATGCATGCATGCATTCATTTCACATCTTACCTCTCTCCCAAAATATGGCATTCAAAGTGAGCTAACAATATAAAAATAAAAATTAATTTATAAATGAATACATTAAAACCTTAAAGTATAGAACATGGAAGAATTGAGATGGACCTTGGAGGTCTTCTAATCTTCTATAATTAAACTCCCCGAGATCCATATTGCCCCCAGCCTATTGGCTTTCTGGAAAACCTGACTTTGCTGGCAGGCCTGGCAGCCATGAATAATCAAAACTTCTTTAGTTCCCGCCACAGTAAGATTGCGTGACATGAAATGCCTGTATTAATGGGGTTTTAAACTGTTTTTATACTATTTTTATTGTTTGAAGCCACCCAGAGTTCTTTGGGAGTGGGTGGCATACAAATTTAATTAATAATAATAATAAAACCCAGTAGTTTGAAAAAACAGACTTCCTGTTTGCCTGTTGTGCTGTTTTATGCACTCTGGAGGCTTCATGGAAGCTTCCTGAAGCCCTGGAGTGTGGAAAAAATAGCACAACAGGCAAACCAGAAGTCCATTTTTCCAAACTTCCGGTTTGCCCGTTGGGACATTTTTTGTATTCCAGGGTTTCAGGGAAGCTTCCCTGAAGCCTCTGGTGGGTAAAACAGCCTTCCCCAAGGCCAAAAATCATGGAGCTGACATAGGGCAATGCCTCGCATGTCTTCCAATATGGCTCCATGTGCCACCTGTGGCACGTGTGCTATAGGTTTGCCATCACTGCCCTAGGCTCACTTCAGTAGCTACTTCTGGCCATCTCAACCTCCATGTGCCTGCACATCTATTTTGCTTCATTTCTCCCCCCCAGCCCTAGTAGTTAGTCCCAGTTACCCAAAAGAACATTTGTCAAATCCTTGTTTTTGGCTCATGCTCTCATTTTATCTTTCATCCTTTGCACATAATATATCAATATATTTTTCCACATACATGTAGTTTTGTAAAGTTGGAGGAGTTTACTACAACTATGAGTGGCTAGACCCAGTTGGATGAATGTGGATGATTGGGTTAAGATAAATGAGGTTTTAGAATTTTTTTAGTTCTTTAATATTTTAATATTAGATTTCTATATACTTTGTACTCTATTACTATTGTATATGCTGCTCTGAGTTGGTTGAGAAGAGCAGCATAGAAGTCTAACTAAATAAATAAACTTGGTACCTGTGTATTACTGGAGTTTCCCACTACCAGCATTGGTAAAGCATTTAGCCTGGGATTTAGGTTTCCAGTGAGAACTGGAAATGTTAATTCTATGACTTAGGCATCCCAAAATATGAAAATTGTGCTAAATAGTAAGAACAGTGCTCACTGCACCGAATAGAGTAGGAGAGGGAGAAATGGTCAGCATAATATTATTATAAAAAGAGTGTTATTCAGGTAGTTACTGTACTTCATTTCTATCTTAAAAGTAGAACATTATTTGTGACAACGCACCCACTTTGGCTCTCTTAGTTTGATCACATTGATGAAAGGATAAGTAATCAATCTCCCACTAAGACAGTGAGTAGCATTGGCCATAACTCATTACTCCATCAAAGGATTTGGCATTTCAATCGATGGGAAATGATGTGTGATCATTCTAATTTATTATACATCATTTCCCATCAATCGGTGTGCTGAAGCCTTGACATAATAAGTAGTTACAGACGTTGTCAATCATTCTTGGCTAGATATCACTGAATGTTGCCATTATGTATACCCATGACTTTTCATCCAAACCATAAGCTTCCCTCCAAAGTCTTTCATGGGAATGGAAAGCGAGAGCAATTATCATAAAATGTTATGCAGTCAAATACTAAAATTTTTGGAATTCAGAAACTGTATGAAAGATTAGAAGAATGCATTAATAAATACTAAAGTTTAATAGATAAAGACTCCAAAACTTAGAGATATTATAGATGAGGGAAGAACAGATATGAACTACATATTCAGCTTCGTACTCGTTTTATTCTAAACTGTTTCCTGGGTCATTTTTCTTTCTCAAATTCATTTATTCCAAAAGGGGCTTTCAAAGCAAGAGTTATCCTCCCTCCACTTTTCTTTTACTAAAAGTATACTTTCTGTAGAATATTTTACTTTTAAACAGTGTCATTGCTCATTTCCTTTTCGCTAAGAAATAGAAAATGTATTTGCTTCCCTGAAGTAGACCCAGAGACAGGGTTTTGAGCAATCGGTACTTTTATTCAGCTCAGAGAACAAGTGACAGCTCAGCAAGGTAAAGTGACAATTCAGCGAGTACCGACTGGCTCTGCCGGGAGAAACCGCTTCTTTTATACTTTTGCGGTTCCCGCCAAAGCTAGAGCCGGCCGCGTCTGAGCCAATCAGGAGCGACTTCCTGCTTGGGCTCAGACAGCGCTGGAAAGAGGAACAAACTATTTACAGCGTTACAAGGTAGCCATTCCAGGATACAACACCCCTCCCCTCATAGTTGGACTCATCCATCAAGAAAGCCATGTGACGAAGTCGTCCAATCGGTGAGGCCTCCGAGGCTCTCGCGCTGACCTGCGCAGTCCCATTTCTCCTTCGCCACTGACTGTGGAGGATGGCTCGCCGCTGCTCTCCCGGTGCGGCGGACTTGGCCTGGCGGGCCCAACGAAGGCTTCGGAGGACGAGGATGGCTCGGCGTCGCTGGATGGTTCCCCCTGGCCCGATAAGTCTCTTTGCGTGTTTATTAGTTCGGGCAATGTACTAAAGTCTGTTGAGGGGGGAGAGTCCAAGTCAGCGGTTTGTTGCAATTGATTTTCAGTTCGTTTCCGAATGTGGTCTATGTGTCGTTTCCACAAACGACCATCCTCCAGTTTAACAACATAAGTCTTGGGTGCGTTTTGCTTAACAATAATTCCCTTCATCCAGTTTACATTTCCATCAAAACATTTTACATATACATTTTGTCCCAAATACATTTCTCTTTCTGGTTTCATACACATTTGGTTATTATTAACACAGAACCTTGGATTTAACCTGTCTAATGGTGACCTCAACTTTCTTCCCATCAATAACTCTGCAGGGCTTACATGTGTGTGCGAGTTAGGGGTAATGTGCTGGGTTAATAAGAATTGGTCCAAGTTCTGTTGCACATCCCCAGGGCCTGACCTGTGCAATGCCTCCTTTGCCACCCTTACGTAACGTTCTGCCAACCCGTTAGCCCAGGGCGAGTAAGGCGAGATGAGGGCATGCCTGACCCCTAGGCCATCTAGGAATAATTCGAATTGCCTGGCTGTTAGCTGTGGCCCATTGTCAGACACTAAGAGATCAGGGCAACCATGGGAAGCAAACAGTCTGCTCAATACCTTGATAGTGGCACTTGTGGTTATGTTGTTCATTGCTATTATTTCCAACCATTTGGAGAAGGCATCAACCACTATTAGAAAGTACTGAGACCCCACTGGGCCAGCAAAATCAATGTGGATCCTAGACCAAGGACCAGCAGGCTGTTCCCACTCAGCCGGAGTTGTTTTGGGGGGACTGGGCCTTGACTCTTGGCATGGGTCACACTTTGAAACCCAACTTTCAATATCAGCATCTAGCCCTGGCCACCATAAATGCCCCCTTGCTAGGCTCTTCATCCTGACAATCCCAGGATGGCCCACGTGTAACATTCTGAGTACCTTTTCCCTTAGGCGTTTGGGGATGATCACTCTATCCCCCCACAGCAAACAACCTTTTACATATGATAATTCAAGCCTTTTGTTTTTAAAATCACACAATTCAGGTTTAACAATATCATTTTGCCATCCCTTTAGAACACAGTTCACCACTTGTTTAAGGATTTGGTCTTGCTGCGTGTGTGCAGCTACCTCTTTTGCTGTGGTTAGTGGGTTTTCCTCGAGTTCTATCATTAGCACATCTGTGGCAGGAACAGGGTCTTCTACTAAGTCTGCTATGGGGCATCTGCTGAGGCCGTCTGCATGATTGATTTCCTTCCCCCCCTTGTGGGTGAGCTCATACTGATACCCTGAGAGGAAAAGGGCCCATCTGATTAGTCTTGGAGACATAAAAGGTGGAGTGGGCTTGTTGGGGGCTAGCAGGCCTAGTAGGGGTTTGTGGTCAGTGACTAGCTCAAAGCTTCTTCCAAAAATATAATTGTGAAACTTCTTTACCCCTGCCACTAATGCTAGAGCCTCCTTGTCTAACTGGCTATAATTCCTCTCCGTGCTGGTCATGGTTCTTGAAAAAAATGCTATTGGGGCCTCTGTCTTATTGGGTAGAACGTGAGCTAAAACTCCTCCTATGCCGTACGGTGAAGCGTCGCACGTGAGCCTAATGGGTAGTGAAGCACTATATTGGACTACTACGCTTTTAGAAGTTAATAAATTTTTTATTTGGCAAAAAGCTTCACGTTCAGTTTTCCCCCATGTCCAGCGGGCTTCCTTCTGGAGTAAACGATGGAGAGGCTCTGCTACTGTTGCCTTCTGCTTTAAAAAAACGGAATAAAAATTAAGGAGGCCCAAAAATGCCTGCAACTCACCCTTATCTTGTGGCTCTGGGGCTTCTCTAATTGCTCTCAGCTTCTCTGATGTGGGGTGGATACCTTCTTTATCTATCTTATACCCAAGGAATTCAATACTGTCAGTTCCCCAGACACATTTATCAGGCTTGATTCGTAACCCTTTGTCCTGTAGCCTCTTAAGTACTTCCCTTATTCTTTTGTTCACTTGTTCCTGGTTTTCCCCTGCAATTAAGATGTCATCAAAATATGGAATTGCCCCATTTACCCCTGACAATAGGCGTTCCATGATGCTCTGGAATATTCCTGGGGCTATGCTTACCCCAAACTGTAACCTCGTGCATTTGAAAGCCCCCCTGTGCGTTACAATCGTTTGAGCGTTTGCTGTTTGTTCATCGACCGGAAGTTGCTGGTAAGCCTGCGCCAGGTCGATCTTCGCGAACCTTTTCCCCTCCCCCAGGGAGTGTAAGAGTTGTTGCACAACCGGAATGGGGTAGGGGTGGTGTTGGAGTGCCTTATTCAGGGTTGATTTGTAATCAGCGCAAACTCTTAAGGAGCCATCTGGCTTCAGGGGTGTCACTATGGGAGTTTCCCATGGCCCCTGTTCCACAGGGACTAAGATACCTTGACTAATGAGTTTGTCCAGCTGTATGTCTAGCTTGGGGAGAAGCGGAAGGGGGACCCTGCGAGGTTTCAGTCTAACCGGTGGGACCTTGGGGTCAATAGAGAAAGATATAGGGGGTCCCTTATACAATCCCAAGGTGGGGCTGAACACTTCAGGGAACTCTTTCACAAAGTTAGGCATAATATCACAGTTTACATTACACACACCCGAAATTTCGATCCCCAACGGTTCCATCCACGCTAGACCTAGCAGGGAGTGTTTGGCCCCCGTCACAATAAGCATGGGAAGGGTACATTTAACATTCTTAAATGCAATAGGTACATTTGCTGTTCCCAGGACCGAGATTACCCCCCCTTGGAAGTCTCTGATCACCAACGAGGTTTGAATTAGGTCAGCCTTAGACACATTAGGCATATATAGCTTAAATTTTTCCCAGGGCATGATGGTATATCTCGAGCCCGTATCCAGCTCCATTGAGCAAGGCTGGTTATTTAGTAACAATGAGATAACAATTTTAGCCCCCTTTTTGGTTGCCGTGTTATTCACGGAAAATTGAGAGTTACCTCTATTGTAGTCTCGGTTAGCGGTGGAGTAGTTCCTTTGACCCGAGTTGCGGAACGGTCTCCTTTCTCGCGATTGGGGGGGGTGGTTTTGAGGTCGCTGGTATTGTTGTGTGGCAAACGTTTCTTCTGGTGCCGTTGCCCTGCATGCGATGGCGATGTGGCCTCTCCGGTTGCAACGGTGGCAAGTAGCGTCTCGGAAAGGGCATCGATGGCGCTGGTGATTTCCCCGGCAGCCCGCGCAGGGGGCTGGGTGAGTAGCTCTAGGGTGTCTCGGCTGGTCTTGCAGGAGGAGGCAGTTGTCCCCGTTGCTAGTTGGCTGGCTGCGGTCGTCTGTTCCCATGGCGCTGAGAGATTCGGCGTCGATTTTGGCAATGATTTCTCGCCTTCCGTGCTCTTTTAATTCTCTTGCCGCTGCGTCGGCTGCTTCCGCGGTTTGCGCTAATTTAATCACGGTTTGTAGAGTCGGCTCTTCTTCGGTGAGGAGTTTATTTCTCACTGAGTTGCTCTTCATGCCGAAAACCAAGGCGTCGGTGAGGCGAGCTTCCGGGTCTTGAAACTTGCATTGAGCAAGTACCGTTCGAAGCCGCGTTGTGAATTGGCTGATCGACTCGGTTTCTCTCTGAGCCATCATGTGAAATTGATGCCGGTAAACCATGGCTGGTCTGGTTGGTTTGAAATGGCTCGCTAGTTTCTGTTGAAGGACGTCCCACGCTGTGGCTCTTGCTTGTTCTGGTTCGGTGAGAGTTTGGGCGAGTCTACGGATCTCTGCGCCGCAGTAGTTGAGAAAAATAGCCCATCTGCGATCGGCTCCGGCGTCCTGCATTCCCGCCGCCTCGAGGAATATCTCGAAGGCGGCCATGTACTCGTCCCATGTCATTTTCTCGGAATCGAAGAGTTCTGGAGCCTGGCCGATCTGGATTTTGTCCATGTTGCACGCGAAGTTTCTTCCGTTCGTTCGTCGCCAGTGAAGTAGACCCAGAGACAGGGTTTTGAGCAATCGGTACTTTTATTCAGCTCAGAGAACAAGTGACAGCTCAGCAAGGTAAAGTGACAATTCAGCGAGTACCGACTGGCTCTGCCGGGAGAAACCGCTTCTTTTATACTTTTGCGGTTCCCGCCAAAGCTAGAGC
Organism: Erythrolamprus reginae; assembly: GCF_031021105.1. Taxonomy (NCBI): domain Eukaryota; kingdom Metazoa; phylum Chordata; class Lepidosauria; order Squamata; family Dipsadidae; genus Erythrolamprus; species Erythrolamprus reginae. The sequence continues at coordinate 127,355,018 of NC_091952.1, read as the reverse complement.
CGGCCGCGTCTGAGCCAATCAGGAGCGACTTCCTGCTTGGGCTCAGACAGCGCTGGAAAGAGGAACAAACTATTTACAGCGTTACAAGGTAGCCATTCCAGGATACAACATTCCCTTTCTTTAAAAACAGGAGAGTTCAGGAAATTCCCTCTTTGCTACAAGAGTCAGTTGATCTCAGGATATCTCTGCGCCAAACCCATGAATATCATACCTGATACTGTCATCCAAAATTAGACCTCTGCTATTAAAATTCTTAAAATCCTTAATAAATGCTAGATTATGCAGTCTTGGATTCCCCCAGTATGGCCCAACAATAGCAATAGCATTTAGCATTTAGACTTATATACCGCTTCATAGTGCTTTTACAGCCCTCACTAAGCAATTTACAGAACTGAGAGGCCGCACGCCCTCAGCGCGGGGCCAACATTTGCGTCAGTGCCAGATCAACACGGCACCTACTTCCTAATAGCTGGGAGGTCTCGTGCGGCAGTGCGACACCACCCAGAATGCTCAGCACTGCTCACATGGCCGGAAGTGACTGGGCTTAGCGAGTGCCTGGGCCTGCAAGCTGCACAGCTCTTCCCCTCTTCGGCCTGGCTGTTAGCAAGTGCAGACACCCACCCACCCTCTGCTCAATCTAGGGTGCTTAAAGGGTCGCCTAATTGGGGGCCGAGTAAGAATTTTTTGCAATCTCAGCACATTTGAGTCTAGATGGTTTTTTCGCCTATTCCACCCTGGAAGACGGAGAAGTGTATTTTGGTTACGTGGCATGTCTGGGGTTAATTAGGTCGGCATGTAGCAATTGACTAATTTCTTCTTGGTCGCTGTTTGACATTAACGGGGCAGAAAAGGATATCAGTAGCAACTGTGTGTTCTCCATTGGGCATCTTTTGGAAGATGATCGGCTGCCCTTTTCCACAACTCATGCTGCGTACATGACTAGGGTGGTGGAGAGGGGGTGTCTTTGGGGCTCACTTACATCATTTCCGGTTCCGGGTCATGGGGGTGAGCCCTCCCACATGCTCGAGCCGTGGCTTACATGACTGGGCATAGGCTAAAGATAGCCTTGCACTGCCCAGGCTGGAGTTATGCCCATTTAGTTACCCAAGTATGTTACACATAGAAACTTCTGCCCCATTTAGTGACCTCTGCAGGTCTTCCATGTTTACATTTAATAAAGTGACCCTTATTACTCAGTTCTCGTGTCTCTGTGTTATTCTGCATCCGATGCAAACAGCATCTTGCCCCCAACAAGCTGGGTCCTCATTTTACCCACTTCAGAAAGACGGAAGGCTGAGTCAACCTTGAGCCAATGGTGAGATTTGAACTGCTGACCTACAGCTGGCAATTAGCTGAAGAAGCCTGTAGTGCTGCATGCTAACCACTGCACTACCCCGGCTCAAGGTTGTGTCCTTCTCACTTATCTTTTGAAAAGCTTTCTACTCTCAGAAGGGTCCCTATAGAAGTCCTGGTTCTAAACTAGGATTATAAATGAGAAAATCCTCTTCAAGAATGCCTTCATTATTCTTTCTTGAATTAACCATTCTAGGGCAGAGCAAAAAAATTAAATGCATGAAAAGTTTTGTTACTGTACTGCTGTTTTTCCTCTGTCTTCTTTTCCTTGTGCTTATTTGAAGGAACATAAGGTATCAACAAGAGACTGGGTCTTTCTATCTACTTTGGACTCCAATCATGCTTGTTATGGACTGTCCATCAAAAGAACTCCAACAGATTAATTCTATAAAATGCAGCCCTGAATAGAAAAAAGACAGCTGCTCCTTGTTTACTGAACATTTTATCTAAATGTTTCTAGAATATAGGACATAATGGAGTATTTATATATACTATATCATTTCCATGAACATATGCAGGATGAATGGAAGGACACTAAATGTTATCCAGGACAGTTTCTTCCATTTTTCTTCAAGCTGTTCACTTTTGCCCCATGTTATTTTCATACAAATAGCAATCAGGAATAAGTTAAATTAAAACTCACCCCATATTGATCAAAGCTTGCATGCACACACACACATCATAAAAATGTATGCATGCGTACATATGAGCACATCACTGGAGATAACATTCTAGAATAATATTCTTGGTATTAAAATATCTATCTTATACACAAATGTTTTATTTATATTTTATTTTATTGATATTACAAGGTATTTGGCAGAAGGATACAGCCTTACTCCCACACACACATATGATGTCAGACTTTCTAGAGGAGCTAAATAGAAACTTAAGATCTACTAGAATGAGAATTAAGAAATAAAATACTCCTTAATAGACAATAAGGAATATGTTGATGATATGGTGACCTTTCCTTGGGGAACTTTTAAGAACTTGTAAAATAATTGCTTCAAAAAGTGTTTGCATTTGTCCTAAATATTTCAGGCATATTATATTAAGGAAAAGGGGGAAGGGGAAATTGTTTTTATATGATATATTGTAATTGAAAAATTTCTCTGTGGGAGCAGCACACATTTGCAGTAAAATATAGCATTTTAAGTCACATTTGTACACAGTAGGGTATTTTGTGGGTATATTATGATATAGTATATTCACTGACATCAATAAAAAGCAAAATAATATTGCCCAGCTAAGTCATTTCAATATAATATATACTTTATCTGGTATGCCTCATAGGTTAAGTAAGAAAGGGCTGTATTTATTTCATTTAGAATTGTCTTTAGAAATAAAATTAAATATGTAAGCAAATAAAGTGATAACCACCACCTAAAAGTGCAATGAGATCACAGATTAAGAGGAGAAAGACATTCCTCACAGTTACATTGTGGGTAATAAGATGCTTAGAACAGAACAGCCAAAGAAGAAACTCATTGAAAGAACATTTTGACATGTGACGTATCAGGCAATAAAGTCAAAGGAGTTATGTTCATATATCTATTGATCAGATACTTGAAGGCTTTGGTAAAATAAAATTCTTTTATTGTGTTTGCTGAAAAAGTTTGCATGTTATGCATTCCTCGGATTTTATCAGTTCACTGTAGTTTGTAAGATTTCTTTTAGAGGCATCCCATTACATGGTATTGTTACATGGTTTTGCTACCATATATATTGACAAAAAGATCTTTATTCAATACTCCAAAAGAATATTGATTGAAGGGTGGGGGAGAGAGAGTGAGAGATTATGTCTCTTTCACAGAGAAATGAAAACTGGATAATGACCTTAATAATTCTCAGAAATGATATCTCAGATACTTCCTTTAGTCAGCCTAGCCACTTTCTAAATTCATTTCATCAAAAGCTTGATGAGAAATTCAAAACTCAGTATGCTCTTCTAGGTGAATCTGGTATTTAATTGTAGCCACCATTATACCAGGCAGTAAATGAATGGCACAATCAGCCACAGAACATTTCCAAACATCAGGCACTCAGATTGATAATTAAATATTATAAACTATTATGACATCATATTATATTTATTTTTAGATTATATATTCCTAAAAATGTTTCTAGGCTCATCACAAAAAAATGAATTTCACATCATGCACTTATTCATGGTGTACAATGTCATGAAGTTATATGTTTGGTATCAGAAATAGCAACATTGCATACTTTAGCTTATTTTTTGTTGTGTTTGAAGAAGAAATTGAATTCAGGAATGAAAGTTGGAAGTCTCCTAGAGCCATGTTTCTACCATGCCCCTCCAAAAGCACCCAAAATTCAAAGACAAACTGAAATTACATCAGTAAAATTTGTCCATTTTGTTATCAAAGTTTGGTGGCATGAATTTGAGATGCTACAAGACCACAAATGGTGACTGGAGGCTATGTGATGTTATGATGATTGTTCTTCCATAATGCAGGTTCCCTACTGATGATGCCAACTGCAGTTGCTTATCCATGTTCTTCTACATCAACAATAGCCTTCAAATATCTAAGAGTATCTTCAGACAAAGCCTGGGTGGGATCTTCAGTTTGGTCATTTGCAGAGAAATAGTTTATTTATACAGCCCTTGATCACATTAGATCCCAATAACCATATGATATTATATAGTTTTTGGGATCTAGTGTGAATTATATTCATTGGGAAATCAATAGAAAATAGAGAACATAATGCTCTTGTATTTAGCATGTACATAAGCAGGGAACTGTCAGGTGAGTCTAGCAGCTATAAAGGAGAAAATTCTCCAAAAATGGGAACATTGAAAAAAAGAAAAGAGATAAAATATTTTCATAAATTCTGGAGATTATTCAGTACCACAATAAGTAAGGTTTCATTGGGTGAAAGAGGGGACTAATCAAGACCAAGAAAAGTTAGTGTGGCTATCTGGTAATATCCAAGAATTATTAAAGCTAAAAAGGTTTCTTCTGAAAAACAAAAAGCCCATCCTACTGCACAAATTCTGACAAACAAAGTAGTAAGGTAATAATGAACAGAAGGGGGGAAAAGTGTAAGGAACGTAACACAGACACTAACTGTGAGAATTTTCTTAAATCTATTTAAAGCAGAAAACAAGCAGAGAAATCACTTGGAGTATTGAACAATGAATAGGTAGGTGTTCAAGGAAGAAGAATAACGGCAATGACAAAAAGTAATAATAACAATACCTGATAAGAGACCCTGTATGTCTCCATGATGCCAGGAGTTATGCTGGTGGTAACATAGTTATGGCAAGTTTATCGGATAGATGTTGGTAGAGATGAACTATGGGGCAAGACTGTTTTCAATGTGATAGCTGAACCCTGAACCAGTAGCGGATTCCTACCAGTACAGATGACGCCTTCGCACTGATAGCGAAAATTGAGCTATGCGCACAGCTTCATCTTTCCATCATGTGCACATGTACGAGTAAAATTTTGTTTCTGCACATATGCAGGAAGCAAACTCTCAAAAAGGGATGAGTGCGCGCAAGAGATTTTGGCTATTTTTTGCTTCTGTGCATGCCAGAGATGCGGAGCTGCTCATGCAGCACACTGGTAGCAATGGGAGCGGCAACCCCCGCCTGCCCTGAACCACAATCTTTTTTCCACCCCATCTGGGATGAACAAGGACTGTTTGATACAGTGGCTCCGGGGCATCTGCCAATAACTGGTCTATAGGCCTCAGCTAGTCCTGCTGGGCAACCAAAATAACCAGCTGTAAAACAACTAGAAAATCATTTCATATTTCTTCAGCAGAGCAAAAGAAATGTTCCATTGAAGAAAATCAAGCAATTTTGAAATGGTATTTTGGATCAAATCCTAAAATTATTTCAAAAGAGAATGTTTCCTATTTGGAAATATAAATATTCGCGCTCAGAAACTGATGAGCAGTGATTAACAAAGATTTATCCCAAGAAGAAAAGTTTTTATGGATAATGAATTGCAAAAATGGGGGGGGGGGGTATAGCTGAGAACACTAATAATATTGATAACCACAATAGAAATGAAAATCATAAAACAAATGAAAATTTGTAAAGCAACATCAAATTTAATTAACTTCAAGACAGATAACAGTGATGAAAGAGTGAAAATGATAAGCGAAAGAAGCTCTTTGGCAAATGAATGGAACTGAAAATAAAAATTATTGAACATGTGAAAAAGCCTATAAGGAAAGCCTTCCGATACTGAAAAAGATGAGTTCAAGAGAACTACCAAAAGTTCTGAAACATGAAAACTTAGTACCTAAAAATACTGAAATAAATGCATTGGCTGAAACTAATCAACTAATTTACAGCATAGCAGCAATGATAACATCAGTGCTGGGATATAATGTTGAAAAATAAAAACAACAAAATCAATCACCAAAATGAAAAGTTTGATTTGAAAGAAAGGCCAATAAATTATGAGCTTATATCAGTAATCTGGAGAATTTGAATGAAAGAAAATGGAAAAATAATAAGATCAAGAAAAGTTCTTTTAAAAAGAAGATGTAATCTTGGCACTAAGTTGATTAAAAGAGACTTGGAAGAATTAAAAAGAATAAGTTCAGCTATTTCCAAATAAACTAAACAATATGAAGATATAATAAATCTTTTTTTTAAATGCTCTTTGGAACAAACTGGCATTTGTTTTGTAAAGCATTGCTAGGAAATACAATAAACATAGATGCTTATACTGATCAAGGTGAAACATGAAAATTTTGGAGCAACATCTTGGATAACCAAAAGAAAATGCAATATGAATAAAAGAGATTGAGAAGAACATTTGCTTAGTTAAAATGGATGATATCATGATAACATCAAAAATGATTAAAAACAAAGAAGGTTAAGAGCTAGAGTGCATCAAGAAAATACAATTTTAGCTTGAACATTCTCCATGAAAGATTAATTATTCAATTTAATGAAGTATGACAAATTAGAAACATTGAAGAATGGATGACAACCACTAAAACATTTTGAAAATAAGACAAAGACAAGAGTGTAGATGCAAAAAAACCACTTACTTGCTTGCCAACAAATCTTATGCTGCTAATTGGTATTTAATATCTGTAATTTCAAGTTATATATTCAAAAATTCATGAACCAAAAGTAACTGTTCAAATTCATGATAAACAAAAGATTAATTGCTGTTTGAAAAATTATACTAAAATCAGATTCTAGCAAAATAAATCCTGTCTGCCTCAGAAACTTTGGGAATCTTTTGAGAATATCAACCCTGATAAGACGGAGTGGCTGTGGGTTTTGTCTCCCAAGGACAACCCCATCTGTCCATCCATTACCCTGGGGGGGGGAAATCATTAACCCCCTCAGAGAGGGTCCACAACTTGGGCGTCCTCCTCGATCCACAGCTCACATTAGAGAAACATCTTTCAGCTGTGGCAAGGGGGGCATTTGCTTTCATAAGCTCCTTAAAACCCACCTCTGTCGTCAGGCATGGGGGAATTGAGATATTCCCTTCCCCCTAGGCTTATAAAATTTATGCATGGTATGTCTGTATGTATGATTGGTTTCTTAAATTGGGGGCTTTTTTACATTACTTTTAGTATTAGATTTGTTCATATTGTCTTTTTGCTGTTGTTAGCCACCCCGAGTCTACGGAGTGGGGCGGCATACAAATCTAATTAATAAATAAATAATAAATAAATTATCATGTGTTGGAAAACCACGTCTCAAAATATTTTTTTTGATAGAGGCTGGTCAAGCCTACATGTGAGCAAGAAGAGAGAGGGGAAAAGACTGAACTTTATGTCTAGTTTATTATTTATTGAGATACAGCCGTATAGTGATAATGGAGGAGGAGGAGGAGGAGGAGAAATCATACAGTGATAAAGAGGAGGAGGAGGGAGCAGGAGGAGGGAGGGGAGTAAAGGAGGAGGGGGAAGCTAGGGGAGTGGGAGGAGGGGGAAGAAGAGGAGGAGAATATTATTTAAATAGCATTAATTAAATCTAAACACAACGGGATGAGGTATCTTTTAATGTGCTGATTTTACATCATCTCTAGTGCCCCAAGCGATGCTGTAGCTGCCCTCTAGCAGTGCCTGGATCTGTGGGGGTCTGGAAGTGGGCCAATAGGTTTTAATTGGATCACGATAAGATGGAGCAGCTATAGGTTCAAAGGGTCTCAAGATCTAAAGTGTTTTCATCTTTGGTTCTAGATGGGGTTGCACCATCCCACATAGATCCCATGCACAATTTGGAAATTCTCATCAATTTACTCAATGAATAAGTAACAACTGTGGTTGCCAGAAGAAGGGCTTTTTTTGCTGTGGAATTTTCTCCCACTGCAGTGGTGGGTTGTAAATATTTTTGCTACCAGTTCACACTCATGCTCACACACATGTGCAGAAATGTCCTGGGCAGGTGGGCAGAGCCTCCCGCCACCAGCACTATCATTTCTAAGAACCGATCCAAACCGGGAGCAACTCACTGCTGTCTCACTGGAAGTGAGGTCTGCCCTCCCACTCCTGGCCTTCTGGAAGAGCTGAAAAGCTAGGTCCCAATTAGGCCATGCTACATTGGGGGTGGCTAAAGGGTTAGAAAAGATTCTCACCCCTGTATTGTTCATCCTGTTGGTTTTTAACTTTCTATTTAATGTTTCTAATTTTAATCACTTTGTATTCCCTTTTTTTAACACTATAGGCCACCCAGATTCATTGTATCAGTGATATGGCTGGCATAAAAAATTAATTAATAAATAAGAGGTATTGTTTGATATATTATTTTTCCTGAAGATAAACTTATTAAGTTCCTAATGCAGCAGAAACAACATGTATTCTCATAGCTCCCTTACTTAGAAATGGAAGGCATATTTTGCCTTGATTCTTTACTTCCTGCTTGGTTAGTGGATTCTTCCCCGAGAATGCTATTTCAGATTAGTAATGGAGCTTACTGCTACCCTGTTTATGTTTGAGACAGGTATTCCCATCCATTCTCTAAACTAGACAGAATGCTCACTAGGCCAACCTAGGATTGAAAAATATAATTGGGTATCATTAGTGTAGTGATGGTGAACCCCAAACTGGTGGATGGTTTTATCCAGCAGTTGAATGTAGATGTTGCAAATGATGAGCTAGAGAGAATAGAACCCTTTAGCTTCCTACAAGTGAGAGAGCCTAGGAAATAAATTCTCCCTGCCATCAAACACTGACTGGAACCAACCCCAGAGAAAGGAAGAGAGCCATCATAAAATGGTGACCCAATCCCCAATCCCTGAAGCCATCCTCAGAATGTTGATACCATGTTTGACAGTAAAAAGACACAAAGAGGTCAAGGATGAATGTACCAACACCGCTCTCGTCTCACCAGAGGTCATCAAGAAATGTGATCAAAGTGATTCCAGTACTAAAACCCATCCTGAACCCTGACTAAAACAGGTCTAAATAATTCATTTCCTTCAAGGTTTTCCTCAGTTGCAGGTTGACCATCTGTTCAACACCTTCCCATCCTATTCCTCAAAAGCTACAGACCCAAAGGAGCTCAAGATAATAGGGTAAGGTAAATAACAGAATGTTTTTACATTCTGAATAACAAAATTTTATATCCTACAAATATCAATTCACTAAAATAATGTATAAAGATTTCAAGAAAGAGAAGAAAGGAGAGAGAGAGAGAAAAGAAAGAGAAAGAAAGAAGGAAGGAAGGAAAGAGAAAGAGAGAAAGAAAGAAAGAAGGAAGGAAAGAAAGAAAGAAAGAAAGAAAGAAAGAAAGAAAGAAAGAAGTAATATACATTCCAATATTCAACATTCTAATATTCAACCATCTTTTTTTCTGAAAAGATTCTCCCTATAAATCTTAATTTTTATGGAGCAGACTATTCATTATTTCTGAAAAAGAAACAGTTTAATATTGCTTCCTTTGATTTAACCAACCAACAAACAAAAAGGATTGGCAGAGTTTCAGACTGATAAGATTTGAAATGAGAGTTATAATCTGCCCAAATATGGGCCTTATAATGAACAGGATTTTAACCATAGCTGCACTGCCAGGTGCAAATTTAATAAAATATTTTTAAATGATAGATGGAAGACTCTTTTGAACAGCTGTTTGAAATCACAGACAAAAATCTTCATTAAGAAAGAGTTAAGGATGTAAATGAATACCTTTTAATTTAAAACAACACTGTAGAACACTGAACATTACTCCTTCAGAACTCTAGTGGTTTGGATGAGAAAAACAACATATCTGATTCCAAAGCTCTGAACATAAGACAAACACAAGCAGAACAGTTTTCAACATCAGCTTGGGCAATAGAAAATTCCTCAATAGTTGGCTCAAAGAATTATCATCAATGTGCATTTTTAACAGCAGAACAGAACAGAATAACAGAATAAGAAGGCATCTTCTAGTCCAACCCCTTGCTCAAGCTTTAAAATGGGAGGAGAAACACAATTTCCCTTTGTCTAGTTACTGGGACTTGTGTATCAAAAAGAAGCAAATAAATGAAGCTTTATATTGAGTGCAGAAACTGAACGATGAAGAGAAAGAGAAGGCTAGAAAGAGAAATGTGGAACCAAACATGTTTCAGAACTTTGTTCAGCTAAGACATAGGATGGATACAGCATGAATCTCCAATCAAAGCTGAGTGTAAATATTTCCACCGAACTGAGCAAAATGTTTCAGGATCAATCCATCAAATTCTCATAGAACCCTAGATTCCACAGACTAATTTGAACAATTCCTTATATCCCAATCTGGGGCTAGGACAAATATCAGGGATTGTTTGAGGAGAAATGGGAATGAATCTTTTCGGTATCTATGGCTGATTATGGAGCTTCCAATCCTAGAAAGGTTAAATTAGCATCTAACGGTTCAGTTTATTATGAATAGTTGATGCACTATATTCAGTTCAGCACTTGATATATTTTATTGAATCCAAAGTATTTTTTTTTAAAATGCTATCGTCTATTCACCTTTTATTACTGTACCCATAAATAGACAATTTGGCTTGCATATGTGTAACATCATTAGAAGATCACAACCCAGAGTGAAGTTCTAACTGGATTTGGGAAGACCAAAAGCATATTAAGCAATGCATTAATTCATTGCAATATCCAGTGCCCATGACTTCATCTTTTACAGAAAATAATCAAACGGGTAAAAGTGTCACTTTCAATAAGTAATTCTTCATATTTGTTATACTTTCTAATTCCCTAATATGCTAGATTATATTTCTTCAGATAACATCTCAGTATATCGACCTTTTAACAAATGGCCAGTGCATGCTCTCATACATATTTTTATCACTTGTACAGTATTTCACCTACGCAGAAGGCAATTCTTTCGGCATGACATGTCAGGATGGGATGGCAAGATCCATTTTGATCTATCCCTTCCATAACAATATTTATGGCTTAGGAGGCATCGTGTCAAAATCCACTCTACAGGGTATCTTCAAATAAAAGACTCATTTGGTTCAAAGTGGCAAGTCCAACAACTTCAATTGTTCAAAATAATCATCTCTCCTCTATCATTACTATTGCACACTGCTTTTCACTAACCTTCCCATTTTCGCTTCTTTAAAAATATTGCATATTTATTTCATCCACATTCCATTCTCCCTCCAAAATCTGACAACAAATACAGTTGGTTCTCAATTGGGGTGCCATCTAACAAACTTATAAAAACAAGTCTGTTGAGCACCAGAGCTGGATATATAGCATCATATGTGGCTGACTTAAGGTGGGTTTTTCATGTGACTCATCATTAATGATTATTTTCTATTTCAAAGTCTTCATATGTTGAAGATTCAACATTTAATTCCTAATATTTTCATGTTTCTTTTTAATGTCCATGTAAAAAAGAGACTGGAAACAAAAGTTAAAATGAGCACAAAAAAAAAAAAAGTGAGAGAACACCTGTCTGATCTTGATGAATACAATTCACCAGGACTGGAGAGATTATATCCCAGAGTTCTAAAGGAGCTGGCAGATGTCTTCTCAGAACCACTGCACCACAGCTTTCAAAAATCCTGGAACACAGGGGAACTACCAGAGGACTGGAAAAGAGCTGATGTGGTTCCCATCTTCAAAAGAGGAGGAAAAAAACAGACCCAGAAAACTACAGACCAATCAGCCCAACATCAATACCCAAGACAATACTGGAAAAGATTTTTTTTTTTAAAAAAAAACAGATCGGCCAATACCTAGACCTGAGTAAAGTCATAACTAGCAGCCAGCATGGGTTTGCTAAAAACAGATCATGCCAAACCAATCTTATTTCATTCTTCAACCCAGTGACTACATTAGGAGACCAGTGAAATACTGTAGACATAATATACTTAGACGTCATCAAGGCTTTCAACAAAGTAGACCACAACTTACTTCTTCGTAAACTAGAAAAAAGTGGGACAGACAGCTTCACCATCAGATGAATTCACATCTGGCTGACAAACTGTACTCAACGAGTACAACAAGTACAGTCCTTAATGGGTCTAAATCTACATGGAGACGGGTATCACAAGATTCCGTTTTAGGCCCAATACTCTTCAATATCTTTATAAACGACTTAAATGAGGGAATAGAAGGGGAACTTATTGAATTTGCAGATGATACTAAGCTGGCAGGAATAGCTAACATCCTAGAAGATTGGCTCAATACCTAGATGGATCTTGACAGACCTGAACATTGGGTCCTATCTAACAAAATGAAATTCAATGTAGAGAAAAGTAAAGTTCTACACTTAGGTAAGAAAAACCAAATGTATATATATATAAACTTGGTGAAACCAGGCTTAATAGTAGTGACTGTGAGAGGGATCTTGGGGTCTTGGTGGACAACTAGCTAAATATGTGCCAGCAGTGTACAGCAGCAGCCAAAATAGCGCCGGCGGACTTACCCGCTGGTGGCGTTTGCAGGAGGGTCAGGCCGACACCGGACTCCTGGCGGCCGCCATTTTGGGTCTCGGCTGAAGTCTCGCAAGGCGAGACTTCGGCCGAGAATCAGGCCAACGTGGCCTGACTGCTGACGTGTCCGGGCGGGGCTTGCCGGCCCTATTTAAGGGCGCGCAGGCCTGGGCTCGGCCTTTTCACCCGGACCCAGCAGCAAGCAGACACTCGGCTGAGTGCATGCTTTTGGCAGCCATTTTGGGCGGCCTCGTGTTGCGGCCGCCATTTTGGCTCGAAGGGTCGGCGGAGAGAGCTTTTCAGCGCGGCGAGAGCTGTTCTTATTGCGGAGCCGGCATCGGCTGGTCGCCGCCTGCGGTTTGCGCGCTCCGGTTTCTCCCGGGATCGGGTGGTCATGGGCGCTTCCCTTGTTCGGGGGTTGTGGCTAGCTGATAAGGCCACAGTATAGGCCATACTTGTTATATCCTGGTCCCCCTTTTAATTTCAGTCGCCCCGGGTAGGGCCTTCACTTAGGGCCCCGCGGTGAGGAAAGGGCGGAAGGGGGTTTCCCTGTCACCGCTTTGGGGGTTACCTGCTGTAGGGCCTCCCCTGGTAGGGCCTGTGGGCTTGGTGGTCGGCCTTGCTTTTCAGGTTTTGTGCAGGGTAGTTGCAATTATAAGGTATGGCCCCAAAGAAGAGGCAAGCTCGCCCCCCCCCCCCCGGCCCAACCAGCAGTGCGGCCTAGGAGGGCTCTGAGGCCTTCAGCCCGGGCTCGGGCTAACATGGAGGGGACCCCTGGGGTGGTCCCACCGGAAGGGGTGGTGGGGTTTATGCCCCCAGCCCCTCACCACGATGTTTCTCCCTCTCTTTCTTGGGCCAGGGTCCTGGAGAGGTTGGACGAGTTGGAGAGTTGGCGGTCCGGCTCGGGCCCGGGCGGGCCCGTCCTGCCTGCATCGGCGGCCTGGGGAAGAGATCCGGAGGAGGAGGCAGCCCAGGCCGGGCAGATGGCCCAGACCGGGCAGATGGCCCAGACCGGGCGGTTGGCCCAGTCGGGGCAGATGGCAGCGTTGCAGGGCCCTGCAAGGATGGGCCCCCCGTGGATGTCTTCAACCCCGTACGGGACAGGTGAGGCTGCACCACACATGTCCTCCACTTCACTTCTTCCCTTACCCGGTTCAGGGCTTAACCCGCCGGTTTTGGGGAGTGGGGCTAGTTTCATGGGGTCCCTGACAGGTGCATGCGGCCAGGTTTGGTCCCCGCCGGCCCCGGGAGTAGTTTTTCCACCGGGGCCTGGGGCAGGGGTTGGACCCCTCCAGCGCCCGCTATTATGCCCCCGCCCCCTTTGGTGTACCCACCGGGGCTAGGGGTGTTGGGGATGGGGGCCTTCAGCGTGTCGGACCCGTTTGCCAGCATCAAGGCAGGGGCCATCCCATGCGGGTTACCAGCCACTCCCTTGGGGTTCCACCTCCACCCGTCGGTGAAGGAGGCGATTTGGAAGGGGGAATATGTGGACCTCTTCTCCCTATTGAACAGAGAGGTCCCCAAGCAGGACAAGGACATAGTGCCCGGGGAGAAACCTAAAAAGACCAAAGTTAGCAAGTGTTTCAGCTCGTGGCTGTACGCTTTCCTGACTTATGCCACAGTTGTGATTCAGAGGCAGCCGGCTAGGGCCACTGCCTTGCTCAAATATATTGACCTAATTGCTAGGGCTCATTTTGAGTATAAGGGTACCATCTGGCGGCACTACGACAAAGGTTTTCGGATGCAGCTGGCTTTCGACCCCTCGCTACATAGTTGTGCCGGACCTATGGTTCCAGGCCACATATATGTCAGGCAAGGAAGGGTGCGATAGGACCGATAGCGGTCATTATATGGAGGAGGAGCCCGCAGCTTCCACACCAGCCAGGGCGGCTACGGGGGAGCGGGGAAGGGAGCCTCCCCTGCGTGTCACGAGTTTGCTGCAAAGGGGGCATGTTTTCATCCCTTTTGTAAGTACAAACATGCCTGCCGGAATTGTGGGGGTACCCACGCCGCTTCGGTGTGCCCCCGCCCCAAAAAAGGGGCAGATAAGAAGGGAGGGGGTCCAGCAAAACCGCCCCCACCTATTGGGGGAAAAGGGGCCCAGCCCAATTAATCTTAAGGCACTTGAGGGTTGGTTGGTGGACTACCACCCTCGCTCGAGAGCGGCTGCTCTCTTGCTAGGTTTCTCAAAGGGATTCAGGATCCCTTACATGGGGGTTAGGCAAGCCTTCATGTCCGACAACCTTAGATCGGTTGTGGGACATGAAGACGTCGTTAGGGAGAAGATTCGGAAGGAGGTGGCCGAGGGCAGGGTCCTTGGGCCTTTCCCGGAGTCGCCCTTCCCGAATCTTAGGGTATCCCCATTAGGGGTGGTTCCCAAAAAGGCGAGTGGTGAATTTAGGTTGATTCACCATTTGTCTTTTCCCAAAGGGGAGTCAGTGAATGATTTCATTCCTGATGAACTTTGTTCAGTCCGGTACGCATCCTTTGATGCGGCCGTGGCCATGGTTAGGGAGTGTGGGGTTGGAGCCTTTATGGGTAAATGCGACATTAAGTTGGCATTCCGACTCCTCCCCATACACCCAGACGACTTCGAGCTGTTGGGCTTCCACTTTGAGGGTGGTTGTTATGTGGACAGGGCCTTACCCATGGGTTGCTCTGTCTCATGCTCTCTTTTTGAGAGCTTTAGCACCTTCTTGGAGTGGGCGCTCAGGAGGCGCAGTGGTCTGGGCTCGTTCGTTCACTACCTTGATGATTTCTTGATGGCGGGGCCTGCGCGTTCAGAGCAATGCTTTGCTCTAATGCGGGACTTCAAAGCCCTTTGTGCTCAGTTGGGGGTGCCCTTGGCCTCTGAGAAGACCGAAGGCCCCGCCACCAAGATTACCTTCCTTGGTATTGAATTGGACTCAGAGGAGCAATCTTCTAGACTGCCCCTGGACAAGTTGAATAAAATCAGGGGTAAGCTTGATCTCGCCTTGGGCTGCAGGAAGGTCACCCTTCGGCAGCTCCAGGAATTAGCGGGGATCCTTAATTTTGCCTGCCGGGTCATTGTACCGGGCAGGGCTTTTTCTAGGAGGTTATACACTGCGATGAAGGGGTTCCGTTTGCCCCATCATCGTACCCACTTATGCGCAAGGGTCAGGGCTGACCTCTGCGTGTGGCGGGAGTTCTTAGAACAATTCAATGGACTGTCTTTTTGGAGGCACGAGCTTCTTTTGGAAGCTGAGTTGCAGCTCTGCTCAGATGCCGCGGGGACTTGCGGTTTTGGGGTAGTGTTAGGTGACCAGTGGTGCTGGTCGGCTTGGCCTCCGGAATGGAGCGCCTCTCCACTGATTAAGGATTTGACTTTTTTGGAGCTCTTCCCCTTGATAATGGCCCTAGAGCTTTGGGGGGAGCAGTTTAGGGACAAGACTGTGCATTTTTGGTGCGACAACCTAGCGGTTGTCCATGTTGTGAACGCCCTGTCCTCTAAGAGTGACAGGGTCATGCGGCTTGTCCGCCATTTTGTGCACAGGTCCTTGTCCCTAAACGCGTTGTTTTTGTCCAGACATGTCCCTGGGTTAGATAACGGGGTGGCTGATGCCTTGTCCCGTGGTCAGTTGTCCAGGTTTCGGACCCTGGCCCCGTGGGCCCGAGAGTCGCCAGAGGGATTCCCCGGCCACCTTTGGAGCCTGGGCGGGCTCCTGAGCAGTGGAGAGAAGAGGCCTCCAGGGCTATCGCCCTCTCGGTAGCACCAGGCACCCTGAGGGTTTACCAGCATGCAGGTAAGGAGTTTGGGGATTTCTGGCTAGATAGGGGTTACCCCCATAGTTGGCCTGCCCCGGTGGAACACCTGGCAGAATTTTGTGTCCAGCTTAGGCAGCGCGGCCTTTCAGTTAGGACGATTAGGTCCAGGTTAGCCGGCCTCGCCTTTCTGTCCAAGGCGGGGGGGTTTGCAGATTTCTCCGGTGACTTCCGCATTCGGAAGATGTTGGAAGGCTGGGTGAGGGAGCGTTAGGGGACCCCTTCTGACACTCGCCAGGCCCTGATGGTTGAGCAGCTGTCGCTTATTAATCAAGCTTTGGACAGTCTGTGTGCCTCTCTGTACGAGGCCCGTCTTTTTAGGGCAGCTACTTGTGTCATGTTTTTTGGGGCCCTTAGGGTCAGCGAGGCCATGGCCTCCTCGCAGGCTGACACGTCGCTCCGTGCCTTCCAGTACACTGATCTAGCTTTCAGGCAGGGGGGTATCTCCCTTTTAGTGAGGCATTCCAAGACAGATCAGCTGCACAGAGGGGTTAGAATAGAGCTTAGCGCGGCCACAGACCAGTCTGTATGTCCGGTGGCCGCTTTACAACACTATTGTAGCTTGAGGGAGTCGGGGCAAGGGTACCTTTTTAAACATCAGGACGGTACCCCGCTGACCCGTTATCAATTCTGGGTGTTAGTGTCCAGAACAATGGCTCAAGTAGGCATGGATCCCGCCGGCTATGGAACGCATTCGTTCTGTATCGGCGCCGCCACTAGCGCGGCACTTTCAGGTTTCCCGGCCCAGAGGATTCGGGAGATCGGCCGCTGGCAGTCAGCGGCATATTTGGGTTATGTTAGGCCCGCTGAGGATTCAGGGCAGGGCTTAGGCTAGGTAACCTCTCTGTGTCCTCTTCCAGGTCCCCATGCCAATACGAAACCGACGGCGCTGCTGTGCGGCCACAGCATGATATTTTGGGCCGGCCGCTCAGCAGCCAGAAGTGCCATCAGGACCCAGCTGTCATTGGGACGGTGGGTCAAGGTCGTTTGGATGGGCCGAAGAGGTATGCGGTGGGAGGGACTCCTGCCGACGTTGCTGGGGGGGCAGCATCCCACGGCTGCGCCTGGCGGTGCTGGGAGGGCGGCTTCCCACGGCCGCGCCCAGGTTGGACTGGGAGGCATCCCATTGCTGCGCCCAGATGGCTGGTCTTGCACCTCGGTGGCAATGACCTGTGCCTGCTTGGGGGTCTGCCATTGATCATCCAGGCGAGCGAAGACCTGCGGCGGCTTCGCACGGTGTGGCCCAACACACAAGTGGTGTGGTCAGAGATCCTCCCGAGGATCACGTGGAGGGACGCCATTTCCCTTAGGGCCATTCACCGGGTCAGGCGTAGAGTAAATAAGGCCCTGGGCAGGATAGTCAGGGAATTAGGTGGGGTTGTAGTGGCCCATCCCCTCATCACTGTAGATCGGCCGTGGCTTTACCGGGCCGACAGCATTCACCTGTCAGAACAGGGGAACGCCATTTTCTTACAGGACCTGCAGCGGTCTCTGCGTGAGCTGGCGCAGCTAGAGTGGGGAGTCGGGGGGCCAAGATAGAGATCTGACCCCCGCTCCATGGCAGGTTATGGGCGGAAAACTGGGTGGTGGTTTAGCAATTGCGTGTTCTCCGTTGGGCATCTTTGGGGATGATTGACAGGTTCTCTCCAAGCTTGTGGTGGAAGCGACCTGAGCAGTTGGGGGGAACCTGTCTTTGGGTCCCGCACCTTTAAGTCCCCTGTTAGGGGTTATCCGGCGGGACCCCCCTCATGCAAGTGCATGGCAGGGTCTCAGGTGAGGGAGGGGTCCCTCACCTGGACTAGCATGGAGCTACGCCCATAAGTTGCCCAGGAAGTTTATCTGATGTCATTTTCCGCCCCGGAAGCAATTGTTTGACCCTGCAGGTCTATTGTTTGGGTCATAGTTAGGTATGTTAATTTATGCTAATTTAGTTGAATAAATTATGCTAATTTATTTATTAATAAAAATGACCCAGTTTAAATCCAGCTCTTGTGTCCGTGTCGTTACTCCGTCTCTTCTGCAATAGCGCCGTCGGACTTACCCGCTGGCGGCGTTTGCAGGAGGGTCGGGCCGACACCGGACTCCTGGCGGCCGACATTTTGGGTCTTGGCTGAAGTCTCGTGAGGCGAGACTTCGGCCGAGAATCAGGCCAACATGGCCTGACTGCTGACGTGTCCGGGCGGGGCTTGCCGGCCCTATTTAAGGGCGTGCAGGCCCGGGCTCGGCCTTTTCGCCCGGACCCAGCAGCAAGCAGACACCCACCCGCCCTCCCTATTTTGCAGTGTGCTATTGTGGGTCGCCCCAGGGGGGCCGAATGGGAATTTTTTGTGGCTTTGCCTCTTAGCCGGGCCGTTTTTTCGCCCATTCCACACTGGGGAGATGGATGTGCGGTTAGGGGGTGCTTGCACCTGTTAGGCTAATTGGCTTACCTTTGGTCATTTGGGTAGGCAGGTTAGGGGCGGAAAACTGGGTGGTGGTTTAGCAACTGCGTGTTCTCCCTTGGGCATCTTTGGGGATGATTGACAAGTTCTCTCCAAGCTTGTGGTGGAAGCGACCTGAGCAGTTGGGGGGAACCTGTCTTTGGGTCCCGCACCTTTAAGTCCCCTGTTAGGGGTTAGCCAGCGGGACCCCCCTCATGCAAGTGCATGGCAGGGTCTCAGGTGAGGGAGGGGTCCCTCACCTGGACTAGCATGGAGCTACGCCCATAAGTTGCCCAGGAAGTTTATATGACGTCATTTTCCGCCCCGGAAGCAATTGTTTGACCCTGCAGGTCCATTGTTTGGGTCATAGTTAGGTATGTTAATTTATGCTAATTTAGTTGAATAAATTATGCTAATTTATTTATTAATAAAAATGACCCAGTTTAAATCCAGCTTTTGTGTCCGTGTGGTTACTCCGTCTCTTCTGCAAAAGACAATGCAATCCTAAATTGCATTAACACAGGGATACAATCTAGATCAAGTGAGGCACGAATACCACTCTATAAAGTCTTAGCTAGACCACACCTAGAATACTGTATCCAGTTTTGGTTGCCACAGAGGAGAGCAACCAGAGTACTGGGGGCTAAAACATATGAAGAACAGTTACAGGAATTGGGCATGACTCGTCTAGTGAAGAGGACCAGGGGAGACATGATAGCAGTGTTCCAATATTTGAGGGGCTGCCACAGAGAGGAGGGAGTCAAGCTATTTTCCAAAGTGCCTGAAGGCCAGACAAGGAATAGTGGATGGAACCTGATCAAGGAGAGATTCAACCTAGAAATAAGGAGGAACTTTCTGACAGTGAGAACAATCAACAGCTTGCCTTAAGAAATTGTAGGAGCTTCATCACTTGAGACTTTCAAGAAGTCTTGAGACTTTCAATTTGTCAGAAATGGTGTATGGTCTCTTGCTTGAATAGGGGATTGGATTAGATGATTTACAAAGTCCCTTCCAACTCAGTTAATTTGTTAATCTGATTTCCTATCTGCAAATCAAAAAAACCCCGCAATCAATTAGAGTACACAATACTGGACAGCATTGACCAGATTTAATATATAATTCCTTCATACATACCATTGAAAGTATTGGTTTTGTCAGTTCTTGCTATCAACTGTTCCATTCCATTTCATGACTCCCATTTCCACTTTGTAAAACTTGAAGATTTCCCTCCATCTAAACCTCAGTTCATTTTCCTAAAACTTCCCTCCCCCCCAATTCTATCAACTCTGCTGACTGACGTTCTTTCTTTTCTCTTAACATTGGAAGTGTAATGCAGAAACAATGTCCACAGCACTATTTCGATGTTCTGGATGCAACGTATATTTCTCCTATTTAACATTCTTCCTAATTATAGTTGTTCCACAAGTTGCGGTATTTCTGATTTTTTTTAAAATTATAAACAATTGTTGACCTCTTTCTTCCTATAGATTCTTTGGTTCATTGCCTACCTTTGTCTTAGGTCATGTGTTAGATCATCAAACCATATCTGTATTAGATCATGAAACCCTTCTGAGCTGAAAATTATGTTTAATTTTGAATTTGCATACTACCAGATGGATTACTGACACATTAGCAGTCAATCAGCTTCAACATCATCTGCAAAATAAATACCAGGCCATTGAATTATCAAAGCTAGAAATTAGGAATCCTGGTATATTATACCAGTGCAAGTGACCTTGGGGGGACAGGATAAGAGGAAGACCCACAGAATTAACATGAAAAAGATGTCTCAACTCAAAGAAGGAGGGTGGGCTTCAGAAGAAACTTTCTCTAGTTTTTTTTTAGAGAAAAGAATATTTCTCTGGAAGTATTTTTATATACTTTCTGTTTTGAAAGATTCTATCAACGTAATGTTACAATAAAGACAGTTCGTGTGTGTGGTTGTTCTGATTGTCTGGACTAGCTTGAAAAGATAACACACTTAGTACAGAATGAAAATTGTCCAGTAGGTAGAAATATTGATAACCAAGAAAAGCCAGGCCACATTTATTGAATTTAGATTCTAAGCATAATCTTTAAAGTCACACATAGATTAATTTGACCTCGAGTGCTAACTGGAGCTATCTGCCCACCTTTTGTTTACTGAGCATTTTCCATATGGATTTACATTGGAAAAGATGCCTATGGATTTTTCACTCCTTATTTGTGACTGCACAACAAACTTCCCCTCCATGGCATATTATTTCAGTCTATTATTTACAGTGCCTTTTTGTCACACATGGGGTTTTATTTTATTTACTTTTTCCAAATCTATCAGTAGTTGTACAATGGATTTCCTTTCTGTACATCGGAAGATTCATATTTCCTCTCCAAGGTGGTATAACTTAGCAGATCAGATTCTCCACCTGTCCTTTTCTAACTGTTCTTTTCTGTGCATTTGTTTTGTTCTTTTGATACTTAACTAAAAAAAATAAACCTGAATGCACATTTAAAAACTTGTTCACTTGAGCCCTGAATTCTAAATCAGAGCTGTTTGGAGAATAAACTTTTCGCAACAACTTTACAGTAGTAAAGCACTTACGTTTAAGGTATTCCTGTCCATAGTCCTGTGTACTCTGATCATGCCTGTATCCCTATCTGTTTCAGAGAGAAAAAATATTAATGTAAGATGCTGCGATATGAAACACAAACACATACACTTGCCAGCGGGATTATAAATGCACAAACCTACCTACTATTCTTCAAGGGAACCAAGGGCCCCATCTGCTGATGTTTAAATGTATTACATTAACAAAGTGCAACGTTAGCAACCCTGATAAGAAACATATTAAAAGTGAACGCAGGAAAACAAATCATAGCTCAGTTAATGCAAAACCATGGGGGAAACTGCAGAAGAGATACTTCTGCTCACATTCACTGTCATTACTCTTACCCAGTGCCAAAAAACTTTTTCACAAGCGTTAAAACTAACCTGATAACAAGAAAAACAAGACACAGAATGCAATCCATTCAACACTCGTATTGAATGAAAACTATAGAAATGCCCTTGGTTTGTTTAGATGAGACTTCTTGAGAAAGAAGTTGTGTAGTAGGATTTTCATGCACAGGCTGAAAGTAGTTTTAAATTTACTGGGGGTACCTATTCCGCTTTCACAATAGAAATGTATCTGTGGAAGGAAGGTGGCTATATTTATTTATTTATTTATTTATTTTATTTATCTATTAGATTTCTATGCCACCCTTCTCAACCGACTCATGAACTTCCTGAGAGATAATTTAATTTTGGTTTTCTGTATTAGCCTCACTGCATAGATTGACACAACATACTGAACATTAAAGTAACACAAAACTATCAAACAGCGGATTACGTTTTAGCCAAGCATGTTATATGAACTCAACACTGATGTACATGGAAATCTAGTGGACTGGGTCAAAATGGAAATTAAAGGTTAAGGCAACCTATATCCTATCTATCTTGCCATTGTGGCTCAGCCCTAGCAACTTTTGCCATTGTCATCCCACACTTCCAGAGTTAGTTACAGGGGTACTTCGGTTCTCGAATGCTTTGGTTGTCATACATTTCGGATACCGAACAAAATTTTCAGCAAAAATTTCCTTCGGTATCCGAACAAAAATTCGGATACCGAACAGCCACAGAAAATTTTGTTCATTATCCGAAATGTTACCGCCGGGGGCAGCTGCAATCCTGGCAGCTTCGGGGGGCTGAGGAGCTCTATAAGCACTCCAAACTGCAGGAAGGGTGGGGATGGCTGCAATCCCGGCAGCTTCAGGGGGCTCCTTTCCTCAGTGCTTCATCTTTTTACAGTACCTGTAGGCAGCTGCACTAACTTTGTTCTTCCAGGCGGTGGCAACGGTGGCAGCTTTCCTTCAAGGAGCAACAGTGCCGGGAACGTCACGTGATGAAGGGAAGCTGCCGGAGCCATCTCAGCAGTTGCAGGTACAGTAACAAGACGAAGCACTGAGGAAAGGAGCCCCCCAAAGCTGCCGGGATTGCAGCCGCCCCCACCCTTCCTGCAGCTTGGAGTGCTTATAGAGCTCCTCAGATTTTTTTATCCCATAGGAAATAAAGAAAATAGATTTAATTGGTTCACAGCAAGTCAACAGGGGCTGGGAACCAATTAAATCCATTTCCATTATTTCCTATGGGATAAATTAATTCGGTACTCAACCAAATCGGTTCTTGACAACACTTCTGGAACAAATTGTGGTCAAGAACCGAGGTACCACTGTACTTAGTTAATGATTTTCCTACAGGCATTCTCATAGAGTTCTAAATCAAGGACTTCTTTGTATATTTAGCAACAAACCTAAGTTGCCTACTCTTTTTTTTTTCAAAAAGTTTTTTTATTTTTTCTCCACAATAAAAACATGCTTATAACATCATATACCTTCAATACAGATATGCAACATATATCTTCTTGCAAACATTTTTTACAAAAGAATCACATATCCATTCTATTATATCTTACTCTTCAGTATATATTGCTTAACTTTTGCTACCTCCTTTTCTAATTTCGTCATCCAGATAAACAAATTATCTTCCAATTAAATTTACCTCTAAAATTTCCTTCACCTGCTAAGTAATGTATCTCTAACCTCTTAACTCTAAGCCGTAGTACCTCCTTCTCACCCTTATTTACTTTCCTAATAACTAAAAACCCTTATCCCATAAAAAGTCCACGTTTACTTATATTTAATATTCAACAACATCAAATTATATTTTTTATATATATAATTTCTCATTATTAACCTACCTAATAGGGAAGACAAATTCCAAAATTTACAATCATTCTGAGTTGCTTACTCCATGTGCTTGATAGAGGGCACATAGGGGGCGTTTGCCCAGGTTCGCCTGGTGCACCAGTTGTGCCCCTATCTGGACCGGGAGTCACTGCTCACAGTCACTCATGCCCTCATCACCTCGAGGCTCGACTACTGTAATGCTCTCTACATGGGGCTACCTTTGAAAAGGGTTCGGAAACTTCAGATCGTGCAGAATGCAGCTGCGAGAGCAATCATGGGCTTCCCCAAATATGCCCATGTCACACCAACACTCCGCAGTCTGCATTGGTTGCCGATCAGTTTCCGGTCACAATTCAAAGTGTTGGTTATGACCTATAAAGCCCTTCATGGCACCGAACCAGATTATCTCCAGGACCACCTTCTGTCGCACGAATCCCAGCAACCAGTTAGGTCCCACAGAGTGGGCCTTCTCCGAGTCACGTCAACTAAACAATGTCGTTTGGCGGGACCCAGGGGAAGAGCCTTCTCTGTGGTGGCCCCGGCCCTCTGGAACCAACTCCCCCCATAGATTAGAATTGCCCCTACCCTTCTCGCCTTTTGTAAGCTCCTTAAAACCCACCTCTGCCATCAGGCATGGGGGAACTGAGATATTCTTTCCCCTAGGCCTCTACAATTTATGCATGGTATGTTTATATTATGTTTGGTTTTATAAATAAGGGATTTTTAGTTGTTTTAGTATTAGATTGTTACATGCTATTTTTATCACTGTTGTTAGCCGCCCCGAGTCCACGGAGAGGGGCAGCATACAAATCCAATAAATAAATGAATGAATGAATGAATGAATGAATGAATGAATGAATGGCAATTCTGGCTTCAATGTTCTTGTCGGCCTATCTTACCAAGCAAAAAGGCTCGGTTTGGTTTTCACACTTTGAAAAATCATAGGAGTTTTTCTGAAAGTGGGGTGGGGGAGTAAAGTGTGATTTAAGTTCATTGGAGTGGGGACCCAAAGAATCTTTCTTCCTTCCTTATCAGGAACTCCAAAGTGCAAATCCATTGCTGGTGTCTTTCCTGCCTCTCACCTAACCCCATCCCAGCAAGATGCATATGAAAGAAGAAACATATGATTGGATTTGAGGATTTTTAAAAAGATACTTTAGCAACATATAAAATATCTGAAGCAAACTGTTGACTTTTTCGTCTCCACGACATTTCTCTGGTTCATATTTGCTTCTCCACTAATCGTGTTTGTATAATATATGCTATGTTTTCCTTGACCCTGCAAATAACAAGATCAAGAGATGGACCCAGTGTTTTGATGGGAGAAATGGCGACTGGGCTTCTCCAGATATGTCATTCTACCTTCCAGTACAACTAGCCAACAAAACAAATGGCAAAGATTCTTAGGAGCTACAGTTTGACATCTGGAAACCCACTTATTCTCCATTCTTCCTTTAAAGTTATTATGTGCTGTACCTTCAAGCTCTTTTCTTTGGATCAATACTGTCAACTTTAGCAATCTCCCAATGAAATGGAGATTTTTTGAGAGTTGAAGTTCATACATCTGAAAGCTGCCAGCATTAGGAAATACTGCTCTAAACTTGCCTTCCTTCCCCTTCCCTCTTTCTTCCCTCCCTCCTTCTTTCCTTCCTTCTTGAGGTAACTTTATCAAGCTACCTACATTTGTTAACAAAGCAACATATAACCTATAGGCTGCTTATACCATAGATGAACAAGGCAAGGTGGCCAAGCTGATGCCTTGGGCAAACTTTAACACAGTGATGGAGAACCTATGGCACGGGTGCCACAGGTGGCACGCGGAGCCATATCTGTTGGCATGTGAGCCATTGCCCTAGCTCTGCTCCAACATGCTTGTGTGTGCTAGCCAGCTGATTTTTTGCTCACAGTGAGGCTCTGTGGAGGTGGGGGAGGGCATTTTTACCCAGCCCCCTGGCTCCCAGGAAACCTTTGGAGCCTGGGAAGGGCAAAACACAAGTCTACTAGGCCCACCAGAAGTTGGGAAACAGTCCTTTTCCGGCCTCCCGAGGGCCTCTGTAGGGCAGGGGAAGCTGTTTCCTCCCTCCCCAGGCATTGAATTATGGGTGGGGGCACTCATGCCTGCCTGATAGCATGCATGCCTGCTCTTTTGGCACCCGAGGAAAAAAAGGTTTGTCATCACTGCTGTAACATGATAGAAAAGCAGACCTTGTCCTGATATGGAATGAAAAAGCACACTGACCCTAAAATGAAGTTATATGTTCTGAGTGCAAGTGTTACCACTGTTATTTCTTCATAAACACTCTTAACATTCCTATGAAGTACTATTATTGGGGAGTGATGATGAGTAAATAGGCCGAAATAATTTGATGCTGTGAGATTTGAACCACAAGAAACTTTTTGGTTCAAGGTTCAAATTCATGTTATTATCCAATCTGTTGAGGAAAGGGAAGAGAAGATGCTGCCTAGGAAACCATTAGAGAAGAGAACCCTGGAGTTGGTTAAACAATCAAGGAAAGAAACTTAAGAAGAATTTGCCTTAATGGGTTTATCAGTTAAAAGCGGTGAGCAGGACATTTGTTCTTTCAGACTTGCCAGGGTCTATCAATGTAGCCTTACATATTACTATCTTTATATTAATTGCAAAGTAGAAGTAACTCTCACAAAAGAGATTGTCTTGGAAGGAAAGATCTACTCATCATTCTCTAATGTGCTTTCTGTTGAATAGCTGGGATCTGGCTGAAGTTAATTAGCAACAAGCTCCCTAGAGCTTGTTTATTTAACAAAAACACTCTGCTTAGAATGATAGTAAAAAAGTATTGTTTTCAGTCCTGTTTTCTTAGTTGCTATTCCTGAAATCTGATATAGATTTCCAGGTGGTGCAGCCTTTCTACAGGTGAAACTCAAAAAATTAAAATATCGTGCAAATTTATTTATTTATTTATTTATTTAATTCCATTTTTACGCTGCCCTTCCCACCTTCGTCGCCAATGTAATAACTCTCAAAGCAAGGTTGAATCAAGCAAGGTTTATTTCGCTAACAGGACAAGGAAGTCAATTCACTCAAGAAGCAATGGAGTATTGAGAGCTCTATACAATGACAGTTCTCCTATTTATACAATCTAGCCCAGCAACAGAGCAGTTTTACAAAGGTACATTTTAAGCACCAAAAGAAGGCAACCAATCAACATGCAATAAACAAATCTGAACTTTTGACTTTTACCCTGTCTGGGTAGGTCACCCAGGCAAATATCTAACAAGCAATAGCACTTTTTTTTAACAGAGCCAGCATATTGCCCCCACAATCCGGGTCCTCATTTTATCCACCTCGGAAGGATGGAAGGCTGAGTCAACCTTGAGCTGGTGATGAGATTTGAACCACTGACCTGCAGATCTACAGTCAGCTTCAGTGGACTGCAGTACAGCACTCTATCTACTGCACCACCCCGGCTCATCTGTTCATAATAGTGATGGTTATGGGGTACAGCTCATGAAAACCCCAAATCCCCCATGTCAGAAAATTAGAATATTACACGAGATCAATTTTTTTTTTAAAGGATTGTACATAGAACAATATCAGACTTCATCACAATTATGACAAATCACGTTTTGAACTATCTTGCCTTGCATGCTATGAATATCTCTCATATATTAAGTTTCACCTTTTAAGTTACATTACTGAAATAAATGAACGTCTGTATGATATTCTAATTTTTTAAGTTTCACCTGTATTGTTTTTGGGTTGTGTGAAGCCCTTTGAATGTGGAGCATTCATCTCTGACCTGATTTTGGCCATACCAGAGGTACCTCTGCATGTCTGTTCCTTATCTACCTGATAAATGAAACCTCAATGACCAGACCTCTGATAGTTTTGTGTAGTTTGTGGGTTGTGGAGAGCACATGCATTCTTACTGAAATTTGAAACCTAATTTTCAACTGGCCGCTTGGTCTGAGGATAACGAGCAAAGCATTTTGCCACATGGATAAACAAAAAAATAATTAGAAATCAAAATGTTAGCAAATTCTGCAGTGAGCAATAAATGTAATCCACAGGATAAACAGCACTGGCTTGACATTTTATTGAATTTTACTAAATTAAAACTCTAGTAGTTTGAATAAAGTTCAAGATGTGGAACTAAAGTTCAGGATATGTAACAACAAACAAACAAACAAAGCTGCCTTTTGTGCTATAACCCCTAGTGAAGTTTTGTTGAAGATTGCAGAGGGTGATTTTGTTCACACATTTGAGCTTAAGAGACAGCTGGCCAAATTTACCTTTGTCTGGAATCCACTTTAAGAGTGGAAGAATTACAATAACCTACAGCAAGTCAAAACAAATGACCCAACTCTAATATTGCCTTCAAGCAAATCCAGTTACCAAACTATGAGAAATGTCATTTGAGAAGCAATGCAAAAGTATTTGCATAACTTAACATTTATGCAGAATTCTTGATGTTCTGTTCAAAGCATTTTAGATGTATTGGCTTAATACGTTGCTATTAATTCCCAAATTCAACTGTGTGAAAGTGGAAACCTTTAAAGTTCAGAATTAGACGATTTAAAGAATCTGCAGCATTTGTACAATAAGGCTCTGAAGATAATTTCATAGAATGTTTGTGTGTGTTATAGACAGGGTCATTTTGATAATGGATGTGTTATCTTTTAGGCAGTTCTTCCAACTGGAAAATATACTGTATATTACTAGGCAAGTGTGAGGATGTATAAGTGAACAAAGGGTCCTTGCATTAAGCTAAATTATTATTTTGGGACAGTAGAGTATAAGACATTTTTTATTATTTTTATTTATTAGATTTGAATGCTGCCCTTCTCCGAAGCCTTTGGGAAGCTCACAACAATTAGATTTTGCTTTCCAATTGTCACAAATTATGGCCAAATAGCACTGAATGTCCCTGAAAATTAACACTATACCAGTGATGGTGGTTCTTTCGGGTACCAAAAGCACGCGCACACATAATTCAATGCCCCCCTGTGTGTCCCCCCCCCCGTGCATACGTACTTGAACCCCCTCCCCTGCTGCCCTGTTTCCTGACTTCAGGAGGCCCAGTAGGTTCATTTTTCACCTTCCCCAGGCTCCAGAGACTTTTTGGAGCCTGGGGAGGGTGAAAACAGCCTTCCCTGCCCCCCTAAAGGCTCTCTAGAGGCCAAAACACCATCACAGAACCTCCTCATGCACCAAATATCAGCTAGCCAGCACACACATGCATGTTGGAGCTGAGCTAGGGCAACAGCTTGCATGCTGGCAGATATAGCTTCGCATGCCACCTGTGGCACCCATGCCATAGGTTCGCCATCTTGGCTGTATACATTCTCATTAAGACAACTTGGTTTTATAATATCTTCTACCTTCATCAGAAATTATGTTTCTTGATCACTAAAGAATATCAAAAAATAGAGGCTTCAAGAATTCACATTCTTAGCATTCTTGAGTAAAATTACGACATAAGATCTTTAGGGTATTGAAATACGTTCAACTATAACCTTTGGGCCACTCTGCTTTAAAATAAAATGTAGCGAAGACAGACGTTCTGGTTTATTATTCATATCTTACATAAATGTGCAAGTGGTACATTTTCGTACCACTTTTTGACTTGCTCGAAGCTATTCAGAAGTCAGATTTCCCCATTGTTCCTCGTCTATCCATACTCGGTGTTTTTTTATTATTATTATTACTTCTACCCTAGGTAGGTGCTCATATAAATCCAATAACTGGCGATGGAAAGGAAGAGAGAGAAAACCTAGAGAAACTGATCTTGCCAGATGGGGAAAATTAAAATGTTACCCTTGTTTCTTTGCCAAGGCAGATCCATTTTGACAGGCTGGAAATGATTTATGAGGGAGGGAAAAAAACTGTATTTACGCTGGCAGAAACGTTATTAATTGCCATGCAACGTTCAAATCTTTGCATTGTTTTTTTTTCTTTTTTAACATGATGAGATACATGGCTTGCATACTCAGCCCAGCCATGCTGCAGGATTTGCATGCTGGTGATTGCATGAGACAAATAAATACACCGAACCTGCTGCAGTTTATGAATTTCACTTCCACCCTTTCCAGAAGCTGCATCAGCAACAGAATATTACAACGTGGCCATCTTCCCAGAGTTCTGGAATTAAAACAGATTACCTTTGAATAGATGAATAGACAAATGATGCGGCATGTTGAAAATTAATAAAAATCATTAGTATTTTTAAAGAAGATTTATGCAGATCTTGTCTGCTTCTCTCTTCCTTCAATTCCCCTCACCCCTTCCCACAGATGGTAGCCACCATATATCCAATTCTGGCAAATTAAAAATAGATATTTTTCTGTCCCTAATTGATTTTACATTACATTAGGCAGCCAGGGCGTCAACCTTCCATGACATAGTATCTAAATAAACATTTATTAAAATATTTTAATTAGAACAAGAGGAAAAAATATTGTTTCCAATTATATCTTCAGATGGGGGAAAAATCAAAGCAATTAAGAATTAATATAAGAAAGTATAATGGAACACTCTCGGTGTAATAACAACCCAGAGTGATTTATATGTTGGAAGAGGATTTTAATAATTGGTATTTTCTTTCCTTAAAATGAATGTTTAGAATCATGTACTTGATACATCTGCTTGTGCCTGAAGACTTAGAGTTAATTTTGAAAAGGGGGGTGGGGGAAAGAAAAATTAACGAGCAAATAATTGCACCCATAAAGGATGTATAAAATATCCAAATTTCTTGTCCTATTCCAGCAATAGGTTTTTTTAAAAAAACTACACTAACAGGGAAGAGAATGATGGCCTTTCTACCATCTCAATTCTCCATTAATTGGTTAGAAAGATCCACTAAGGACAGCTATTATTCTGTTGGAATCTTCTAGAATCTTTTAGATTCATAAATGAGATTGAAATATCGAGTTATAACTTCTTTAAAAAAATAAACACTTAGGTTTATAGTAAAATCCCACAATTAAGGACAACATTTTAGAATCACAACCTATCTTAAAATATCATGTAAAACATACAGAAGAAGAAGGAGATGAAAAAAAACAAGGCAATAATAAAAATAGGACAGCAATAGAGGCTTAAAAATCACCACAACATTAGTTAGAGTTCAAATATTTTATTAGTTTATTAAAATACAAAATAAAGAAGTACAAAGAAAAATGAAGCATTGTTGTTGGTGTTGTTAAAAACCCTTGGAAAATAAAAAAAATGTCTTTCCCTCAAGGTGAAAAGGTAGTAAGTATGGAATCGGGCAAATCTCACTGAGGAAAGGATTTGAAAGCTGGAGGCAACCACTGAAAAGGTCTGTTTTTCTAATGAAGTTGGGTCCATCAAGCCACACCACACCCACAGAACTGGTAGCAAAACAATTTGAATCCCACCACTTACTGTATCTAAAGGTTTTGTCTTTTGGGGGGGGATTTTTTTTTATTTTTCTCCACCTTAAAATAAAACATTATATGAATAAAAACACTACAACAATGCTTAACGTTTTATATATATACAGTGATCCCTCGGTTCAAACTTCGCGAATAGCCTATACCACGGTTTTTCAAAAAATATTAATTAAAAAGTACTTCGCGGTTTTTTCCCTATACCACGGTTTTCCCCATCCGATGATGTCATACTTCATCGCCAAAGTAATAACTTTTGCAAATAAATAACAAAAAAAATAATTATTGTTAATAAATAATTATGTTTATAAATATCAGGATCACTAAGTGCCTTATTCAATGGTGAGTACCAGTAATAATGATGAGTAATTGGTTGTTAAGGGAATGGGAAATGGTAATTTAGGGGTTTAAAGTGTTAAGGGATGGCTTGTGATACTGTCCTTAGCCAAAAATGGTGTATTTACTTCCACATCCCTACTTTGCGGAAATTCGACTTTCGCGGGCGGTCTCGGAACGCATCCCCCGCGGAAATTGAGGGAACACTGTACTGCTCAAAAAATAAAGGGGACACTCAAATAACATACACTAGCTCTGAATGAATAAAATATTCTCATTGAATACTTGGTTCTGTACAAAGTTGAATGTGCACAAAAGCATGTGAAATTGATTGTCAATCAGTGTTGCTTCCTAAGTGGACAGTTTGATTTCACAGAAGTTTGATTTACTTGGAGTTATATTGTGTTGTTTAAGTGTTCCCTATATTTTTTGAGCAGTGTATATATTTTCACTAGACATTCAATAGAGCCTCTTATATCTCTATCTTCTTTTGAAATTCCATATCTTGTCGAAAGGTCTTCATCTACTACAATGTTTTTTTAAAAAATCTTGGCAACTTTAAAATGTGTTGACTTCAATTCATTCAGGCTGGGGAATTCTGGGAGTTGAAGTCCACAGTCCTAAAGTTGCCAAGTTCAAAAAACTCTCATCTACTGTGCAGAAACCCCTTATCAACTGGGCACTTGGACAACTACATTATGCAAGACCCATTGCTCTAAATGTACATCACCCTGGTGTAGACTCTAAAATTAGGTGTCTATGTCTCAGGAATAATGGATTATAGGTTGTGGTAATTTATCTACTCTTTTAGTTCTCCAATGCGGCCTATGTGTATTTGATACCCCTTCTGATCTATTTTCAATGTGCATATAGGGCATTAATTTTAGTTGCTGAGGAAATAAAAGTGAGGCACAAAAGTATAACCACCCCCGCTTCAGCTGAGGCAGCCTCCAGCCAATCACAGCCTTCCCTGGTGCCATGTGGTCTCTCCGGATGCGACACTGAGCAGGATGAATGGATGGAATAACAAATTTGAAAAGAATAGCATGTGAGACAATTTTTTCCCCACAAGGCAAAATTATTTACACATCAGTTCCATATCCAATTTTATACAAATATCCTGTACACACCATTCATTCCCACTATCAAACTATAGCCTTGATTGGAGTCCAGAAGTACAATGTAATACTCAGGGGTGAAATATTCCTGGTTCGCTCATGCCTATTGGTCGTCGGGGAGCCGGTCGCGAAGGGAGCATGAGGTTCCGCCCACCCATTCGGATGCCGCCATTTGGGTTCTTTTACACTTTGCAAGTGTTTTTTTAATTTTATTTATTTATTTATTTTGTCCAATACATAATACACATTGAAGAGAAAGATATGTAATAATATAAGTAAAGAAAAGAATAGAAGTAAAAATATAAAAGTAGAGGTGAACATATTTGAAATGAAGAAAAGATAATTGAGATAAGGAGAGACAATTGGACAGGGGACGGAAGGCACACTGGTGCACTTATGCACGCCCCTTACTGACCTCTAAAGAACCTGGAGAGGTCAATCGTGGATAGTCTAAGGGAAAATGTGCAAAGCATTCTATGCATGACCAGAGATTTTTTTTAAAATCCCAAATGGTTGTGTCTGGGCACGTGGGCAGAGCCTCATGCTCTCTACCTGCCTGGCACTCCAGCAACTGAACTAGCACAAGCAAACCAGGAGTATTTCACCCAGGTAACACCCCAATGAATACTGTGTCACATACTAAGTGCTGCTATACTAACAACCAGTCCTCTCTGGATTTTCCTCTCATTGTCTCACCACAATCATTTTTGTATGATCCACTGGAATTCCAAGTGCATTGAGAAAGTGCCTGAGGAATATATGAAAGTATCCTGCTCTCCTCATTACAATCAGCTTTCCAACATTCTGCAGCCTACCTGGTTTTCTACTCTGAATAAGAGAATTATAGAGTTGGAAGAGACCTTGGAGATCTTTGAGTGCAACTCTCTACTTAGGCAAGAAACCCTATACCATTTCAGACAAATAGATGTCTAATCTTTTCTTGAAAACCTCTAGGGTTGGAGCACCCATAACTTCTATAAACAGGTCTTTCCACTGATTAATTGTTCTGTCAGGAAAATCTGCCTTAATTCTAGGTTGGATCTCTCCATTATTGTTATTTTCCATCAGTTGCTTCTTGACCTGTCTTCAGGTGCTTTGGAGAATAGGTTGACCCACTCCTCTTTGTGGCAGCCTCTCAAATATTGGAACTCTGCTATCATGTCATCCCCTAGTTTTTCTTTTAATTAAACTAGCCAATTCCTGACACCGTTCTTTGTAAATTTTAACCTCCAGTCCCCTAATCATCTCTGTTGCTCTTCTCATTCACTCTTCAGTGGTTCTCAACCTTTCTAATGCCGCAACCCCTTAATACAGTTCTTCATGTTGTGGTGACCCCCAACCATAGGTCTAGTGCCAATTCTCCCAACAGAGCTTTAAGCTGATTGGCAGGAAGGTCAGAGGGACACTCCCACTATAAATGCCTGATTAGTCGGAGTATAAAAATATATTCCAAGGTGCCAGAATAGAATCTTTAGTTCCTAACAACATGGGAAATTTGTCTTTTCCCATAGTCTTAGGCGACCCCTGTGAAACGGTCATTCGACAATTTCACATGCTTGTTGTGCACATTCAACTTTGTACAGAACAAAGTATTCAATGAGAATATTTCATTCATTCAGATCTAGGATGTGTTATTTGAGTGTTCCCTTTATATTTTGAGCAGTGTGCCTCATTTGGATTTCTTGCCTCCATCCTAGTGCTATGGTGGTTAAACATAGGAAAACAAAAATGGGTACCCAAGTCAAGCCAGGGTACACAGTTGTTACTACAATATTGTAAATTTGGCAGATTTCAAAGAGCCATTCACATGAGTCCCTGAAACAACTCTAATTTAAAAAACTGCAAACCAAGTGGCAAAGCAGACAGAGAGAAGGAGCATTTATCTCAGACCTTTGATATCTCCGTCTCATTGGGAAATCGCCTAAGAAGAGATAAGGGAGAGCTTTAATACTAATGATATTAATTAATTTACAATGAAAATGATTTCCAAAGCACAAAGGTCAGCCTGAGAAACACTGGAAGAAAATTCCATCTCTCCTCGGCTGTGAACTATCCTGTCTTTTCTGAGCAAAGCAGAATTTAATGAGCATTAAACATGATGCATTTGCTAAAGTTAGGCTAATTTGAGTCTGAAATGGTTACAGCTGGATAAGTCACAATGAAGTTGGTACTAATAAAATTCATGTTGAAATTCAGATGCTGGCAGTTTAAAGCTCTGTGCCGCCTATCCGTGGAAAAAGATGGTTTCATTCTATCTAGTCCAATTAGTATTCTTTTATCAGGTTGACCAAAAAAACCAACAACAAATAATATAATATTGGGCATGTATCTTTATTTAGGAAGTGATTGGATTACCTGAAATGCTTTGTTCTTTGCAATGGTTATCAATTTTTGTGTCAACTCTAAACCTAAACTAAACCCTAAACCCTAAATTGCTCTTTTGGATCCAATCAAAAGTTCATTTAATTAGCATTCTGAAAGGATGTTGGCAGATAAAGATGCATTTACTTGATACTAATAAAGCGTTTATTTCTTCTTTTTTCCCCAGGATGTTACTACTTCCTCTATGTGCACCATCCATGTTGTTTTTGTTTGTGTATTCTAGTTAAGTTTACCCAATTCTATGAAGATATAGATGATATATTCTATTATACAGGCATACTTTCCTGGCCCAGTGTTAAAAGCAAATGTGTAAGGATCATTACTGGTCCAGCCTTTATTTCCAAAGGAACCAGCCAGAAGTGGGTTCCTCCCGGTTCAGATTGGTTCACCCAAACCAGTACCAATCAGCTGGTGCCATCACCATCATGTCACGGAACCATTTCCAGTGCCAGACCATGAGTGCTGCCACACCATGAGTGCTGTGGATTTTTTTAAAAAAAAATTCTCCAACCTTTTTCTGGGTTCTTGAGTTTCCACACTGTGCATGTGGTCACCACCTTGGTTTTGGCAAAAAAAATTGGAATTTTTTTGGGGGGGAATTTTTCCCATGTTTTTTTTTCTTCTACACATGTACAGAAGCCAAGTTTCTAGCACTGTGCATGCAGTCGCCATCTTGTTTTCAGCTTTTTATTTTTTGGGGGGGGGGATTTTTTTGCCACACGTCCATGCTCATGTGCAGCTACATGGTGGGGTAGTGAACCAGCAGTGAGGTAAGTTAGAACCTACCCCTTGAACCAGCAATATACTCCTTAAACCAAGAGCCTCTTGAAATTGGAGAGCAGATTTTCTGATAGACAAAAAGCACTTCCACTGTTCCGCTGATTTTGGCTGATTTCTTTCCTTGTACTGCAGTCATCTGTGTTCTATGCTACCCTGTTCCAAAAGTCAATGGATTCTTAAAAGATATCTTTCTGATTTTGCTGGAAGTTTGTTGTAGCAGGAGAGGGCATGCATCCTTTTGGCCCCAGAGCAAAAAAAAGGTTCACTATCAGCGCTCTGTGAAGTTCTAATTTTATGGGGGGGGGGTTGTTTTATTTATATAACATTCAATTTTCATCATACAGTGTATATTCTGGGTACAATTATGTTTAGATAGTCATATTCATATATCTTCATTATAGTTAGCCATCACCATCATGTTAATAATATAATAATCTTAATACTTAACATTTAACATTATCTTCTTTAACAACTTTCCTCTATACCATTTCCTCCATTTATATCTCCTTCTTTCTAACTTCTATTTCTATTATCAAGCCATTTGATGGAATGTGTCCCATATCCAAAAATATTCAGTTTCTTCTTTACCCTTAATAGCCGCCCCGAGTCTCTGGAGAGGGGCGGCATACAAATCCAATTAATAATAATAATAATAATAATAATAATAATAATAATAATAATGTGTTAATCTATCCATTTTTTTAAAAAAAATTACATTCCTATGGGCCTTTCTGGTTCTCAAAGGCATTTATGCATATAAATATATTAGAAGCTTTCATCATTTTAATATAAAGAATCTTTTTTTCTTAAAAGTAATCTGGGCAAGGGAGCCCGAAGGATACTAAGGGAGCTGTCTGGACTCCAGACTCTGGAGCTCATCTGTGGGCATCACTTCTTCAGCTCTAAGCCAGGGGTCCCCAACCACCAGGCCATGGACCGGTACCGATCCATGGCCTGTTGGGAACTGGGCCACACAGCTGGAGATAAGCGATGTGTGAGCAAGTGAAGGCCTTGAATCTTCTGGATCCTTTTTCAGAAGAACTGATATCTAAGACATTTTTACTCATATGAACTGTAATGAGTTATTTTATATTTGGATTAATGCCTCTTCTATTTTTATTTTTTTGCATTCTGTATTAGATTATAATAAGCAAGGAAATAAAACTATCCAACCTGATCACGTACCCTGAAAATAATATCCTTAATAGCAAATATGATGATTTTCTTTCCATAGCTCTAGTTCTCTCTTGGCTCAAGCCATTGTTCATTTGGTCTCTGACTTCTAAAAGCCCTGTTTTCTTCTTCTCGAACTGTTATCCTATACCTCTTTATTTGGGAGGAAGCCCCATTAACCATAATAGGACTTAACTTGGGATAAACAGGTGTACAATTTCACAGCACAGCTTTTGGGGGCTTTACACTTTGAAGACCATTTCCTTGTGTTAGCGATGATAGGCTTGAAAAGACTTCTTGTGCTGAACCTCCCATTAGGAGCCTGTTTGGAGATGCCTACTTATGAAGCAATTACACTATTCAATGTTTGATGCGGCCGCTGAGAAGATGGAGGTTTTCTTTCATTCATTCTTTTAAAAGCAATCAAAGCCCATCCTGGAGATTTTCCAAAGAAGGAAAAAAAAAAAGATCCATATTTTATTTTAGGGGGTCATTATTTTCTTATTTACCAGGTTGCTTGTGTGTATTGCTGTCCAAGCCGAAGGGTTTGTGAACTCTTGTCTAAGTAGCACCTGTTCAACAAAATTATCCATCTTCCTGCAACAGCCACGCAGAGGCAAAGGAGGTTCAGAAATAATGAATACACATTTTGTGCACCGGCAATCTCTCACCAGCTTTGGGCTTTCTCACCACAGCACAATTTCCCCATGAGTGAAGACAAGATTGCACTATAATTATAACAGGTAATCATTAGATTTATCTTTGATACAATTTGCAGCGCCTTCCTAGGTTTGGGTGTGCATTTATGTAGCCTCATTATTGCCAGGAGTCCTCTTGAAGTGAGATGATAAGTAAATAAAAGAAGAAATTATACAACAGGAAGAGTTCGGAAGATGTTGTTTTACTCTCTGTCTATGAAGTCCCTTCAGCATAGCTAATCTGCACCGCAGTTACCATTATTTCTACTTCGCTGAGCACTCCCTAATTGCTGTGTTATTGCTGGTGAAGGAAATATATTATTAAAGTCCACAACTTATGACTTGTTGCACATAGACACAATGTGGGGGAAGGTGGGGGGAGGACTCTTTTCATTTCATCGAAGCTTAATAGGTTTTGAACAGGGGTGATGATCACACGAGGTTGTTTTCCTCTTGAAGATCTGTTCATTACCGCTTCGTAATGTCACTGTCTCTTTCTCGCAGTCAAGATGCATTCATAATTTATTCAAAGAGCTGAGGATATTATTAAAGCAACTCTATTCTATTCTCTGTGAATCAGCTCAGGACTACTTTGGTGGCTGGTTGCAATGGACAAGAAATTATATACACCCAAAGGAATCCATAATTCTCCTTTCAGCTGTTAATGTTTTATGCCCATTATTGGTCAGCTACCAGATAATGATCCACAAAGCATTACAAGTGCATATTAATGTTATATGTACAGCAGCAATGATGCTCCACAGAAGGGAAAGCTTCAGTGGTCCCCCGCCTCTCCTTGGTTTCTTATCAGAAAAAAGTCAAGGTGTCAACCCTGAAGCTGGCCTTGCTGAAGCCATCTTGGAGCTTCAGTGCTGCCACACTGGAGCTGAGGAATAAGGAGGGTGAGGGATTTGCGATAGCTGGGGTTGTGTAGTCAAAATAAAATACCTTCGCTTGGGAACCAAGGTCATTCTCATGCTGGTCGGAGGAAGGAGGAGTGAGGTCACCAGACTACCAGACAGCGTCTTGATTGGACCATGTGACTGATTGTTTGGAGTTTGGGGGGAAAGCTTTTAATTTGATGAAAACCGTGGGACTTTTCAGATTCGGTTTTTACCAGATATGTGCCAATATGTTATTTCCTATTCTTTGAGGAATCTACTTGCCTTGGAGCATTGCTTGATATGGATCTATTACTTGGAACGCTTACACAAGGCTTCTGCTCAGTTTGGAGAGGACAACTACACAATATGGACAGGGGTAGGCTACTGCCCGGATGGGGAGCAACACAGTGGGGTAGCGAAAATGGAGCTCCACCCCAGAGCACCCAATTTGCATTGAAAGATATTGAAAGAAAATGCAGGGCGCCCTGCATTAGCCACACCCACAGTGTGGTAGTAAAGATTTTGGTAGCCCTTCACTGAATATGGATGAAATTATAGATTCAGTAGCTTGCTGCCCCATGCATTCTGTGCGAAAGGAACCCATGAAGATGCTGATAGATTCAAAGTAGCAACATAGACTATATGCTTCCATTA
The DNA here is from genome assembly GCF_031021105.1 of Erythrolamprus reginae. Lineage (NCBI taxonomy): Eukaryota > Metazoa > Chordata > Lepidosauria > Squamata > Dipsadidae > Erythrolamprus > Erythrolamprus reginae. The sequence continues at coordinate 127,316,404 of NC_091952.1, read as the reverse complement.
TTTCTTTGGGCATGAGGAAGACAATCTTGAAAGTTTGCTTGCTATTTCTGAATGGATTCCAAAATGAATTGAAAGGGGCAGAGATCATAAAGGTGTTTTAAAAGCAGAGGTTCCTCTTTGGTCTTTCAATAAGAACAAGTGTAACACTTTATTTTGCAAAGAAAAATCCTAAGTCATCAGAAGACCAACCAGATGATCTGCCAATATTATAAGACATTATATTTATTGCCTTCAGAGTTCATGCTTCTTAGATTTTGGGAGAAGGCGGGGAAATTTTGTTCTGGTTTTCCATTACTCATTGATGAGATCTTCTCTCTGGCATTCAGCCAGCGCTTGGCACCAATCAAAGTTCTGGTCTTTAATTTAATGACTTCCCCAGAGACCTGCAAGGAAACGAGACGTGTAACATCTGAGCAACAAGTTGCATTTTTCTGGCTTTAGAGAACTCCAAGCTTGGCACTTTTCATGCCAGGAAATATGTTGAACACAACATATAGTTTTGCAAATTGTGGAACACATACCGCTAGTCTTGGTAGCCATAACCACATCCTCATGGTTTGGTGAAGTAGAGGTGGGGAGGTGAATATGTGATTCATCCCCCTATTAGTGGAAATGTCTAAGCTGAAAGAGACTGCCTTATATATAGATCTGCTCTATTTCTTTGGTTGAAGAAAACACCTGGAAGAGAATGCAAAAGAAATGTGCAAACTAACCTTCGCCCACCAATTTTGTAAGCTTAAGATTAATTATGAACGCTCAAAAACCCCTGCTTTAGTCGAGGAAGGAGCTGATGCTTGGCAGCCTTTGTGCTTTTAATCAATTTGTCTCATTATCACTTTAATCCATCCGAAATGGCAAATCATTGCCCACCCTCACGTGTGTAAACTACATCAGTGTATATATAATATTTAGATCTGTCTTTGCTATGTTGTCCTTTGCTGTCATGTTTCTTGTGTTAAATCTTTGAAGAGCGAATCTGAAAATAACAGTCGGAGCTCATTAGCAGATTAGGTGAGGTAGTGAAGCCATGTGTTCACGATGCATTCTTGTTCTTCCAGTCTGATGTGGTTTCTCTTTGAGAGCAATTGCATCTGATTGACATGTTTTGATGTGCCTGCAGCCTTGGCTTTTTCTGACTGAAGAGCTCTAGCTCAAGGACGATGGTTCTTTTATTTATTTTTGGCCGCCCAATATTAACTAAAATCAAGAACCTGGCAGGGAGGAAGGAAAGTTAAATACCTTTTTAAAATGCAACTTGAATCAAATTATAAAATATGCTCAAAGGAGAATGTTTTGTTTTTGGTTTCATAGCGTGGGATTGCTGAAAGTCAAGTAGAAAACGTAGTTTAAAACGTAGTGTAAAAAGTAGAAAACGTAGTTTAGTTTAGGACTGGGGTTGAAATGAACAGTTAGGGAAGGATTTGACTGCTATTCCGGCACTTGCAAAAAGAGTTTGCTGAAGCAAAAGGAAAAAAATAATAATTTCAGAATGAGAAAAACTCCCACAAAGCATTAGATTTCCAAAAGCTGGTTTTATATATGTGGTGCTATTAAAAGAACTGGCTGTGATTCAATTGTGCGGAACAAGTCTACTAATACTACCAAAAGTTTTCTCTTAATTGGTAAGGGAGGCTTGCCTCTCATCATCATGATTGTGAGTTGCCATCACTACAGTTCAGCCTAGGAGACCCTATTTTTGTCCTGAATTTTAGGATAGGTTTAAAATGGCTTCCAGGGCATATGGAGTAACTAATAGGCCCACGGTCTTTTAGGATGTACCTGGATGATGGACAACTTTGGCGATGCCACATAAACCAACTCCAACAGCAAGATCCCTGCAAGGCCACATCCCGCCAGCCGAACTACGCTCCATCCCAGATTGTCTCACTCACTCAGCCAGAGATTGTCTGCTCACCTTCCACCTATGAACTACCGCCGTCTACCTTACAAGACATCGAGGCCTCTCTAGCATTGCCCAGACCTCCTAACTTGGCGGCAGTCCAGTTGCCAGTGATTGCACAGAGCAGCTCTTCTGCCCCTCCTTCTTCGGCAGCCAGTCCTCAACCGAGGCACTCTGGGTGAAGTCAACGCCCTGTCACGTATCTTTCTGACTAAGCGTGTGCCATCTGAAGGGTGAAGGGTGTTAAGTCCTAATAGTTACAACCACACCGGATGCAAGTCGAGCCTGATTGGCTATGATGCCAGCAGTTATGACTGTGTTCGCAGTTATGACTGTGTGATTCGCTTAATGTGATTGTCTCCCTTGGACGATTCTCCTGATTCTTCCTTTGGAGGCCTGGCTCAAGGGAGGATGAGCTCATTCCTGGCGTGTCAAGAACGGGGTTAATTACTGAAAGAGGCTTTGGCTGGGGACAGCTGGCAGATCAGTGAAGAGGAGGAGGAGTTTAAGTTTAAGTTTAAGTTTAAGTTTAATCAGATTTGTATGCCGCCCCTCTCCGCAGACTCGGGGCGGCTCACAGCAACAGCAACACAATGTACAACAAATCCAATATTTAAATTAATTTTAAAAACCCCACAAGTTAAAACCAATCATACACACTAGCGTACCATACATAAATTTTATAAGCCTAGGGAGAAGGAACATGTCAATTCCCCCATGCCTGACAACAGAGGTGGGTTTTAAGGAGCTTAAGAAAGGCTAGGAGGGTGGGGGCAACTCTGATATCTGGGGGGAGTTGGTTCCAAAGGGTCGGGGCCGCCACAGAGAAGGCTCTTCCCCTAGGCCCCGCCCACCGACATTGTTTAGCTGACGGGACCCGGAGAAGGCCAACTCTGTGGGACCTAACTGGTCGCTGGGATTCATGCGGCAGAAGGCGGTCCCGGAGATATTCTGGTCCAGTGCCATGAAGGGCTTTATAGGTCATAACCAACACTTTGAATTGTGACCGGAAACTGATCAGCAACCAGTGCAGACTGCGGAGTGTTGGTGTGACATGGGCGAATTTAGGAACGCCCATGATAGCTCTCGCAGCTGCATTCTGCACGATCTGAAGTTTCCGAACACTTTTCAAAGGTAGCCCCATGTAGAGAGCATTACAGTAGTCGAGCCTCGAGGTGATGAGGGCATGAGTGACTGTGAGCAGTGACTCCCGGTCCAAATAGGGCCGCAACTGGTGCACCAGGCGAACCTGGGCAAACGCCCCCCTCGCCACAGCTGAAAGATGTTTCTCTAATGTGAGCTGTGGATCGAGGAGGATGCCCAAGTTGCGAACCCTCTCTGAGGGGGTTAGTGACTCCCCCCCCCAGGGTGATGGACGGACAGATGGAATTGTCCTTGGGAGGCAAAACCCACAGCCACTCCGTCTTATCCGGAGTTGCCTTCTGTGATGGATCTCAGAGCATGCATGGCAGAGAAACGAAGATTATTTGGGAGAAGGCCCCACCCCTCTTGATGGACTGCACCAGGAAGCTATATAGCACGACAGGCAGAGAGAGTCATTGCTGGGAACAACACATTTGTTTCATGGTTGTGTATGTGTTTGTGCTTCTTGCTGGGTTTTTGAACTTTTTGAACTTTTGACAAGGAGCTCTCATGGACGTACTTTTAGTTTTGCCGGGTAGCTTTAAGTTGGTTTAGTGAAATTACTTGCTGGAGCTGTTTTGCATTTGTTATATGGACTATTGGCCATTGCCTAGTGGATTTATATTGGATTGCTTCTGGGTAGCTTTATTTGGGACAGTTCTGAGTCTGGACAAGAAGAACTGCTGGAAAACCATAATTTTTTCTTTAAACCTGACTCTCTCTCTCCCTCCCTTTCTCTCTCTCTCTCTCTCTCTCTCTCTCTGTGTGTGCATCACCATCTTGTTTGGGGCATTTTATTTTGCACTGTGCATGTGTGCAATGTGCAAACTGCGTGTGCACCCATGAGGGATTAGATGTGGCATGGGAGGAAGCGAACCTGCACCGAGGTAAGTTAGAACCCACCCCTGCCCAGGACACTGCAAGCATTATAAATATGAATCCCTTGCCAAGCATTCAAGTTTTGATCATCTGACCATGGGGATGCCACAACGGTCATAAGTGTGAAAAATGGTCATAAGTCACATTTTTCAGTGCCATTGTAACTTCTGAACAGAACAGTTATAAGTTGAGGACCACCTATATTTATAAAAATAACAAAGGCAGGGAATAAATAAATAAGCAAGGAAATGAATAATCTTATCTGAGATCTCTTCTTAATAGCGCTTTGAAAGTCTGATTTCATTTTTTTTCCCTATTCTAGGCTGCTTTGCCACTTTTTTGCCTAATGGCTTCCCCTTCTTGCCTTGAGAAGTGCATCTAGAAGGCTGTCACAGATGAAGCTCTATCAGCCTTCCTGACAGGCCATTGTTTTTGGTTCAGAACCAAAGCAAAACATAATTAAATCAAGCTCAAGTGCCCATTGCCAGATTGCAGATGAACATTTTAATTATCCTGACTTTCCGAAGGGAGGTGCGATTGGGAGAAGAGGAGGGCAGCAATAATGAAGAGAAAATGAACTTGCTTGGCACTCGAATTGAAGCAAGCCTACAATATGACCGGATCTATTTTGTCTAATCTGAGATCGTTTCAGAGAGAAGTGTTTTCTGTCGACATTCTGGAGGAACAGAAGTCACCCTTAACTATCGTGCACAAATTCTTCAGCACTGTGGTTGCAAAGACAGTCGTGTAATTTTTCCAGACTAACCTTCCTTTCAAACAAAAAGTGCCGTTGTTATTATTATTTTGCATTCGACATCGACAGAACAAGACAAAGGAGAAAAACATCTGCCTTCGTGAGCCCAAAGCTCAGTCAAATAAAAGGCTTCTTCACACTTTGATCGACTCATCAACAACCTCTTTATAAAAGGGGGTAAAAAAAAGAAAGAACAACAATTAATGCCAGAGGGTTGTTTTAAAAAATTATTTTCCAGCAAGTGGAAGGAGATACAACATTGTTTGTTTTGTTTTGTTTTCTCTATGTGCCATGGAAATAAAATGAGTATTCTTGTTTGCATAATGCAGATGAGGAAAAACAAGACTGTTGGGTAAAATATCCAGGTGTCTTTCCATGACATTCATTTTGATGTGCTGTAATATCACAGGAAGGGCCTGCACTGGAACCCTGCCTAAAGTTGTTTTCCAAAAGCCAGAAAATCCCTGAATCCTTCCGATGTGAACTATTCTGTATTACTGCTATATTAACACCACTGCTAATATTTTTATTAATTAATATTTCTAATATGACAGGTATAAAGCATGGCACTCAAGACGGGTCTATTGGAAGCAATAATTCACTATGTGATAGAAGTTTAATTGCACTTAAGAGGATCCTTTCGCTTTAACCACTCAACCTCCCTCCCCCAGCCCTAATTATTTCCATTGGGGTGGTTCCTTTGGCACTTGGCTCAAGTCCGATTAAACGTTATTTATTTCCTCAGGACTGGTTCTTCAACTGATTGCTGTATTGTAAAGCTAAGGGGGAGGCATGAGGGTCTCCCACTGGGCCCATCTAGAAGAGTCAAATGAAAGAAGCCACTTGAGGAAAGAAACCGTTGTCTGTTGAAGTTTGCTCCATTTCAAGAGATAGTTACACAACTTTTATTGAAGCCGTATGCTCAGTACTTCTTCATCTTGACATGCAGTCAACCAGAAATCCTGTGATTTGCAACTAGTTTTGCTTCAACATAAAGAAAAGAAGGTTTTTCAAGCCTTTTCGCCAGTCTGGTTGGGTTGCTTAGGCAGCTAGAAATCAATGGGGGCAAACCAAATAATTAATTTTTGGAAGTGAGGCTGCCCCACAGTAAAGATAAGGTAATCTTTATTGTCTTTTTTTTCCCTGTGGGACTCTGGCACACAGTAAAAATGAAATTCTGTTGCCTGCTCTCAAAAGTGTACACATATATAACACATATATATATAAGTCCCAGGAGAAGGGCGGCATAGAAATCAAATTAATAAATAACCTTACATATGTACATACTGTACCTACACACTAATATATAAATACAGTGGTACCTCTACTTATGAACTTAATTTGCTCCATGACCAGGTTCTTAAGTAGAAAATTTTGTAAGAAGAAGCAATTTTTCCTATAGGAATCAATGTAAAAAGCCACCCCAAGTCTTCGGAGAGGGGCGGCATACAAATCTAATAAATTATTATTATTATTATTATTATTATTATTATTATTATTATTATAAAAGCAAATAAGGCATGCGATTGGGAAACCACAGGGAGGGTGGAGGCCCTGTTTCCTTCCAGGAGATTCCTAGAGAGGCCCCACAGAGGCTTCTCCCCACCTTTTCTGGCCCTGTTTCCTCCCAGGAGATTCCTAGAAAGACCCCACAGAGGTTTCTCCCCGCCTTTTCTGGCCCTGTTTCCTCCCAGGAGATTCCTAGAGAGGCCCCACAGAGGCTTCTCTCCACCTTTTCTGGCCCTGTTTCCTCCCAGGAGATTCCTAGAAAGGCCCCACGGAGGCTTCTCCCTGCCTTTTCCAGCCCTGTTTCCTCCCAGGAGATTCCTAGAGAGGCCCCGCAGAGGCTTCTCCATGCCTTTTCCAGTTACAGTTTCAGAGGCTCAGATTTGTAAGTGGAAAATGGTTATTGAGAAGGGACAAAAAAAAATTGAATATCCAGTTCTTATCTAGAAAAGTTCGTAAGTAGAGGCGTTCTAAGGTAGAGGTACCACTGTAGATATAAATATTAATCAATGTCCATCTTGTATACATAGCTGAAAGAGGACACTTGAGAGTTCACAAGATTGAACTCTGGCTAAATCTGGGTGTTCTGCTTTGGATACTAAGAAACCACATCCCAGAAGGAAAACAGGTAATGAAATAGCATCCCAGACAATACTGCAAACCCTGGTCAAGCATAGTTTGAAGAAGAAAGTTGCTCTGATGTTAGACAAGTAACTTGAATATTGTACCAAAGTGGGACTAGATCAGTGCTGGATTGTTGCCAGTTCGGACCAATTCTTTAGAACTGGTAACTGAGCATTACAGTCGTAACTGGGAAAGGCAAATATGATGAGAATTGAGGGGTAAGCTGCTCCCGGGGAACTAGGACTCGCTGTTTCAAAGTGATTATGGTTCAGGCCCCTCTAGCTCAGTTCATACACCTGGTGACTTAGGATGTCAGGACTCGGAGCAAGCTGCTGCTCTTTAATGCCAAGTCTAAGAGCCTTTATTAGGTTTTATTTAGTGGCGATACAGGGAGCGAAATGTTCATATTTTTCTGCTCTTATTGCATCCACTGCCTCGCACCCAGCCGCCCTTTTTAGGGTGACTCGTTCCCTTCTTCAGGTAGAGGGAACGGAGGAGCCCTTGCAGGGCAGGGCTGAGGAATTTGTACAGTTTCCGTTGAATAAAGTCACAAATAAAGATTTGTATGGATCAGGACTCTGATTAGGCAATGCAGACAGAGGTGACAGGGGCAGATCTTAGTCCTATTGTGTGGGATGAATTTGAACCCATGACACCTGAGGAAATGGACAAGGCTATGGGAGTGATAAGTTCTTCCACTAGTTTTTCGTACCCATGCCCTTCCTGGCTGGTTTTGTCCAGCAGGGAGGTGTCACGAGGTTGACTCCAGGTTTTGGACAATGCCTCCTTGAGGGAGGGGTTTGTCCCACAACCATTAAAGGTGGCAGTTGTGAGGCACCTCCTCAAGAAGCCTTCCCTGGATCAAGCAGAATTATAGAACTTTCCTCCAATCTCCAACCTACCCTTCATGCGAAAGGTTGTGGAGAAAATGGTGGCACTCCGGCTACTACAGTTGTTGGATGAAATTAATTACATAGAAGCTTTCAAATTGGGTTTCAGGCCTGGCTACAGCACAGAAACTGTTTTGGTCTCTCTGATGGATGATCTCAGGTGACCCCAAAATGGAGGGTCATTATCTTGATGCTACTTGACCTCTCAGCTGCTTTCAATACCATTGACCATGGTATCCTTCTCTGCCAACCAGTGGAGCTGGGATTGGGAGGCACCGTATTACAATGGTTCTCCTCCTATCTCTTTGGTTGATCATAGTCGGTGTTGATGGGAGGGCAAGGGTCAACCCCTAAACCCCTCATTTGTGGTATGCCTCAAGGCTTGGTCTTCTCTCCCCTATTATTTAACATATACATGAAACACTGGTGAGATCATCCAATGACCCAAGGTGAGGTTTCAGCAATATGCTGATGACACCCAGCTATATATCTCTACCCCATGTCAGTTCAGTTAAGCAGTGGATGTGATGTGCCGGTGCCTGGACAAGGTGAGGGTTTGGATGGGAGTCAACAGGGTCAAACTTAATCCTGACAAGACCAAGTGGCTGTGGATACTGCCTCCAAAGGACTGTCCTTCCTTGGTTCTGGGGGGAGAGAAATTAACCCCCCCAGAATGGGTTTGCAATTTGGATGTCCTCTTAGACTCATAGCTAAGATCAACACCTGACAGCTGCAGCTAAGGGGACCTTTGCACAGGTTCGACTTGTGCACCAATTGTGACCCTACTTGGATTGAGAGGCTCTTCTCATGATCACTCATGTCCTTATCACCTCATGGCTGGAGTATTGCAACGTGCTCTACATGGGGCAACTCCTGAAGAATGTTCAGAGAGTACAATTGGTCTAGAATGCAGCTGCGCAAACTGTGGTGGGTGTGCCCAGTTACACCCACACTGCATCAATTTTTTGCGAGCTGCATTGGCTTGCTATCGGTCTCCGGTCACAATTCAGGGTGTTGGTCATTACTTTTAAAGCCCTACATGCCTCAGGGCCATAGTTCCCTCTAAGCTGAGCAGTGAGCAATCGCTCTCTTAAAAATCATCATCAACTCAGAGTTTTCCAAACCTGCCCAGAAGCCGAGAGGGAAAGAGTGAGAGGGAAGGAGAGAGAGAGGAAGAGAGGAAGAGAGAGAAACAGATAGAAAAAAGAGAGGAAGGAAAAGTGAAAGAAAAAGAATGGGAGTAAGGAAGAGAGAAAGAAAATCAAAATCTAGTTTGAAACTAGCTCAACTATTTAAGTGGCATTTTGATATTGATAGAGTTGCCCTATTATGAGCTCACTGTTATAGACACACAGTACAGTATTTTATTTTGAAATTTTCTGAGGCAAAACAGGGTGGGTTTTTTGTTGTTTTTGTTTATTTATTTATTTATTTATTATTTCTGTGCCGCCCAGTCCCAAAGGGACTGCCGCTCAGACACTATACTTTTCCGCCCACCCCCCAAAAAATTAGAGGGAACACTGCTCAGGGCCTGAGTATCTTTGAGACCGCCGTCTACCACATATCTCCCAGTGACTGGTAAGATCCCACAGGGTTTATCTTCTTCAGGTCCTGTCAGCTAAACAGTGTCGGCTGGCAGGTCCGTGGGAGATAGCCTTCTGTGTGGTTGCTCTGACTCTGTAATCAGCTACCTCTTGAGATTCACACTACACCCACCGTAAAGACCTGGCTTTTCCAACAGTCCCAGGGCCATTGACTTTGGAGGGATGACTAGCAAGTTCAGCCCATGAATGTATGGGTGGCTGCAATTACTTTTAATTGAAACATTTTTATACTGATTCATGTTCATTTTTGTTGTGAGCTGCCCTGAGTCCCTAGGGAGTTGGGTGACATAGAATTAATTAATTAACCAGTGCTCACTGAACTGGTGGCACAGTTGCTACAGCTTTCCAAAAGCCACTCTGTGAATGCACAATGGCTTCTGCACATGCGCAGAGGGTCATCTCCGAGTGTTTTAGGAACTGGTAGGCAAGATAAGTGGAACCCACCCCTGGACTAGATGTATTTTATTTTATTTATTTATTTATTTATTGTCCAATACACAATGAGGGTTTTAGTGGGTATACATCTATATACACATAGTAAAATACATGATGAAGGTTATAGAGGAGATACTCATAGTAAAATATATGTAAGAAATAATAGAAAAGAAGGTATAGTAATAGAACATATCAATGAAAGAATAGAAGAAGAGATATAGGAATAGAAGAAAGGTATAGGAGATATAGGAGAGCAATAGGACAGGGGACGGAAGGCACTCTAGTGCACTTGTACTCGCCCCTTAGAGTTATGAAAATCTGGGAGAAAGGAGGAGATACATATTGTTTTTCCTAGATTACTTTTTTGTGTCTCTATCTCTTGTCTTCACATCTCTAATTAGAATATCTGGACAGTAAAAGTTGCTAGATAATAGATTTAATTCTTATAGGGGGAATAGGACTACTAATGATCTTCAAATCGTAATTCTAAACTTTCCACTTTAGCTGGAAGTTTATCTAGATGGGCATAAGACCTGAAGGGCTTATAAGCTACAACATTCATTTGCTTATCACTGTCTCTCAGACTATTCCAGACTTGCAGATACACAGATTCCTGTCACGGAATATTTCAATTTCATTATGGCCATTGCAGAGAATTTTGGAAGTTGGAAGTCCAGGCTTCTGAGGATATCCAAGTTGGGGAATACTAACCTGGACTGCCAATCAGTGAAACATTCCAATCTGCAAGTGGTAGTCAATGCTACCCATAAACCTTACTTGCTATCTTCTTTACTTTCCCAAGCTTTTGTTACAATACATTGTTCAAGTAGCACATAACCATGTTTGTATAGAGACTAAGATTGTGCATTAAAAACGGGGACAATGTGACTTTTACTTCTTCCTTAAGGATGAAAGATGGAGCCAGTCACTCCCTCTAAAGTAGCCTCCCTTGGGTTTCTTACTTACATAGTTTTGCTGATGACTTTAATCATGGTGCTTTTAGGTGATGGAAATACACCAAAATTCTGCAGCTCCATCTGTTGCCGACACAGTCCATAAACAACTGTTTCTCTGATTAATTCATGAGATTTTGTGAGTTTTCTCTGTAAGGAAAGGAACAAGTCATAGTAACAGTTCAGCACTTTATTTTCTCCAAGCTGTAGCTAATATCGAACTGCCAGCAAGCTCCAGGGAAGCCACTTTTAAAGAAGCTGCTGACAGTCATTTAAATTTTCCGCTGCGGAATGAACCAATCAGCGGCTGGTATGCAAATAATCCTACATACGTAAGTACGTAACAGATCTCTTGCACTGAAGAAGGTTAGATGACAAGATCACCTATGATGTTCCTCCCAAATCTGTGTACTTATGGATCGCTAGCCCCTCTTTCTGCTTCTTGGAAGCACAACAAATTATGGGCCATAGACAATAACGTTAAGACCAATGGAGATAATTCAATTGTAATGAAATGGACACCTCTGGATCCCTCCCTCAACACCGTGAAGCTGATAAAGCCACTTGAAGACTCCCAAGGTTTTGTGTGCCTGTGCATATTCACAATGATAGTCAGTCATGTGAAGGAAAGCAATTTTAAAGAGCAAATCCCGAAAGGCATTTTTTTGCTACTTGCTTTGTTGAATGATTTGGATAATTCCATTTGCATTACATATGAGAATCATATTTGATAAGAATGGGGAAGGGAGGGGGAACGCAACATTTACACAGCTCTACTTGCAAATGTCTTACCAGGGTTGTTATTCTTTAATGAGTCCCCCCCCCAAAAAAAGAGTGGGTTAGAATTGGGGCTCTTTCAAGAGACCATTCTTCATGGCAGACCTGATGACTTTTGAAATGTTTTCCTGCCTATGTATTGATGTTGTGGAATTATTGCATATCAGACATTAATACAATAGAGAAAGTCCAGAAATATTTCACAAGAAGAGTCCTTCACTCCTCCACTCGCAACAAAATACAGTACCTTATTCCACCAGACTTGAAATACTGGGATTAGATAATTTACAACTACATCACTTCCGATCTGATCTAAATGTAGTTCATAAAATCATATACCAAAATGTCCTTCCTGTTAATGACTACTTCACCTTCAACCGCAGCAATACACAAGCACACAATAGATACAAACTAAATGTAAACCACTCCAAACGCGACTGCGGAAAATACGACTTCATCAAAAGAGTGATCAATGCCTGGAATGCACCTTTCTCTGGGCGCTTGGAGAGGGAATAAACCTCTGCCAGCGCCCAGAGAAAAGAAATGCTCCCTTCGCTCTGGGCAGCAACTGTCCTCCTCCTCTTCTTCCTCCTCCTCCTCCCACCCAAATTCCAATCTTTTATTTCTTTCCTAACGGGTTTGCATGTATTATTTGCTTTTACATTGATTCCTATGAGAAAAATTGCTTCTACAGTGATCCCCCGAGTTTCGCAATCCCGATCATTGCGAATCGCTATATCGCGATTTTTCCACCCGATGATGTCACTCCCTTCCTTTCTCATCTTTCTTTCTCTCTCTCTTTCTCTCTCTTGCTTCTTCCTCTCTCACACTCTCTTCCTCCCTCTCTCATCTCTTTCTTTCCTTCTCTCTCTTTCTCTATCTCTCCCCCTCTTGCTCTCGAGCAGCAAGCGAGCGGCCGGGCGAGCGGGTGACGGGCAAGCGGCAAGTGAGCAGCCAGGCGGGCGGGTGAACGGGAAAGCGGCAAGCGGCAAGCGAGCAGCCAGGCGGGCGGGCGAACGGGCAAGCGGCAAGCAGCAAGCGAGCAGCCAGGCGGGCGGGCGAACGGGCAAGCAGCAAGCGGCAAGCGAGCAGCCAGGCGGGCAGGCGAACAGGCAAGCAGCAAGCGGCAAACAAGCAGCCAGGCAGGCGGGCGAACGGGCAAGCAGCAAGTGGCAAGCGAGCGGCCGGGCGAGCGGGTGACGGGCAAGCAGCAAGCGGCAAGCGATCTTGGGGTTTCCCCTTTGCCTGGGCGGCGGGGAGACCCAGGGAAGGTTCCTTTGGCCGCCCAACAGCTGATCTGCTCCGCAGCGCGGCAGCAGCGAGGAGCTGAAGATGGGATTTCCCCGTTGCCTGGGCAACGGAGAAACCCCATCTTCGGCTCCTCGCTGCTGCCGCGCTGCGGAGCAGATCAGCTGTTGGGCGGCCGAAGGGTCTTCCCCGCCGTCCACACGCAAACTCCACCATCTGCGCATGTGCGGCCATGGAAAAAGGGGCGCGCATGTGCAGATGGTGTTTTTACTTCCATGCCGCTACATCGCGAGTTATCGATTATCGCGAGGGGTCTTGGAACGGAACCCTCGCGATAATCGGGGGATCACTGTACTTACAAACTTTTCTACTTAAGAACCTGGTCATGGAACGAATTAAGTTCTTAAGTAGAGGTACCACTGTACTTTTTTATTTCATTTGAATGACAATAATCCTTTCCAAATTTACATTAAAATGTATCGGTGTGTTTGGGGCTCTTTCACTTTTATTATTTATTATTTTGTCTTTGAGTACATTGCTGTCTTTCTCAACCTTTGGCATTCAGAAATTCAGTGTACAAGGAGCTACAGGGGCTAATCTCTAAAAGCCATAGGAGACCCTTTCAGGAAAGCTGTTGGTAACCCAATTCCCAATTAGATCATCATGCTTTCTGTTTATTATGGCTTGGTCCAACATGTTGTCTTTTATTATTCTTCCTTTCCTCTCGGTTCATTATTTATTACGTGCTTTTAAAATGCAACTGAAACCTTTGAGTCAGTGCAGGTCCTCGCATTCATAAATCTAAACTTAAAATCAGACTACTAGAGCGTTTCATAGGACAGCCCAAAGAAAAGTGGGAGTCAAGCTTTAGTGGAGAGAGAGAGAGAGAGTTTGAGTAAATGCAGCTTGCCTTGCTAGGTAGAAAAAAAATACACTTTAATTTTTAAAAAGCTATGGTCCAAAGAGAGATCCATTTTCTTTGCCTCTTCATAAAGTCATAATCATCAAATTTGACACAACGTGGCTGTTTAATTTGGCTGTGAATCGTTCATGTACACCAGCCTTTCTCAGTTGAGAGTCCTCAACTGGCTGTGAATTTTAGAAGCAGATCTGGGGGAGAGAGTGCACCAGATAAAGGATAGTGCATTGGTTAGTTACCTGCAACCAGGTAAAGGGTGGCACAGTGGAAGAGCCAAGGTGGCGCAGGTGGTTAGAGTGCAGCACTGCAGGTTACTTCAGCTAACTGCTAACTGTAGTTCAGCAGTTCAAATCTCACCACCAGCTCAAGGTTGACTCAGCCTTCCATCCTTCCGGGGTGGGTAAAATGAGGACCCATATTGTTGGGGTCAATATGTTGATTCTGTAAACTGCTTAGAGAGGGTTGTAAACTGCTTAGAGAGGGCTGGGGGAGACTGGGCTGCTCAATAAATGGACACTTTTGCTCCTTTTTCAAACCCATGGTCTTCTCTATCCAAAATGCGGACTTTGCTGTCTTCAAAAGAATGACCTTTGTCCTGATGGGTTTAATCTCCCTTGTTGTGCCACTCTTGTGAAGTGATTGTTTTGGTTCACCAATGTTTTTCTTCTTCTAGGAAAAAAGCACAGTCCAGTTAACTTTTGTAAAGGCACTTTTGAGATTCCTCAAGGGAAGAAACCTGCCCCCCCCATTGAAAATCTATTTTCCTTATCTTGAACCCAGCCAGTCAGTCCTAAGACCATGTGGCCCATATAATACAGCCACCTTCCACAGCGTTCTCTGGCTAGGAACCATAGGCTGTGTAGTTGCTAACGATCTGGAAGGCCCAAATTTACTAACTTGGGCAGAGGGCTTTCTACTTGCAGGCCTCTTTCCTCAATACTGCTTTTACCATTCAAATCATTATTATTTTCGTTTGTGTGTGGAGGTTTTTTTAAGAAAAAAGATTCTCCTCAGCCGCCCTCTTTTTCTTCCCACTCTGAGAAAAATAACGGTCATCAACTGCCATTGGAGGTGGGGTTTAACCTATGTGCTGGCTGGTTGGGTGTGGCTTCCACCCCAACCAACCAATAAAAAGCCACACCCAACCAGTCACCACATAAATGCTGTTGTGGTTAGCTCTGGCCCGGCTCCTGCCCCAAGGAATGTGCAGGTGGATGTGGGGGAAACATCCACATGCCGCAGGCCTGTTTTGCTCCTGATGGAATCTGCCGATGAAGCCTCCTCTGACCAAGGAAGCATGAGTGACAGGGAAGAGGGGAGTTTGGCAGACAGCCCAGGAGGAGATCAATCATCTGTATCATCCTTGGATTCTGAACAAGAATTAATGACACATCCATGCATGCGTAGAGTGATGCATAGGAGGCAACAACTGAAGGATTATTACAAGAGAAAATGAGGCTACCTGTGGTTGGGTGGGGCTCCAGTAATTAGGGCTGCTGCTATAAATAGCAGCGTGTGGGTTTGGCCGTTGTGAAAGAGTATCTTATCGCAGTTCTTCAGGAATTGTGTGTTGCTGTTTTCTGGACTTTGTTTGTTGATTTTTCATGCCTTTGAAACCAAAGCAGAGCAACGTGTGTGTGTGTGTGTGTGTGTCTTACTTCGTTGGAGGAAGAAGGGGTGTGAAATTTCTTCACCACTGCTAGCTAAGTACTTAATGACTGCTTAAGGGAAATTGTACAGACTGCCCGGTTGTTTTGGGACGAGTGCTCTTTGCAATAAAAAAAGAGTGCTTAGTTTATTTTGAATTTTGTGATAAAGAACATGTTTTGAATTTTCAAACATGTGTGTGTCTGTAATTTGTACCCTTGAATTTTTGGGAGGTTCCTACCAGAGAGCCGTCAGAACAAATGCCAAGCATGGAATAGCCCAAAGCGCACATTCTAGTAGATAGAAGCTCCCTGAGGATGGGCTCCAGCACTATCAGTAGCAACAGCAATAACACTTAAACTTATATACCATTCCACAGTGTTTTACAGCCCTCTTTTACAGCCCACTGTTTACAGAGAGTAAGCATATTGCCCCCAATAAACTGAGTTCTCATTTTACCGACCTTGGAAGGATGGAAGGATGAGTCAACCTTGACCCTACTCAGATTCGATCTGCCAAACTGCTGGCAGCTGGTGATCAGCAGAAGTAGATTGCAGTACTTCACTCTAGCCACTGCACCACTGAAGCTTTGGTCCTGGTGACCGACCCAAATTGAGATGAGAGTCCCTGGGAATCTGGTCCAATGGCAGCTTCATGTCTGTAATATCAACGTTTGTTTGGGAGAGGTAGAAAGTGTGAAACAAAAGATCTTTTTTAATGCTGTTTGGTTCTGGGAAGGAACTCCTGATTGTGATACATTATATTAGGCACTGGCTGTTCAGGGAATTTGCTATGATTGAGTTCTAGTTCATTACCCAGAGGACTCCAGTGCTATTGTCAAGGCCTGGCACTACAGCAAGATGGCCTAACCCTCAGGTTACATAGACTGCAACAGCACAAAGGCAATTATCCTGGAAGAGAAATGTTGTCCCCATAATCAGCCAGCAATCAATGCCTAAGAAGGGGAGATAACCCCCATCTCCACTTCTGTATTAATAGTGCCATTGAGTAATTACTTTCAGCATGGGCAGGTGCATGAAAGGATGAGCTCCGTAGAAGTCTCCATCCAAGATTAATGAGTGCTGTCAATTTGCCCAGCAGACAACTGATTCTGCCACTCGGTGTAGCTACTAGTTTTACACATGCCTCTGGGTTCTTTTCCTTGAAAGGGGGCAAAAATAAAAATAAAAAATTAGCCAGTCACTTAAACACAATCAGTTAGCATGGATGTGTGTGTTTGTGTGTGTGTGTGTGTGTGTGTGTGAGAGAGAGAGAGAGAGAGACAGAGAGACAGAGAGATAGAAAGACAGACAGAGACAGACAGACAGAGACAGAACATTTGCATATATGCTTATTTGTAATGTTCTGAACATGAAAGGGGGGAAATGATTGTCTTGTCATGTTTGTAGTAATCCTAATGCTCTTTATCATTGATTGAGAAGCACAACAAGTCATCTTCCTGACTTAATAGTGGGTCATCAGCAGCAACTTTTGCTTCCTGTGGAGTTTGGGAACTGTGGGGCAAGGAAGATAAGGAATGGAGGGTTTCCCTTCCCAGAGGTCTTGCACTCCTGTTCCTCTCTTTATCTTGCCATTTTTAGGCCCCGAATCAGGAGCCAGAAATTCAGCTGCTTTGCTGATGAATTTCAGTGAAGGAAATGGAGTCTTGCAATTGGATCCTTTAAGCTGTGCAAGCAACCTACCAGCTGCAGATTGTCACCCTCTTCTTTTATGTAGAGAGGAATGAAGAAAAAAACCGTCTACTGTGGCATTCATAGAAACTCTGAAGTCCAGCCACATTCTCTTGGCCCAGCCCTCCTCACAGGATTTTGGTTGTAGCGAACGGAGCGTAAGATGTGATGCTGTCCATATATGGCCTTCCCAAAGCTGCTAATCACAAACTTCTGTCCTCTCTCTCGCTCACACACACACACACACGGTTGACCATGACAATTTCTTCTTGAAATCCAATACTATACTCCAACTTCCACCTAGTCAAAGTCACTACATATTTTCTACTACGTGTTGAGATTCATACTCAAAAAAACCCAAACAAGACTATGATGACTTATCAAGGATAAGTTCAGCACAGTTGTTTTGTCCTTTAATGCCTCCCCTTCAACTTCCAAACATGAGAAGAAGAAGAAGAGGAGGAGGAAGAAGAAGAAGAAGAGGAGGAAGAAGAAGAAGGAGGAGGAAGAGGAAGAGGAGGAGGAGGAGGAGGAGGAGGAGAGGAAGGGGAGGAAGAGGAAGAGGAAGAGACTGGTCCTATCACTCTGGAGACCAAAGAAAGGCTGTCACCTGAACACATCTAGAAATATATCTCAAATATCTCAGATAATTCCTTGGGATTTAGTTAAAGATAAGACATTGCATTCTTCATCTCTAAGTTTTAAGTCAGAAATAGTGTTGGGCAAACCAAACCCGCACAATTCGGGTCCCTACCGAATTTTGTGGTGTTCGGCTTGCCGGACCCAAACCTGAATTTTTTTAAAAAATCGTGATTTAGTTTGGTGTTCGTGCCGAACACCGCGAAAGCCACCACCCGGCTCTCATCTGCTAAGAAGAGGAGGAGGATCCGGGTGCTGGTGGCGGCAGAGGAAGGTGAACACCGGGGAGCTGTCAGCCGGTTGGGAGGCTAGGAGGGAGGCACAAAAGGAGCTGGGGAATCCCATGAAGAGATTCCTGGGAGCGAATCCAGGAAGTGATCATTTTGGCGTCCTTAGCAACCTGCCAGTATACGTGACGTCAAATCTCCGCCCCCAGGAATCTCTTCATGGGAAGGATTCCCCAGCTCCTTCAAAGGGAGGTCTTTTCATGTAATTTTTTTTTTTTTTTACAAAAAAGAATGCCGCAGTGGCGCTGCAAGCAAAGGGAGGTCCTTTCATGTAAAAATAAAAGTTTTTATTTTCACGTGAAAGGACCTCCCTTTGCTTGCGGCGCCGCTGCGGTGTCCTTCTTTGTAAAAATAAAAAGGGGTTTTTTACATGAAAAGACCTCCCTTTGAAGGAGCTGGGGAATCCCTCCAACGAAGAGATTCCAGGGGCGGAGCTTTGGCATCACGAACCGTTTGGGTTCAGGTTCGGGTTCAGCCGAATTTTGCGCGAAGTTCGTCCAAACTTGCCGAACCCGAACAATGTTGGGTTCGCCCATCACTAGTCAGAAACATAGACCTTGATCATGAAAATCCCTTTAAAAGCTGCCATGTTCTAAGTTCACATCTAACATCATTGTTCCCTTCCATCTTTCTGTTTATATCAGCACTGTGCAGAAAGAACTACTGAGGAAATTGTTCTTCTGCCTTCTATTCACTGCCACAACTGACCACACATGATAAGGTATACAATTTATTGGATATTAGATTTTGCTAATTAATTCTCTGGCTTAATTTCTCCTGAAGGAATACTATTCATTGTTCCCAGTAAATATACGCAGATATCTCCAGACAAGCGGTAACTTGATTTGTACATAAATGGATTAAGCCTACACAAGTGTGGTGTCTACAGATCCATTGATTGTTGCTCACTGGTAGTCTCTTTGATCTGGTAAGAAACAATAGAAAAGGAATTAATTTATATATATTTTAATCCCCACACAACTGCTTCCAAGACGACTCTACCAATCCTGTTTCAATTTACAACTTTACGTATCATCTTCAGATATATAAGAACTCTGATGGATATCTTTTCAAGAAAATGATGCATCCTGCCAAATTGGAACTCAGCCACACAGAAATAGGCATATAATTCATGAGTTATCTTCTGAGAGAATTGTATAGAAAAAAAAAATAGTAAAGTCACCTAGAAAAAAAATATTTGGTAAAATTGAATAGGAAAATACTTTGATATTGGAAGGTTGACTTTTTTTAAAAAAAAAAGTATATTTAAAATAGATGTAAAGGTGGTCCTTACTTAATGACCACTTGTTCACTGACTGAACTTATGAACAAGCAGTACTTACAACCGGACATTGCAGCATTCCTGTGGGGTTTTTTTTAATTAATATTTTTATTGATTTTTATAATATAAAAGACACACACAACATATGACATATAACATGTGCTCAGTGATTCCACCACCAGACAATCAATCATACCCCACCACCAGTTGGGGGTATTTCTTGTATAAATCATTTAAACCCAAGAGTGAAATATTTCTTTACATATTATAGAGTGATTCCAAGTTGTTTCTTATAGCTTGGTCTCGGATCCTACTCGCCATATATCATCTTACCTTGTCCCATCAGCTGTTGCAAATCAGTTTCATTAATCAAATTCATCCTTTTATCCATAATCTTGAATTGAATGTGGTCCACCATATACCTATACCAATTTTGAATTGTCCATTTTGTCGCATCTTTCCACCCCAAGACTATTACCACCTGAGCGCTTTCTATCACTGCTTGTTTTATTTCTCTGTATTCTCCGATCTCACTACTTTTTACTAATACTGCCATTTCCTTAGTAATCGTCCATCTTATATTTAATATCCTATTAATATCCTCTTGCACTTTTTGCCAAAAGTTCTGCACCACTGGGCATTCCCAGAGCATATGCATAAACACTCCTTTATTTTGGCACCCATGCCAACAGATACCTTTAACGTTCTGCTGAAAGTGTGCAAGTTGACGGGTGTGTAATACCACTTATGTAATATTTTTCTTCTCATTTCTCATTTCTGAAGGAAGAATGAGCAGCATTCCTGTGGTCACATGATCATGATCTAGGGCACTTGGCTTACAATTGCGATGTTGTAGCAGTCTTGTGACTATCATTTTCAACTTTCACCAGCAGTTTCCAACAAGCAAACTCAATGGAGAAGCCAGTAGAACGTCACAAATGGTGACTTTGTGATGTCAGAAAGTGCTGTAAGGGCAGCAAGTAGAAGTGCTACAACTGCCATTGCTAAGTAGTACAGTCACGTAACATCAAACTTTATGGCCATATCGCTTCGTGATGAATTCTATTGCCATCGTTAACAAGGACTACCTGATACAGAACTGCAACTCTAGTGGAAATATCAAGCATATTATTACCCAATGATGCATATAAACCAAGTATTATAATGAAAGTGTATGTAGCATCTATTATTTCATTTCCTTGTTGGCTGTGACATTGCTTAAAAAAATAATTCAGTGAAGTCAAAAGGGCTCTTATTTTAGTCTACCGAGCCACAAGAGATGGCTAGAGGTTACATTTTAGAGAGGAGAGCGCCAATGTTACTATGCACCTATTATCCCAGGCATCATGTGATTAATTGCTGGAGAGTCCTGGTTCTGACTGATCTCCATAGGGTAGAAAAGGAAGGGCAGAGGCAGAAAACCATGTTGCATAAGACATTGTCCTTGACTTATTTTCTCACTACAGAAACCATGCATACACAAAGTCATCTCAGTTGTGATCTTCAAGATTTTTTTAAAAATAAAAAAATAACTTTAAAAAATAACTTTAAAAAAACATCTGGAAGACAGCACCCAATTCTTGTTTTAAAGTTCCTAAACAGTGATTAAGAGCTAGGTGAACAATCTCATTGGCAACTCTTCTAAAGGAGGATAAACAGACAGCTTGTGTCTCATCCAAGTTGTGCAATCTGCCTGCTTTCCTTGTGTCTGGCCATTAATGAGGGCTGCAGAGGTGAGTCTAATGGAAGGAGAATATTTTGTAAAAGGGTGGAAAAGGAATGAAGTCATCACCTTATTCTAGAAAAGTTTAATTAACTTGATGACAAGAGAACATTTAGCAGGTTTGTTTGAAATGACAACTTCCAGCATGCCTTCCTATTGCTATGTTGATTGAAGGTTCTCACAGAATCTTAATCCTGGAAGGGTCTTTCAATGTCTTTTAGTCCAAGCCTGCCCAAGGAAAGAGTTCTTTTACCTCTTCCAGATTGATTGAGCAGACAAAGTTCAACTTCTGTGTAGCTCACAGTGAGTTCCACTTCACAGTCCCAGAAGCCTTTGGTGCTATGCAGGCAGGGATCAAACTTACCACCGCTACCGATGCTGATGCATGCGCAGCGCCAGGTGACCAGTGGGCAGTGGGCATGGGCAGCAGGTGCGCTTGTGCGTTGGAGTGAGATTTAGCTTCTACGTATGTGCAGGAAGTAAATCTTACAAGAAGACCCATGGACGCATGGGATTTCAGCTATTTCTTTGCTTCCACACGTGTGCAGAAACAAAAAAATTGTCAAAAATTGCCGAAATCTCTTGTACATGTGCATCCTCTCGCAACATTTTACTTCCTGTGCATGCAAGGTGAAGCTGTTGTCTTCTAAACTTAATTGTTTACTTGTAGACATTTCATTACCTAAGTAGGTAATGCAATGAGTGCTAGAAGGTGTTCTGCCTGGCCGCAGGCCACCCAGAAATGAAGCAATTAACCAAACACACACACACACTCGCAGGCTTGTAAAAAGAAAGCAAAGAGGTTTTTTTATTTACAGAAGGCTTCAAGCCTCGGAGTCTGCCAGAGCAAATGTTAGTTTATGAGTCCAACAGGTCAGAGTTAATCATTCAAGTCAGCACAGAAGCCTTTCTGGCTTTAGTCAGCCAAATAACTCACGGCTTAAATGTCAGAATGTCCAAAGATATCTGAAGCAAACACAAAATCACAATTCATCAAAGTCTTTCTCCCAAAAATGAAAAAATAAACTCCCACACCGTCATCTGCAAAACACCCCCTTTTTCAAGGCTGCAACAGCGTCTTTAATTCTTAACACCTGTGACCGAGAATCTGTTTCTGCGTTTGCACAGCTGCTCTTGGCATCCCATCATTCTCCTTACCTGGACATTGAGAATAGGATCGTTCATTATGTCCTCCCCATCTGACTCAGATTAAACTCTGGCTGGAAATCTGACCGGCTCCATTTCTCTCTCCCTTCCTCATTCCTTTCTCTTTCTGGTCCAGACAGGTCTTCTGTGACCAGATGGCTCCAGCTCCTCCAAGTCAAAATCAGCAGCCATAGAAACTGGCCTGGAGCCAACCACAACAGAAGGAAGTGGGGCTTGCTCTCTATCAGTGTTGATGGGGTACCTTCATTTGATGATGGGGTGATCTTGGTGGTTCCTTGATGTACTGTTTGCTTGCTTGTTTAATTTGCAGGGTAAGCTCACAGTAAGCTCTTCTTTACTCTTGTAGACTCTTCTGGTGCTATGCAAGTGATCCCAGTGCCTGGGTTCCCAGCCTGCTATGTTGATCCACTGGACCAGGGGTAGGCAAAGTTGGCTCTTCTATGACATGTGGACTTCAACTCCCAGAATTCCTGAGCTAGCTTGATTGGCTCAGGAATTCTGGGAACTGAAATCCACAAGTCATAGAAGAGCCAAGTTTGCCTACCTCTACACTGGATAAACCAGGCAGATGAGGTTTCAATGAACTTCTTCCTTCCGAAAGCAGGTTGGGAAAGGTAATGAGTCTTCTTCTTCTCATAAAGTTGTGCTGTATAGATACATACAAGAGCCATGCTGGCGCAGTAGTTAGAATGCAGTATTGTACACTAATTATGCCGACTGCTAGCAGTTCGATCCTGACCAGCTCAAAGTTGACTCCACCTTCCATCCTTCCGTAAAATGAGAACCCAAATCATTGGAGGCAATATGCTGACTCTCTGTAAACTATTTCGAGAGGGCTATAAGTATAAAGACTATGACTCAGCATATAGGTCTAAGGGTTATTGCTAGTCCTATTGCTTATCCTTGATGTCCTTGGTCACATCATACAGAAACTATGTGTTTTTTCTTAGGAAAAGCAGCTGCATAGGCCACCTAACACTTCTCCATGTGTTGAATGAATTATTTGGTGGGTGATGCACTTCCATGTGTTGATTATGATCAAATCACCTTTCAGCCAGTAGAGGTTTGTAGATTATTTTCCTCCCTAGGGCCATGACAACAGCTGGAGACCAGCTGTGACACTTATGCTAATCTAGTCCCCTGATGCTAAAGATAGGGGAAAATAATAAGCTTTTCTCAGCTTCTTCTTCTGAAAATGAGGACTTTGGCCTTACTGAATTCCACACTATCCAGCACATTGTTGAGTGTACACATTGTAAGCCTTGTGGCTGTGGCATCCTCTGTACCACTTCTTGAGAAAAAGCATAAAATGCTACCCAACCCCATTCCTTGTACAGAAACCAGCCATCTTTCTTGAGATTGGCAATGATATCCTCCACTGCCTTCTTAAATAGTAGGGTGGATTAAGGAGCACAAATCACCTTGCATAGTACATAGCCTCTCTTCTGACACTTGGCCATCCTGTGCTACAATTTACTTTCTACAGCAATTGCTTCATTCATCAGACCTAATATCAGGGCTGGTCCTCCTACAGTTCTTTAGAAAAATTGGCAGCATATTTATGCAGTGCCAGATGTCGACTTGGTGAAGTTCTAAGCCAGTGATAGTGAACCTTTTTTTCCTTGGGTGCCGAAAGAGTGTGGGTATGTGCTATCATGCATGCGTGAGTGCCCACACCCATAATTCAATACCTGGGGAGGGTGAAAACAGCTGCTCTCACCTGCCCACCTCCCATAGACTCTCTGGAAGCCAGAAATAGTCTATTTCCCAACTTCTGGAGGCACCAGTAGGCTTGTGCTTCACCCTCCCCAGGTTCCAAAGACTTCTCTGGAGTTGCGGGAGGCAAAAACGCCCTCCCCCATCCCCCGGAGGCTCTCTGGAAGCCAAAAATGCCCTCCCAGAGCCTCTGTGTGTGCCAAAAATCAGCTGGCCAGCACACACATGCACGTTGGAGCTGAGCTAAGACAAAAGCTCGCGTGCCAGCAGATATGGCTCTGTGTGCCACTTGTGGTGCCCATGCCATAGGTTCGCCATCACTGTTCTAAGCTATGAAAGCTTGGTTGCCTCCTGTTAAAATGTTACACCATAATTGAGGACAGATTGCTCCTACCTCCTGATACCGGTGTGCTGCATGGACAGCATAGAGAGTCTTGAGTGCATGCACATCATGTGCATGCGTGCATCCCCCAGTATGGTTTTGCTTTCACCCATGCACAGGAAGCAAAAACGTGCCAAAATGTCACAAGGAGATGCATGTGCGAGTGTTCTCTCACGAGATTTTGCTTCTGCACATGAAACAAAAAATACCCCCAAAAAATAGAGAAAAAAGATGGCAGTGCCCGAAGGACTGGCCCTGCAACGGTCACACGCAAATTGCGCAATCTGGCAGCTGCTACCAGTGCTCAGTCACCTACCGTAACAGTAGCAACTCATCTCTGCCATAATTTCTAGGTATGGTGAGATTGGATCACCACAGAAAATCAAATACATACTGAGAGACAAACATACACACAAAATACATAAATATTGTTTTAAGCTTTTAAACTCTGATTATCTTTTTCCCCCACCAGCATGTGCCTGCATTCAATTGCATGGGCATCCTTTAGTTTTGAAAGACGGTGGTATCATGCTCTGGATTCCCCAGAGCATGAAGTTTGGATAGGTTAGTATGGAGGATAGACTGTTACCCAAGCAGCAGATTCCCCCCTCTCCACGTCTCTGAAATATTCCAATGGAATGTCAAATGCCAATACGATTGGTTCCAGCTACATCGCAGGAGTTATCAGAACATGGTTGTACACATCACGAACTGCTTCCGAGACTCCGGCTCGGGATTTTGCCTCAAGGTTTACCCCTGAAGCCTTTTTCAATGATAGATATAGCCACAAGGCAGTGGAGGTGTACAGTCAGAGTTTCCCTTCTCCTAGTGGTTGACCAGGGCGTCTTTTATGTCTTGCCGTGCTCTTATGACCATTGACCTATTCTAGTAGGTTTCATCTGCTTAGTCCACTGGAATCTGTCTTCACATGCTCGGGATAGACAAGTCCCTATCTCACCGAAGGTCAATAACCCATCGGCTACTCTCAGCCTGGTTTGACCACATTCAATATACAGTGGTACCTCGGTACTCGACCACAATTCGTTCCAGAAGTGTGGTCCAGAACCGATTTGGTCGAGTACCGAATTTATTTATCCCATAGGAAATAATGGAAATGGATTTAATTGGTTCCCAGCTCCTGTTAACTCGCTGGGAACCAATTAAATCTATTTTCTTTATTTCCAATGGGATAAATAAATTCGTTACTCCAAGCTGCAGGAAAGGTGGGGGCTGCTGCAATCCCGGGGGGCTCTTTTCCTCATTGCTTCCTTTTATTACCTGTAAGCAGCTTCAAAAACTTTCTCCTTCCCTGTGGCTGCAACAGCGGCGGCTTCCCTTCCAGTAAGCAAGAGCGCCGGGAAGTCACGTAATGAAGGGAAGCTGCTGGAGTGGCAGCAACTGCTGAGATGGCTCCGGCGGCTTCCCTTCATCACGTGACGTTCCTGGCGCTGTTGCTACTGGAAGGGAAGCCGCCGCTGTTGCAGCCACAGGGAAGGAGAAAGTTTTTGAAGCTGCTTACAGGTAATAAGAGGAAGCAATGAGGAAAGGAGCCCCCAGAAGCTGCCAAGATTGCAGCAGCCCCCACCCTTCCTGCAGCTTGGAGCTCTTATAGAGCTCCTCAGCCCCCTGAAGCTGCTGGGATTACATTTCAGATAATGAACAAAATTTTCTCTGGCTGTTCGGTATCTGAATTTTTGTTCAGATACCGAAGCAAATTTTTGCCCAAAATTTTGTTCGTTATCCGAAATGTACGAGAAAGGAAGCGTTCGAGTACCGAGGTACCACTGTACATTCAAAATATCACCCACGGTAATTCATCTTCATTTTTTGGCAAATCATTTATATTATGTTTCTGTAAAAAAAAGTTAATGAATCAAATAAACCTATGCTGGTATTTTTAGGATTATGTCTGAGATTTCAAGCCAGTTTTACCTAGATTCAGCCATCTATACAAGCTGAGATGACAAAAAGTGATAACCCATACATGATGACAAATCAATTACCTGTTTTTTGTACAGGCATTCTGACCTCAAACCCAAAAATTGGGGTCACCTAAAATTGCCATTATCAACCTACTTTGTCATTTCCATCCCTTATCCCCTTGTGGACATCCATGTGAACTAGACAAATTATTCTATACCTTCATAAACTATTAATACAGGTGAACAATCCAATAATATTCTATTGTCACCTTTTTCAAATTTTAGTTTCCAGAATTGCTCCAAGTTTTGAGAAGGCTGAAAAACACGGAGATAACCAGCCATTGATGTTCACACTATGACTAGTGAAGTCCGTTAAAATAAATTGATGTTCAGAATTTTTTTTAAAAATCCAATCAGACCATAAGATTCTTCTATATGTAGGAAGATGTCTTTATTTGATAATGTGCTTTGGTTCCTTCCTTAAAAATATAGCATGTTAAGCCTACATATCTTTGGAGTTCTTCCTACCAATTCTACTCGGGGAGTCTCTGAAATTCTACCTTTAAATCCTGCCTTAACAAAAGTATTGAGAACAGAATTTTATCTCTCTCCAGGATGTCTCAAGCACTTTGAAAAATAAATACGGAAATCTGTGGACTCTTAATGAATAATTGCTTTTTGCAAATTGCAATCAGCTACTCTAGTCAAATTTAACACTGTCTCTGTATTTATGTGCTCTATGTGTGTGTATATCACTAGCTGTTAAATGTCTAATTTCTTAATTTCTTGAAGCTTCACAAAACACATGGTGCTTCAATTAATGTGGTTTTTACAGTAGTGGTCTTATATTAATACTGTTTACAAAATAAGGTATGCTTTGGATTACTCTGAGTTGAAAAGAGCTTTTTTAAAAAATCCTTTTTTAAATTTAATCTGTAAAATGTCCCTTCGCACAAATGAGTCAATAGTCACATCACAGTAAATCTATGCAGAGTAAGGTCTAGCATATTTTCTATTACACAAATTCACTCCTGCTTCATTGGAATAGAGATTATGTACAATATGTCCCCGCAGATGTTTTTTTCCAGTGGGGCCCAGCGTATTTCATTTAAATGCCAAGGCACAAAAATCTAAAACAATGTGACTTTAACAAGAAAAAAAACAGAAAAAAGAAAATGAGGGGGATTGGAGGAGGAATTTGATGAGAAAATGGCAAGAATTCCTGTGGCATTTGGGTAACAGTTTCCAGCCTTCATTTTAATAGAATAAACAGGATCATATTTCATTCAAATCTGGCAATGAGATGAGCTCTGGGTATTACACTGATATAAACCAATAAAGAATTTGCAAATTTGAAACACTAATTAACAGACACAATATTAAATGAAAAAAAGTTTGCTCAAGGGGCAAATATATTTGAAGACTTCTAACTTTTATTAGAATATGTTTTTGAACAGGAAATGCAAAAGAAACTGTTCTGACATGTGTGTTTCTTCAGAGAAAATAAAATGGGAGAAGTATAGATCTAGGTAATATAGATAGATACTGTACATATATATATATAGTCTAGATGAGATACATAAATAGCAATAGCATTTAGACTTATATACCGCTTCACAGTACTTCACAGCCCTCTCTAAGTGGTTTACAGAGAATAAGCATATTGCCCCCAACTGCTAACATAACTACTCTACAAAAAGACCTAGACTCAGTTTTTAACTGATCCAACACATGGCAACTCCAAATCTCAACCAGCAAATGCTCTGTCCTACTCATCAGCAAAAAGAATCAGAACTTCAAATACAAACTGAATAAACAAATTATCACAGATAATCCCCACTCAGTCAAAGACCTTGGAATACTATGTATTCCAAAGACCTAAGATCTAAGTGCCAAAGGCCACTGCAACAACATCATCAAGAAGGCCTCAAGAGTTGTTAATCTAATCCTAGCTTCTGCTCTGGAAATCTCACACTACTTTCCAGAGCTTACAAAACTTTCACCAGACCCATCCTAGAATACAGCTCATCTGTTTGGAACCCATACCACATTTCTGGTATTAACACCTTCGAAAATGTCCAAAGATACTTCACCAGAAGTATCTACCCGAAACAGAATGCCCTACGAAACTAGACTTACAATCCTGGGTCTTGAAAGCTTAGAACTATGATGCCTTAAACATGATCTAAGTATTGCCCACAAGATCATATGCTGCAATGTCCTGCCTATCAAAGACTACTTCAGCTTCAGCCACAACAACACAAGAGCACACAACAGATTCAAGCTTAATATTAACCGCTCCAAACTTAACTGTATAAAATACGACTTTAGTAATCGAGTTGTTGAAGCGTGGAACTCTGTAGTGTCAACCCCTAACCCCCAACACTTTACCCTTAGACTATCCACAGTTGACCTCTCCAGATTCCTAACAGGTCAGTAAGGGGCGTACATAAGCACACTAGAGTGCCTTCCATCCCTTGTCCTATAGTCTCTCCTATATCTCCTATATCTTCTCTACTATATCTCTATCAGCTTCATTGTGTATTATTCTGTATTATTGTGTATTAAACAACCTTGGAAGGCTGGAATGCTGAGTCAACCTTAAGCCTACAGAGACTCGATCTGCTAAACTGCTGGCAGCTGGTGATCAGCAGAAGTAGCTTGCAGTACTGCACTCTAACCACTGTACCACCAAGGCTGTAAGAATATAGTTATAGAATATATAGACATTGTTGAAATAAATGGTAGAGGTATGGAGAGGGAGAAGGGAGGAGGGAGAGGGAGGGGTAGAGATGTTGAACTGTGAAATTCCGGATGAAATAGGACTCCATTTTGGAATATATATTAAACTACAATTTTCTTATGTAAAAGCAAATTAAAAATAAGACACATTCCTGAGTTCACTAAGTTAGATTATGGTATTAGGGCCTAGTATTTAGGACATGTCAGTAGAACCAGAATGGAATCCTATGATCCTCAGGATATCACTAAACATCTACAACCACTTGCATTGGACATCCCAGCTGGGATAGTTAAGACAGTAGATCAATATCTGGAGAGCTACTGACCCCCTCACCCTTGCAACAGATTAATTTGTATGAAGATAACATATGCCTCACATAACTACAGTAGTTGCATATCATTCTGCAGTAACTCAGCATGATGGAATATTTAATAGATCTTGGGAATTCAGGGCCAATGCAGAAGAGAACCTGAGTCCAGCGAGGCTGAGATAGTGAGAAAGGCTAACTCTGATTTGACTACACTTAGTTTATGTTGTGCAGGAGAAATACTTTTAGTAGGACTTTAAGATCTGATTACATTGTTCTATTAGTAATAAAGATCTTTCCCAAAGACCAACTAGTGTTGTGTTTCCTACGCTTGCAAGAATTGACATGCAGAACACCAGGGGATCCATTTCAACCTATAATCTTCATCTCAATTAGTTTTACCTCCTCTCTCTCTCTCTAAACAATAAAGGGTCGATTTAGCAGACTGATAGGGAAGAAGGGGTTCCAATTCAGTATGAATTATATTAAATGGGATTTTGCAAGTCTCCAACGTGCATTGTATCCCATGCTACTGGTAGTCCTCAACTTACAGCAGACTGTTTAGTGACCATTCTAAGTTACAACATTGGCATTGAATGGCATTGAAAAATTTGACTTCTGATCATTTTTCACAGTTACGATCTTTACAGCAGCCCCATGGTCATGTGATCAAAAATTAGATGCTTGACAACTGGCTCATATTTATGATGGATGCTGTGTCTCCAAGTCACCTTTTGCGACTTTCTGACAAGCCAGATTCATTTAACAACTGGGTTACTAACTCATCCACTGTGGCGATTCACTTAACAACTGTAGCAAGAAAACCCCGTAAAATGGAGCAAACCTCAGTCCATGGTGACAGATTGTCTCACCCAGCGGCTTAATATAAATGTTGAACAAGAGTGGAGAGAGTATGGAGCGCTGGGGCATCCCACAAAGCAGCGGACGAGGGCTGGATCCCTCCCCTCCTATCAACACTGACTGAGAGTAGCCACGGAGGAAGGAAGTGAATCAGGATAGCACAAGGCCTCCCACTTCGACAGGTAATCCTTGACTTACAGTCATTTGTTTAGTGACTGTTCAAAGCTACAGCACTAGAAAAAAATGACTTATGATTGGTTTTCACATTTACAACCATCACAGCATTACCACAATCACATAATCAAAATTTGGGCAGTTGGCAACTGGCATGTACTTATGACAGTTGAACCTTCCCAATGTCATGTGATCACCATTTGTAATCTTTCTGGCCAGCTTCTAATAAACAAAGTCAATGCGGATTTACTTAACAATGACATGATTCACTAAAGAGCTGCAGTGACTTGCTTAACATCTGTGGCAAAAAAGTCATAAAATGGAGCACAACTCATATTAATAACTATCTTGCTTAGCAAGGGAAAAATTGGGCTCTGTTGCAGTGAAAAATCAAGGATTATTTTAGTGATTTCTATATAGCGAAGTTTCCGCGAAATCTTATTTGGATTGGGATTCTCAGACTTTTTTACAATTCCCTAAGGTTTGCAGCATGAAAACAAGGGGAAGTGGTTTATTAAAAAGACCAAATTATTTAGAGGTGTGTATGTGTGGGGGTGGAGGTGGTTATTTTTAGGGGGGAGGGGGGGGAATAGTATTATTCAATGCTCTGAATTCAAATTTGGATGAATGAAATGACTGAATGACTCCAAAGGGATATCTTTGTGCTACAGCAATGATAAACATGAAAAACCCAGCTTGCAAGCAACTTAAAGTAATGCACATTAGGTCTGAGGTTTCCAATATCCTCTATATGCTGATGAAGTCATTGGCCGTGAGTGAATGGAACATACAATTATTGTAACGGGTAGCAGGCAAAGCCAAATATTTGTGGGGGAAAGAGATTCACAATGCAGATTAGTGCAAATGACTCAGACTTCTGACAAGCATTAAAAACAGCCACATCGTGTGACTTCTTTGAAAGTTGTCCCTGTTTGTTTTGGCAATTGTGTGCATGCATAGACCATGCTTCAACTATGATTGCTGGTGAAATGAGAGGCCTCTGGATGCCCATTCATGGAGAGACGAGATCAACTTTGAAAGCAGCTCCACAAACCCAACGAAAGACACAGATGCTTTAACATTTTTTCATGCTCTGAAGAGAGGTGCTTCCTTTGTATTAACACACGTTTGCAAAATGTTCTTTCAAATACTTTGCACATCCTGATTAAATAGCTCCACGAAAATGTCAAAGTCATACACAGCCATTGTGAAAAAGCCAAGTTCCAAGTTGGGGATAATTAGGGAAAGGGTTTTATAAAATGGACCTGTCAATCACAATAACATATTGCGCATCCTGATGGGGAAAAACTGTGCTTGTTCTTGTCTGTATTTGCAAAATGAATATTTTAAAGGCTGAATGGTTTAAAAAAAAAGCAACTATTTGGTCAAGGAACTAGCAATGCTTCATTTTGTTTATCTGATACACAAGGTGAATGGGGAGAGGGGTACAGCAGAGTAGAAATCCTAGATTATTTAGTGAAGCTGAGCACTTCAGATGAAAGTTCACAATCAATATGATGCAGGGTCAAATAAATGAATAAAAC
Source organism: Erythrolamprus reginae (assembly GCF_031021105.1). Classification (NCBI taxonomy): domain Eukaryota; kingdom Metazoa; phylum Chordata; class Lepidosauria; order Squamata; family Dipsadidae; genus Erythrolamprus; species Erythrolamprus reginae. Next base: position 127,284,687 of record NC_091952.1, on the reverse strand, counting down.
ATCGGTGTCAAACTCGATCACTTCACGTGACGTATCATGAGGTATTGTGATCGTTTTTGCCTTTTTCAGAGCCAGAGTGGGCGTGGCTGTGTATGGCGCATCCGCTTGTGGGCTGCCAGCTTGGCCGGCCTGGAATAGAAGAGAACAACACTACCCAAGTTAGATATCCATCATTATATAGGAGGAGTGGCCTGGGGTGGAGTCAAAAGAGGAAATAGCTATGTTCCCACAATTGTTCCCACCCTCCTCAGCATCCGGGCCAGGAGGGACCACACCCCCGGCTTCATCCGTCATCTGTCATCCTCCTCCCCCACCCCCCAGCAACGGTGTCCTGCTTTAGCTAAATTATAATCTGGTCACTTTAGACTGGAACAATTTGCACGGTTCTGTGCCTTGCATGGTTGTGTCATGTATCCTGATCCATTCATCTCATGGATTGCTTTCCTGGACTTCCTGTGTGCTCAGTTACCCCATGACACCCCAGAATCTGTACCTACTCAACAAGGTTACTTTCTGAGGACTGGTTTTTGGAGGGTTGGGGGGATTGAATAAACAGCTGTAATCTCTTTTTTTACATGCATGTGTCTGTAGGGCACTCTTTCTCAAATAGTGGGGTGTGCCCTCACATGCACCCCGAGCAATGTCGGGGTGCATGTGACCATGGGGAACATGTGTGGTCCCTCTTGATTGATTCCCCCAGACAGGGAGTGTTTTTCCAGTTGCACGCTGCTCTGAGCCTGGAAGAAAGGCCAGGCAGGACAAGGTGGCTGTGTGGGTTCTTGTTCTTCTCGCGGGCGCCACAGTAGCCATGAACAGCGTGGTGAACATGCTGTTGGACAAGAAAGAGCATCCTCTGCAGCTGGGCGAAAGCTTCAGATGGCACACTAAAGCCTCCTTCCACACCATTCACCGTGAGTGCCCGGAAGAGACGGCATTTATGTGCCAGGCTGGCAACCCCAAAACAAAAGAAGGCCCTAACCATGGTAGCCTGTACCTGCCTAACTGAAAACAGGCTCCACTGAGTACAGTATGACGTACACCCAGGTAAGTGGGTAGAACAGCCTTCCCCAGCCAATAGTTCATTTGCAGCTTTTAATAAGTAAAATAATAAATATTAACACTAAAATTTCATAGGGTACCAGATCAGAGAGTTGGGGGCAGGGTTGGACTACTGCCCGGACGGTGGGGAACGCAGTGGGGTAGCAAAAATGTAGCTCCACCCCAGAACACTCAATTTGCATTGAAAGATGTTGAAAGAAAATGCATAAGCCACACCCACAGTGTGGTAGTAAAAAATTTAGTGGCTATTCACTGGTTGGGGGTGGGGCACGAAATGTTTCCTTCTTCCTAGAGGGGACATAACAGGTAATACTTGAGAAGCACTGGTGTAGGGAATGAGCAGCACACCTTCAGGGAGAGAAGTAACGACCTGACCCTCCTGAAAACAATTCCGATGAATTTTCATTTTGGTTTGCTTTCATGACACACCTTTGCCCTGTTTTTTCAACAGCTCTCTGAAAAAACTTTGATCACATCCAGCTTGGATCTTACCTTCTAATAAAAGCATTCTGATAGATGATTCGAAGAACAACAATGGCAGGTAAACTAAAAATTCTTTTTTTTCCGTTCATTCTTCTAAAAACATTCTATGAAATGAACAAGCAAACATAGGAGAAAGACACGCACAAGTCTTTTTTTGTTGCTTGACTCTATTACATTTGTAGCTACTTTTTAAAAAATCCTGTTCACTTGTGAAAAGATCCTAAGTTACCCCAGGACATGGCAATTTTATTTTAAATGGGCCTTTTCAACAGTTTCTTTCTTTTGGTGACACTATTTTTAATGGAATATTAATGGGCTGTATTCATAACAGGCAATTGATTGACATCATGTAAATAAAAGCCTTGATTTTGCATGCAGATAGATGGTGTACATCAAAGTCAAGTTAAAAGTACTTCATGCACACTATTAAATCCTACCAAATAAAAATGTGTAGAAAATGGAATATTTAAAAATCCATTAGCAATAAAAAAAAAATAAGTGATAAGACATTGAGAAGGCTGCTCAAAGAAGATTTGTGTGTCATTTGGATCAAAAAGTCATAAGACTTATAGGGGCGGTACTTAGAATGAAGAGGCCTGAATCCTCCATGACAACTGAGAAACAAAGAGAATGAATTCCTTCAACAGTAAAATCACCTTACAGAAACTCCTTTGAATAGAATAAAGGGAGGGATAGAATGGAGAAAAATGGAATGAACCAAATTTATCATAAATCTCCCAGCCACTTTTTCCCAGAACCCTTAAAGTTATTTAGAAAATCTTCATTCAATCATTCATTTGTTAAAACCCACATCTACCAATATGTCTATATACCTATCCTCTATCTATCTATCCAGAGGTAGGTTCCTCCCGGTTCGGATCGGTTCACCTGCTTTTTTAAAAAAATAAAAAATTCGACCATGCATGTGCACATGTATGAAACATACCCACATGGTGTGGCCACACATGCAGAAGTGCATGCATGAATAAGTGAACTGGGAGCAAAGTTAGTTAGAATCCATCCCTCTGTCTGTCTGTCTAAAATTTTCTATCTAAAATTATCTATCTACCTACCTATCTACCTATCTACCTATCTACCTATCTACCGATCTACCGATCTACCGATCTACCGATCTACTACCTACCTACTTACCTATCTGTCTGTCTGTCTGTCTGTCCATCTATCATAAGACCATTATAGAACCTTGTTCATACATTATTGCAATGAGATTGTCTTAAAATTAAGGAGTATCAAAGTTAATTGGATTGAAGATGAGAAAAATCATCCTACTTTCACAGGTGTCTCTTTGAGCACAAAGAAGGACAAAATGTAGCCCAAGATTAAACCTTCAGTGAGTAAAATAAAGGCTTGCTTAATTCTGAAATACAATACTGAACAATTGCATGAGTATATTAAACATATAGAATCCCCATATAGAGTACCTGAGAAAAATAAACACCACTCCTTGACAATCTTCTGGTTAAACCACCACCATTAGTGTGGGTTGAGAAGGACTTATTTTCAACACCATTCCATGGCTATATTAGCTGGCTGGAAAGAATTCAAGTAGTTTGTGTGGCAGCATGAGAACACTGCTACAAATGTCCATAAAACCTGGCTACTTTCCAGCCAGTCAGTGGGAAATGCCAAAACTAGGAGTTAGCTGGAATTCTGCCTCTATTCCCCACTCTACATCACCCTACATTAATTTTTCATGGCAGGGGAAGGGAGAGGGTGCCAGCTACTGTCAGGGAAAGCAATGCCATCATCCATGGAACATGGCATCACTGAAGCTGATATCTAAGACCCATCATAATTTCTGACTTTTACATTTTCATTTGGTGACATTATCTCATTCTAGGTAGAATTTTTTTTTCTGTGGCTTTGAATGGCAGTTGCAAATAACAATAATGGAGGAATGGTCATCCTCCATCCACTTTTTATTTATTTTTTCTTGTTCCCTTTATCAATTCATGATGCCTTGATATCTAGAAGAAGGGGATAAATGCTAGGAGAAGAAGGAAGGGCAATCTCCTTGCAGCTCCATAATTCTGGAGTAAGAACAGGTTGATCAGCTTGGCTTTCTAAAAATTCCACATGTCCAACAGAACTTGGGGCACACCCAAGAAATTGTGGTGGGCTCTGTTGTGTTTGGCTCTGGCCCAGCTCCTGCCCCAAGGAATGTGAAGGTGGATGCAGGGGAAACATCAACATGTCATAGGCCTGTTTTATTGCCAACAGAGTCAGGTAGTGCAGTTTCCTCGGATGAAGAAGAAGGTGGGGGTGACTTGGAAGAGGGGGGCTTGGCACACAGCCCAGGAAGCCAATCTCCATTAGGTTAGGTTTAGGTTTATTCGATTTATATGCCACCCCTCTCCTCAAACTCGGGGCGGCTCACAACAATAATAAAAAACAGTACAGTACATAATACCAAATCCAATGCCCACCCATCTAGTTACAATTTAAAATTAATAATCTCATAAAAACAGTATATATAAAAAACAGGCACACAGTCAATCAATCAACAAAACAACATGGGCAAGGGGGAGGTGTTTTAGTTCCCCCATGCCTGACGGCAAAGGTGGGTCTTAAGGAGTTTACGAAAGGCAGGGAGGGTGGGAGCAATCCTAATCTCAGGGGGGAGCTGGTTCCAGAGGGTCAGGGTCCCCACAGAGAAGGCTCTTCCCCTGGGTCCCGCCAGACGACATTGCTTAGTCGACGGGACCCGGAGAAGGCCAACTCTGTGGGACCTAACCGGTCGCTGGGATTTGTGCGGCAGGAGGCGGTCCCGAAGATATTCTGGTCCGGTGCCATGAAGGGCTTTATAGGTCATAACCAACACTTTGAATTGTGACCGGAAACTGATCGGCAGCCAATGCAGACTGCGGAGTGTTGGAGTGATATGGGCATACTTGAAGAAGTCCATAATTGCTCTCGCAGCTGCATTCTGCACGATCTGAAGTTTCCGAACACTTTTCAAAGGTAGCCCCATGTAGAGAGCATTATAGTAGTCGAGCCTCGAGGTGATGAGGGCATGAGTGACTGTGAGCAATGACTCCCGGTCCAAATAGGGCCGCAACTGGCGCACCAGGCGAACCTGGGCAAACGCCCCCCTCGCCACAGCTGAAAGGTGTTTTTCTAATGTGAGCTGTGGATCGAGGAGGACGCCCAAGTTGCGGACCCTCTCTGAGGGGGTCAATAGTTTTCCCCCCCACCCAGGGTAATGGACGGACAGATAGAATTGTCCTTGGGAGGCAAAACCCACAGCCACCCTGTCTTGTCTGGGTTGAGTTTGAGTTTGTTGACACCCATCCAGGCCCCAACAGCCTCCAGGCACCGGCACATCACTTCCACTGCTTCGTTGACTGGACATGGGGTGGAGATGTACAACTGGGTATCATCGGCATATTGATGATACCTCACCCCATGCCCTTGGATGATCTCACCCAGCGGTTTCATGTAGATATTAAATAGCAGGGGGGAGAGGACCAACCCCTGAGGCACCCCACAAGGGAGAAACCTCGGGGTCGACCTCTGACCCCCCACTAACACCGACTGCGACCGACCGGAGAAGTAGGAGGAGAACCACTGAAGAACAGTGCCTCCCACTCCCAACCCCTCCATCCAGCGCAGAAGGATACCATGGTCGATGGTATCGAAAGCCGCTGAGAGGTCAAGGAGCACCAGGACAGAGGACAAGCCCCTGTCCCGGGCCCGCCAGAAATCATCCATCAATGCGACCAAAGCAGTTTCCGTGCTGTAGCCGGGCCTGAATCCAGACTGCTGAGGACCTAGATAATCGGCTTCATCCAAGGACCACTGGAGTTGAAGTGCCACCATCTTCTCGACAACCTTCCCCATGAAGGGAAGGTTGGAGACTGGACGGTAGTTATTAAGCACGGCTGGGTCCAGGGAAGGCTTCTTGAGGAGGGGGCGCACAACCGCCTCCTTATAAAGGGGCGGAAAGGACCCCCTCCCCAAGGAGGCATTGACAATCTCCTGGACCCAGCTCCGTGTCACCCCTCGACTGGCCGAAACCAGCCAAGAGGGACACGGATCCAGTAAACAGGTGGCGGAACTCACAGCTCCAATGGCCTTGTCCACTTCATCAGGTGTCACCAAGTCAAACTTCCCCCAGACAGATGGACAAAGACGTTTAGCCCCAGTCACCTCGACTGACTCATTGTCAGTCGACTCTGTTTCACAATTGGAGTCGAGGTCCGCTCGGATCCGGGCGATTTTATCAGCGAAAAACGTGTTAAAATCCTCGGCACTACTCTGCAAGGGCTCCCCAACTCCCCTCTGATTAAGAAGGGAGCGGGTTACCCTAAACAGAGCGGCCGGGCGGGATTCCGCTGATGCAATCAAGGCGGCATGATACGCACATCTTGCCGCCTTGAGTGCCACTTTGTAAGTCTTAATATGAGCTCTTACAAGTGTTCGATCGGATTCAGACTTACTCTTCCTCCATCGCTTCTCCAGGCGTCTCTTCTGGCGCTTCAACATCCGGAGCTCCTCGTTGAACCATGGAGCTCTACAGGGTCTAGTGCCGCGGAGAGGTCGCAACAGCGCAATCCGGTCAAGAGCCTCCCCTGAAGCCTTGTTCCAGGCCTCAGCAAGAGACTCTGCCAAACTGTGGACAAGTGTATCTGGAATAACCCCAAGCGCCATCTGGAATCCTTCTGGATCCATCAGGCGTCTGGGGCGGAACCTCCTAATTGGTTCCGCCTCCCTGTGGGGAAGGATTGGAGCCAGGAAGTTAAGCCGCAGTAGGAAATGATCTGACCACGACAAAGACAACACTTCTAAGCCCCTTATTCTCAGACTATTACTCAGTTGCTCAGAGAGGAATACCATGTCGGGTGCGTGCCCACCCTCGTGAGTCGGACCCTGAACTACTTGAGTCAGGTCCATGGCTGTCATGGTGGCCATGAACTCCTGTGCCAGTCCAGAGGAACCGCCGAGCGACGGCAGATTGAAGTCCCCCAGGATGAAAAGTCCGGGGAACTCCACCGCCAGCCCGGCCACCTCCTCGAGTAGCACAGGCAGGGCTGTTGACACGCAGCTGGGAGGCAGGTACGTGAGTAACAAGCCCACCTGAACCCCTAAGTCCAACTTCACCAGGAGGGACTCGCAACCCGCAACCTCTGGAGCAATGAGCCTACGCAGGCCAAGACTCTCCCTGGCTTTAATAGCCACTCCTCCCCCCCTTCCCTGGGGTCGAGGTTGGTGCCATACCCGAAACCCAGCTGGGCAAATTTCAGAGAGAGGAACTCCTCCCTCCGGGCCCAGCCAGGTTTCGGTCACACAAGCCAGGTCAGCCTCCCCATCCAGGATCAGATCCCCGATGAGGAGAGCTTTATTTACCACCGACCTGGCATTGAGTAGCAACAACTTGAGCCCAGGGCCAGAATTACACTCATCACCAGTGCCTTGAGTTAAGCTCATGGAGCCTGAAGAAGGGATCGCTACTAAGCAGCGATCCCTCCTTCCCCTGGAACAGCTAGCTCCATGGCTTCCGCCATACCTGCCTCTCCCCAGCAAGACCGGGATATTTTGACCCTCTGCCACCCCAGAGATAAGTGTCCCCTCCCCTCCTGCCCTTCCAGCGTCAGGTGTGCCAAAAATTCCATCCATGTCATATTCATTCATTCCATACATATTATAATCCCCCCACCCACTCCATTCCATCTATCACACCCCTCCCATTCATTTTCATTCACAGTATTCCATTCATTCCAATAATTACTAAAATAGTCCCATTCATTCATGCCATCACTACCATCCTCCCATCCACTTAAAAATCCTCACAATAATTTAATTAAAAAGAGTTAATATAAAACTAACAGTTCATATTATTAAAAATATTAATTATTAAAAATATAGATAAATATAAGTAATAAAAATAAAAATATAGGTAGAAGATATTTCAACTGGTCAGTTAATTCATCAATTAAGCCAAGTTCATATAGATATCATCCAGTCTAAAAAGGTGAGTCCAAGGGATGTATGATGTTATTAGTAGGACAAACAGTCCTGAGTATAAACTCTGTCCTCTGTCCTCCCAGGTTTTCTCTTTGCCACTGTCGTTGTTATCTGTTGTTATCGGTCAATTCAGATGAGGAAGTGTTAGACCCACGCAGGCGCAGAATTATGCATAGAAGAGACCAATTGAGGAAATATTACAGGAGATAAGAGAGGCCACCTGTGTTTGGGTGGGGCTCCAATAATTAGAGCTGCTGATATAAATAGCAGCATGCTGCTTTGGCCGTTGTGGAAGATTATCTGATCGTTGCTTCTTCAGGACCGTGTTTTGCTGTCTCCAGACTTTGTTTGTTGATTTTTCACGACTTTGAAACCAAAGCAGAGCAAAGTGTGTGTGTCTCACTTCGTGGAAGAAGGAGGGCTGTGGCGTTTCTTCACAGCTGCTAGTTAAGTACTTAAGGATTGATTAAGGGGATTGTACAGCCTACAAGGTTGTTTTGGGACGAGTGCTCTTTGCAATACAAAAAGGGTGCTTTGTTTCTTTTGAATTTTGTGATAAAGAACTTTGTTTTTGAATTTTCAAGTGTGTGTGTGTGTGTCTGAAATTTTTACCCTTGAATTTTCGGGAGACTCATACCATAAAGCCCGGCAGAACAGTGTCTGATCACTGTTGCTCCGAAATGTAGAAGGAACCTTGACCTCGGAACAGGAACTTGATCTTTAGAACAACTCTACATGAGTCCCAGTGACCGGTCAGGTACCACAGAGTCAACCTTTTCTAGGTCCTGTCAACTAGAAAATGTCGCTTGGTGGGACCTATGGGAAGAGCCTTCTCTGTGGGGGCTCCGGCCCTCTGGAACCAGCTCCCCTGGAGATTCATACTGCCCCCACCTTCCTCACCTTTCGCAAGAGTCTGAAGACTCATTTGTGCCATCAGGCTTGGGACTATTAATTACCTGCCCCCTGGCCAATGAATGAAATGTATGGTTGCTGTGTGAATGGGAGTGATTGATTAGAAATAAATTTGGAATATTACATTTCTGAGAAGGAAGAGAATACTTCATAAGGACCTAATTTCTTATGACCTGCGAATCAAAAATGATTTATTATATAACTGTGTAATTATTGTTTTGACACTTTGTCATGTTTTATTGTTGTTTGTAACATAAAATTGGAAAATAAATAAAAAGATTAAAGAAAAGAAAAGAAATAAATTTGGGTTTTTAGACTAGTTAATTTTAAGTTAATTGGATTTAAGATTTTTTTCACTGCCTTTTTATATGTTGTAAGCTGCCCTGAGTCCTCAGAGAGGGGCGGAGAATAGAATAGAATAGAATAGAATAGAATAGAATAGAATTCTTTATTGGCCAAGTGTGATTGGACACACAAGGAATTTGCTTTGGTGCATATGCTCCATAATGTACATAAAAGAAAATATAGATTTGTCAAGAATCATGTGGTACAACACTTAATGTAAATATAAATCCAATAAACAAAACAAAACAAACAAACCAATCTCAGGCAAAAAAATATTTTTCAAGAAATTTAATGAGAACCAATAGAAAAGGTTGTAGCTGCAGCATTCATTCCAATGAGTATTTTAATATTCTTAATGGGTTTGAGAGGAAGGTTCACGTCTAGCTTTTATTTTATTTTTCTTACTCTTGCCCATTGTACATAATGGTCTGTCTCAGAAGTGAAATGCTCCCGGTTCGCTCGTGCCTGTCAGTCGTCAGATAGCCAATCGCAAAGGAAATGTGAAGCTCCACTCACCTGCCTGGATGCTGCCATTTGGGTTCTTTTACCCTCTATGCATGAGCAAAGTATTCTATGCATGCACAGAAGGTAAAAGAAACCAAACGGTGGCTTTTGGGCAGGTGGGTGGAGCCTCGTGCTCTCTTTGCAACTGGCTGTCTAACAACTGTCAGGCAGGAGCAAACCGACAGCATTTCATCCCTGGTCTGCCTACTGTACCTCTCAGCTGGAGGATAAAAATAGCAAATTATGCCACAGGTCAATGAAAAGATGTCCATTCCCTTCTTAAAGTATTGCTGAAACTAAATGAATGATTATGAACTCACTTTGTTCAAGGCAAAGGTGATCATGAAGCTCCCATGCATTTATTAACTAATGAGATCCTGTAAAGTGTTCCCAAATACCCAATGAGATGTAACGTGATGACAATGGTATGTAACTTGAGGACAATAAAAGGCAAGACACCTCCTGCCTGCAGACTCTTCATTGATCCACAACAAAGCCAACCTCAATCACATGATTTTCAAGCCATGCCCACCTGGTCACATGGCTGGCAAGCCACTCCTACCCAGTCACATGATCATCAAGCCACACCCACAAAATAAGCCACATCCACAGTGTGGCAGTAAACATTTTGGCAGTAAACACTGGCTGTAAATAACATTTATAGTTGCTTGATAACTCAGTAACCACAATTTCTAATTTTCAGTTATTGCATAATGCTGAGTTATACTACAATCATACTACATATGTGGTGCACCTCCATCTATTTGCATAGTGGAACAGATGTTTTGCATCTAAAGTATTACAGGTTCAATTCTTGGTGCTTTGAAGTGAGACAGTGAGAAAGACTGGTCTGAAATCATAGACACTTTTTTAGGTATGATCCAGATATGTGGATTTCAACTCTCAAAATGCTCATCAGTGTTCATGCTAAAAGGGGTTCCAGAAATCGAAATTCACACATCCAATTGGTGCCCAAAACGTGAAAAACTGACAAAGCCGGACTGAGTTTTCCAACACAATTTGGCATAAAGCATTTTCTGCTCTTCTTATATTATTTTTTCCCATAATACCATAATGCTCTTCCAGCTTAAATTGTTTCTCACAAAAACATCAAAGACTTTTAAAAACAAAAGTCAAAATCATATTGGAATATAATCCCATAGGAACATGAGGACGGATTACTCCTTTTGTTATAATCATTGCTACGCCAGTTAAGAACAAAAATGTCCAATCGGAATATATTTATTTTAAATAAGTCAGAACTCATGGACATGTGCACCCACGAAGACATTTGCAGAGTGAACATTACACATTTCTAGTTACAGTAATGATTGACCCCATTTCTTCAACAGGTTCTGCCTATTAACTCTCAACATTTCACAGACAAAAAGACCTGCATCTGTGCATTTATAACACCAAGAAAGAGAATCTGCATGGTCGTCCCCCTTATCCTATCATGGGAAAACCATATTATACCTACTTAGTCCTTCATCCTTAGCAGCCTGCTCCATATTGACTTCTCAAGGAGAGTGTATCAGTAAATTCATAATAAGTGTTTATTGTGGGGAGATATAAAAGCATCTGTGATCAAAATTGCTGTCATCTTAACTATGAATTCAAAATGGCTCTGTTTTAAAATTGAAGCTGTCTCTTTATTCTAAAAAAGGTCCTTCATTTTTTTTAAGAGCCACCATGTAACAGAAAATAAACAACCCTTTCAATAGCTGCATTTACTGAATTTGCCAGGACAAAATGATGAGAATTTGCTTCAATTTAGTTTAAAAAAAACCAAACATATTTAGGCAAAAAGATTTTGAAGAGATTGGATATAATAAAATCTGGGTAAAAGCAAAAATATATAATTTCCTTCCTTCCCTCCCTCCCTCCTTTCCTCCCTCCTCTCTCCCTCCCTCCCTCCATCTTCTATGCCCATCTGTATGAAGTGAGGTAGTGATAGGCATGGTGATATGAAAATCAAACAAAACTCCTTTTGTATTCTGCCAGTGCTTAACTGAAATCCAACAATTTATAGCAAGCCTTCAATTGGCTTACACGCCACAGTTTAATATTGATTAAGTTCATTTCCATTACATTAAATTCATGAATAAATAAAATATTCTGGTTTGAGAGAATAGCCAGTGAGATGTTTCAGAAAGCTCTGACAAAAGAGCTTGAAAGCTTCAGAAAACTAGACAACATGCTATCATATATACCTCAGCCATCACTACTCTAATGTCTCTTAAAGCTGAAGACAAATTGTTCCGAATTAGCTATAGCGCTGATGCTTAAAATACATGCAGACAACCCATTTTTCCATCAATTAGAATATCTGAAAAGAAGAAAAGAATGTGATTTCAAAGGCAAACAGATCAAGCCCCAAGCATTTCAGAAGTTTAACTCATACAAAAGTTCACCAAAACCTCTTAAATATAAATGAACCTAGAAGTTTTTCATTTGTCACCTTTTTTTCTAGTTCTGATGTTAACAGTTATTGGGAGACCATTCCGAGTCCTTTGCTCCTACCTTTCATTGGTAAAACAAATGCAAAACAATGTAGCAAGTTGGAATACCCCATTTTCTGACCACTACAAACATTTCCTCGAGTTGAAGACTCTGTTTACAGACAGCATCCTTGGCAAGGTAATCAGAGCAGGAAGGGTACATCTCCATTTCCTGCTTGTAAGCCTCACAGAGGTATCTGGATGGACAGTATGCTAGACTAGGATAGCTCATTTCTAAACTTTTGGATCTGATCCAGAACAGCTATTCATATCCTGGGATTGCCTTTCTTCCAATTTCAGCAAAGATGGGGAAGACGATCAATAATTTTGGGGGGAATGGGGATAGAGACTAGCAATAGCAGTAGCCCTTAGACTTACATACTGCTTCATGGTGCTTTATGGTGATCCTCTCTAAGTGGTTTACAGAGTCCAAATATTCCTCCCAACACTCTGGTCCTCAACAGCTGACTTGGGAGTTGCAGTGGAAGAAAAGCAGCAGCTGCCTTCATTATTTGAATATCCATTTGTTGAACAGAAGATATGCGTGTCTCTAAAGTGAAGGTGTATCTGCAACAGAGGTGGTATTCACTTACCTTACCTACTGTTCTGTCGGGCTCTCTGGTAGACTCCTCCCAAAAATTCACAGGTACAAATTTCACACACACACACGTTTGAAAATTCAAAACAATGTTCTTTATAATGAAAATTCACTTAAACTAAGCCTTCTTTTGGTATAGCAAAGAGCACTCATCTCCAAACAAACTGGTAATTTATACAAGTCCCTTATCAGTTCTGTGATACTTAGCTTGCAGCTGTGAGGCAATTCACAGTCCTTCTTCTTTCACAAAGTGACACACACTTTGCTCTGGTTTAGTTTCAAAGCGGGGGGAAATAAGCACACAAAAGGTCAAAGTCAGCAAGGCAGGCACGAAACACAACGATCAGATAATCCTCCTCAATGGCCAAACCCACAGGCTGCTTTTTATAGCAGCCTCACTAATTACCACAGCCCCACCCAACCACAGGTGGCCTCATTTTCTTTGATAATAATCTCTCAGTTGTTGTTGCCTATGCATCGCTCTCCGCATGCGTGACTGTATCATTAACTCTTGTTCTGAATCCAAGGAGGAGCTAGATAATTGATCTCCTTCTGAGCTGTCTGCCACACTCTCCTCCTCCCTGTCACTCATGTCTTCTTGGTCAGAGGAGCCTTCATCATCAGATTCCACCGGGGGCAAAACAGGCCTGCAGCATGTGGATGTCTCCCCCACATCCACAGTCCTTGGGGCAGGAGCTGGGCCAGAGCTAACCACAACACCTACCGATTTGCGAATGTGAGCATGCATGTGCCTTCTGTGCACATGTGCACATGTGTGCATTCTTCCACACATGCGCTTTGTTCACACATGCGCCCATCTTCAAAACATGCCTAAATAGGTCGCCACTACCAGTTTCCCCGAACCGATTGAATACCACCTCTGATGTGGAAGCACACTGTGCTGTGAATGGAATCTTTTGAAGGAACACCATCTTGTTCCAGGAGAATGATCGAGACGAAGAAGAAGCCATTAACCCAATCACTATTTCTCCTACTGAACTGTTATGCTGCCTGAAACAATGAATTACATGGACATCATCCTTTCCTTCACTCAACAGTTTGGGTGGAATACAAAGGAAACAACGTTACCTACTCTTCTCCCTTTAAACACTCTAGTTATCTCTAAGACTGTCTGCAACTACTTCACTCAGTTCAATGGTTAGGATTGGCTTTGTCATTACGGTGCTGCAAGAATGATCGATGATGTTTAAGTTTTGGTGTAAGCTGGGTTTTCGGTCTATTTAAAGTAATCTTTGCATTCAGGTGTGACTGTTGTTGAATGGAGATAGATGAAAGGGGGACATAATTAGAATATATGTTTCAGACTAGATTTGGAAATGTTCAATTGGTCCACCTAATGGCTTTGCTCATTGACTATCACGAGACAACACTTATTCTAAACCAGAGGTGTGTAAACTCTGCTTCACCATGGTTTCTATTTTGACAATGAAGTTCTGAAGCAGAGACACCCTGACCTTTAACATCAGAAGGAGGATCTTACATGAAAGTCTTACATGATTATGATGTCATCTGGCGGGACCCAGGGGAAGAGCTTTCTCTGTGGCGGCCCTGACCCTCTGGAACCAGCTCCCCCCCAGGGATCAGGACTGCCCCCACCCTCCTTGCCTTTCGTAAACTTCTTAAAACCCACCTCTGTCGTCAGGCGTGGGGGAACTGAGACATTCCCCCCCCCCCTTGCCTATGTAGCTTTATTTATGGTATGTTTGTGTGTATGCTTTTTTATATATTGGGGTTTTTTAGGCTTTTTAATGTAAAATTGTTATTTTAAACTTTAATATTAGATTTGTTACTGTATATTGTTTTTATCATTGCTGTGAGACACCCCGAGTCTGCGGAGAGGGGTGGCATACAAATCTAATAAATAATAATAATAACAATAATAATGTAATCTCAGAATCTCAGTTTCAGTACATGAAAGATAAAGAGAAGGGCTATGAGGAATACTGATATAATCATGATATAGACCAGATTAAGATGTCTAAACCAAGCACTCTGCAAAAGGGCAAAGGTTTCTCCTCGCACATATGTGCTAGTTGTTCCCAACTCTAGGGGGCAGTGCTCATCTCTGTTTCAAAGCCAAATAGCTAGTGTTGTCCAAAGATGTCTCCATGGTCATGTGGCCTACATGACTAAATGGTAAAGATGCAGAGAACACTGTTACTTTCCCACCAAAAGTGGTCTCTATTTTTCTACTTGTATTTTTTATGTGTTTTCAAACTGGTAGGCTGGCAGAAGCTGGGACAAGTAATGGGAAGTCACTCTATTATGCAGCAGTAGGGATTGGAACTGCTGAACTATCAACCTTTCGATCAACAAGCTCAGGGTCTTAGCCACCACGCCACTGCGTCCCTTTTAGCATTCTGCAAACTCTACAGCAAAATACAGTGGTACCTCTACCTAAGAACGCCTCTACTTAAGAACTTTTCTAGATAAGAACTGCGTGTTCAAGATTTTTTTGCCTCTTAAGAACCATTTTCTGCTTAAGAACCCAAGCCTGGAAAAGTTTCCCAGGAAATTTGAGAGTGGTACGAAGGCCAGGTCAGTTTCCTGCCATTCCCCCTGGATTTCTCTGTCGCAATGTGAGAGGGGGGCAGCTTCTCATCGGGTGTATGAGAGGCACGTGCACCTCACTGCCTCAGAGTCCCTCTTTTTTTTTAAGCCTTAAAGTTTTGGATTTTTTTGATTCACCTCACCTCACCTTCTTCCTTCAGCAGCGACTGTCCTCCTCCTCTTCTTCCTCCTCCTTCTCCCACCCAAATTCTGAGCTTTTATTTCTTTCGTAATGGGTTTGCATGCATTATTTGCTTTTACATTGATTCTTATGGGAAAAATTGCTTCTACTTACAAACTTTTCTACTTAAGAACCTGGTCATGGAACGAATTAAGTTCTTAAGTAGAAGTACCACTGTATAAGTAATCCCCTTGGCATGCAATAATTAAAGTTGACTTATGTCATAATAGATGATGGGGACACAGCGGGTCAGCAAATTACATCAGTGGAATATTTGTAGGACAGAGCCTCCATTACTTCCATTGTCTATTTATGTCTATAAATCTATATGACAGATTATAGTATATAATAAAATTAATGTCCATTGTTCTTTCCTTCTTGTTGCAGCTGCTAACTAAAGAGATATTAACAACTTATCCATCTTTTCTCAGTTTGAAATTTTAAAAGAATCTGCTATCGTGGTGGTGCCAAATAGTAAAATCAATGCCGTTAATTGTAAGCCCTGACCAAAACTCAAACTTTCTTGATACTTTAATTTTTTTCTTTTTCTCAAGAGCATAATAAAGATCCCTCAGCCTTCTTAAAAATTGAAGATTAGAAGTTGCAGAAACAAGGTTGTCAAGTTCAGTACAACTCTATGTGTGTTTAGTAGTCTCAACAAAGCACTTGAGTTCAGTAATTCCCAAGCGAGTGTAGCAAAATAGGCAACTATATATTGGTCATGACATCACAGTGAGAGAGTCAAAATTAGTGTTGAGACCAATCCAGGGCAGCATGAATTTCACACATTTTCATAAATTTCTTTTAAAAAAAATATTTTTTATTACGTAATTTTAAAAAGGCAACATATAGTGCAAAAATATACATATATAGAAATCAAATATACATAACACTATACAATAACATAAATGATATGAGCTAACCTAAAACATGGAACAAAAACACCCAAACAAAAATAGTATGTGTTTGTGTGTGTGTGCGTGGGTGCGTGGGTGCATGTAACATCTAACATCTTGTATTACTTTTAACTTATTATTTTTTCATCACCCTTAATATCCTGTTTGAAACTATCCACTATTTTTTATTGTTTGTTACCCATTCTGTATACATATTGATAATTATTTCAATTCTTTTTTGTATTTCAACCATTTATACCAATTTCCCCAAATTTTATAGAGTTCTGTATATCTTCTTTATCCTGTAATTCTATAATTAATTTACACATTTCCGCACAATCCAATATTTTAGTTATTATCATAGTATTTGAAGGGACTATATCTGTTTTCCAGTGTTGTGCATGATCCTGGCAACACACATACCTACAGTACTGTGCAAAAGTTTTAGTATTGTATATACAGTATGTAAAAAATTAAAACGTCAGCTTGATTCCGGATGATTCCATTGATCCACCCATCCAGTGTTTTTCCACCCCAAAATAAAGTAACTTTCCATTGTCTTCTTCTAGACTTCCTGGTACTTTCCTATTCAAGTTCTAAAAAGTCTGATCTTGCTTAGCTTTCTGAAATCAGAAAGGTATGAGGTCAGCTAGGTATTATAACAGACCTTTCAGCATCTTGGGATTATGACTGCTGACAATTGCTGATTTATATGGTTCAAGTTATAGATGTGTCTTCAAATAACTCTACAAAGGAATCCAGATGTTTTGGTTTAAAATAGCAGAATAGCTCATAGAAGGAGTAGAAAGCTGACTTTTATGGAATCAAATCTTTCTCTGTTGCCATCTTTATTTCTCTGTTAACCATCTCTGTTAGTTCTGTCTCTCCACGTCAATACAAGAATTGCTTATACTTAGCATAATGGTGTATCTTCCCTATTATTATTTCTAAGTGATCTTGAAGAGGTTTATTGCGAAAAACCCAGAAGTTTGAGAATCCCTTAATTTGAACATTCAGTGAACAAGTATGCATCAGTCACAGCAAGTAATCATTCATTTCCTAGAACACACTTGCATTGTTTAGAATGTATCTTCTGAAAAAAAACAAAGAAAATGGTTATATTTATCCTATCATGTACAGCTTAGTAGTGTAGAAAATGTTTTAATATATTTAATAATTTAATATCTTAATTGATAAGGAGGAGAAATTGTTCATTATAACAAGAGTTATAATGGTAAATGCAAGGAGACAGGAAAGTCAAGACAGAACACAATCCCAATTGTATATACATATATTGTATCATTCAGTTTGATAGCTCAATTTGATGAGTAACTAGGCCAGTGGTGGCAAACGGTTTTTTGGCTCGGGTGCCAAAAGGGTATGCTCACCTGCGATATAACATGTGTGCGTGCCCACAGCCACAACCCAATGCTCTCCCCCACTGTGCATGCACACAACCCATTCACTGTCCCACCCCCGTGTATGCGTACAGGACTCACTGAAGCCTCCAGACTTCCAGAAGGCCCATAGGCCAAAACCTTTACTATCACACTGTGGGCGTGGCTTATGCAGGATGGCCTGCATTTTCTTTCAACATCTTTCAGTGAAAATTGAGTGCTGTGGGGTGGAGTTCCATTTTTGCATTTTTTTTATGATCTTAAATGGACTCCGGAGGATGGTAGAGGACAGGAAGGCTGGAGGGTCACGATGGGTCGGACACGACTTCGCAACTAACAACAACAAATCATGTTTGGGCCATCCATATTTTTTCACTGATGTTGCCGTTTCCTCTTTTTTTTGCCATATTTTTAATTAATTTTCTTAAATTTACATCTTGATATTTTCAGGTAAATTGACATCCATACATTTACATTCATAATAATACATTCTATAGTTTACATATTGTATATACAATTATTTTTTCTCTTTCCCGCGTTTATCTTCTATTGATTTTTTTGTCTTCCTTTTTTGTATCCATTTGGACCAATTAGTCCAAGTGTTATAATAGTCTTTTTGGCCATTCAGCTCCATCGTTAGCTTGTCCATTTCCATGCAATCGTAGATTTTTTTTTTAATAACCTCCTTTTCCATGGGTATCTGAGGATTTTTCCATCGTTCCGCGTTAACGATTCTAGTTGCTGTCCTTATGTGCAATATTATATACTTAATAGCTTTGGGATAAGAGTTTTTTACAATACCCAATAGGAGGAGTTCTGGTGTAAATTCAATTTCAGTGTTGCTGATTTCATGCAGCCATTTATGAAGTTTCCTCCAGTATTTTTTTGCTTCAGAACACATTGATGTTGCCGTTTCCTAAATTGTTTCCTAATTCTCATATCTTCTTGGATTAGCAACGTGCAAGGAGGCTACACCCACTCCAACCACTCAGATTAAATTGATGATGACATCCATTGAGTAAAGAAAGAGCAAATCTCTCAACAGGGGATGAATAAGTGGACATCTTCATCGTGAGCAAGAGGAGAGAAAGAATCCGACGCCCTTCCCCTTTGCTCGCCTTTCTACCAGGAGATCTCAACTGGAATGTTCCTTCTCTTATTTCTCTCCTTCCTTAATATGACAGGTAGAATTGCTACTTTCAGCATCAAGCCACCAAAATGGATTTTCAAAAGTCTCCATGCTTCAATTTGTAACGCTAGCATTCTCGCTAACTTCCCCCTTCTTTTTTCAAACGAAAGAAATCTGGGCATAATTGTGATGACCTTTGGATTAATCGCCCTCCATCTTCTCTGTCATTCTAATAGAGAGCTTGGGGAAGACGTGAGGACGTCTCATCTGGAAGTGATAACTTTCTGCCTTTGCCTTTCCCCTTCAGGCACTAATGGGTTTTTGTCAGTCCCTTTCTACCCAGTGGGTGACACGTGCAGCTATTCCACTTAGTTGTCCATTAACTTCTTCAAGAGGTTACTTTGTTCTTGCTATAATACCCAAAGTTGAGTTCAAGCTGCAGAGATTAAATTTCTACAAACCCTTTTGCTTATAAAGGTGCTGTTTCCAATTGTCAGGGATGTTTATTGGAGTGCAACCGTATCCAATAGTAATTAAAACAGGCTGTTTCAAGCAAATGCAAAAGGTCAGGCTGGCCGGTGGATCAACAGACTTGTTTGGCTGTCAGGTTTCTTGGGGTATTGCTGCTTGACGGTTTGTTTGCTTTTCCCCCCTCTCTCTCTCTCCCTCCCTCCAAGTCATCTATTTACCTAAGCAACAAATGGGGAAAATCAGTGATCTCCAGCCACGGGATAGGTGGTTTGAAACCCAAGGCAACAGTAAGGCTTTCTGTGTTGTTTCTTTAAGATCAAGTAATGTGACTCCCGCGTGGTTCATGTAGAAGCGTTGAAGTAATTTGTTCATTTACCTTGAGATTTGGCGGGCCGAGGCATAAACAACTAGAAAGAGGCCATTTTCATTGGGTAAAAAGAAAGCACACCTGTTGTTCTGGGTGAACTTTAAATAAGGCTGTGTGCCTTGGATAAATATTTTCCATTGAAATGCAGGAAAAGCTGGCCTAGAAAGGGAAGTTAGTAGAATTCTCAAGGAAAGAATGATTTCTCATCAAATATCATAAGGTTTCTGTTTTTACACGTTGGTTTTTGGTTTTAGCCCTTTTTAGCTGCCTAGAGTTATTTAACTAAGAGGGACCGCTATAGAAATAGTTCACCATGAAGAAACAGCACAGAAGCCCAGTCAAGTAGTGCAGGCAGTCCACGGAGAGGGGCGGCATACAAATCCAATAAATAAAATAAATAAATAAACCTATGACCAAAATTGAACCCAAAATTTCTGTTGTTAAGCGAAAGAGTTAAGTGAGTTCGGCTCCATTTTCTAGTTACAGTTGTTAGGTGAATCATTGCAGCTGTTATGTTAGTAACAGGGTTGTTAAGTGAATCTTCGCTTGTCAGAAGGTCATAAGAGTTGATCCCATGACCCTGAGACACTGCAATGGATGTAAATATGAGCCAGTTACCAACCGT
The DNA here is from genome assembly GCF_031021105.1 of Erythrolamprus reginae. NCBI lineage: Eukaryota > Metazoa > Chordata > Lepidosauria > Squamata > Dipsadidae > Erythrolamprus > Erythrolamprus reginae. The sequence continues at coordinate 127,264,663 of NC_091952.1, read as the reverse complement.
CTGAATTTTGAACAGATAACCATGAAGATGCTGGAATGGTTGCAAGAAATGGTCATGAGTCATTTTTATCAGTGCTGTTGGGGTTGTAAGTTGAGGACTGCCTATACTCTCTTCCCTGATCTCACTTAAGCCACAGTTTTCCTTAGAATTACTCCTCTGCTTCTCAGTGTCCCACAGGCAATAAATAAAGGAATAAATATATTAAAAATCAGAGGCAAACCCCCCTCCCCATTTTTCAAAGGTTGCCTCTCCATCTAAGAGTGGATGGAACAGGCAGGTTGGCATATTAGGAATTTGAGTAAATAAACTGAGGAAAAAGAGAAAGGAATGAGAAATGGTATGGTTTTGTGATGAGTAGGCCTTCTAATCACAATGAATACCACACATAGGCTTTGTGGGATAAGTCCAGGGATAAGTAATTTATCTCAGGACTGTTTCAGTATTGAGCACTTTTTAGAACAAAATTAAATGAAATATTGACAGGTCTGGTCTTTATCTGAAATATTGTAGGTTTTTAACCCAAAATAACATCTATGATACAAATATATTATTCCTACAAAAAGTGAAAACAAAAGCCATTTACATAGGTGCCATTTACAAAAACCATTGCATCTATCTTTTTGAAATGCTAACATCATCTAAATGCATTCAGCTGAAAATCACCAAATTAGAAACAGAAACATAGAAGACTGACCGCAGAAAAAGATCTCATGATCCATCTAGTCTGCCCTTTTTGTATTTTATCTTAGGATGGATCTATGTTTATCCCAGGCATGTTTATATTCAGTTACTGTGGATTTACCAACCACGACTGCTGGAAGTTTGTTCCAAGGATCTACTACTCTACTAAATTGGAAAGAAAACTCCTGGACCAAATCTCTGAAACTATTCAGTTTGACAAGCATGGTGTATATTCCATCCAGTTCCACCAAGCATTATTGCCAAATTCTTCACACACACACCACACTCCTATTTTAAATAGTCTTACCAAGAACAACAATAAAACCTTAAACCTTTTTAATGTCATCTGGAATCTGTTACAAATTATATTCAACTTGCCCAATTCAGTCAAAGATAAAATTATTTATATTCCAATTGCCTGACCCTGAGAAGCAGAAGACTTTAGGAATTACATTCTTTTAAACTGAAGAACTTCAAAATCAGTGTTTCTTAATCTTAGGAATTTTAAGATGCATGGATTTCAACTACCAGAATCTCCCAATCAGCTGGCAGGCAAATTCTGAGAACTGAAACATCTTAAAGAAACACTGCTTTCAATCAATCTAAAGGAAAACTATTTATTTGCCTAGCTGCCAAACTAGGATTTGAGCTAGTTGCTCCCTAATCTTCTATCTGATTTGGAATATTCCACACTGTCTCATCTTCTTAAAGTCCCATCTACAAATAGCGATAGCACTTTTATTTATTTTTGTCCAATACACAATGAGAGTTCACACACAAAATACATGATGAAGGTTATAGAGGAGATACTCATAGTAAAATATATAAGAATAGAAAAGAAGATATAGTAATAGAACATATCAATGAAAGAATAGAAGAAGAGATATAGGAATAGAAGAAAGGTATAGGAGATATAGGAGCGCAATAGGACAGGGGACAGAAGGCACTTTAGTGCACTTGTACTCGCCCCTTACTGACCTCTTAGGAATCTGGATAGGTCAACCGTAGATAATCTAAGGGGGTTTGGGGATGACACTATGGAGTCCAGTAATGAGTTTCACACTTCGACAACTCGGTTACTGAAGTCATATTTTTTACAGTCAAGTTTGGAGCAATTAATATTAAGTTTAAATCTGTTGTGTGCTCTTGTGTTGTTGTGGTTGAAGCTGAAGTAGTCGCCGACAGGCAGGACGTTGCAGCATATGATCTTGTGGGAAATACTTAGATCATGTTTAAGGCGTCTTAGTTCTAAGCTTTCTAGGCCCAGGATTGAAAGTCTAGTCTCGTAGGGTATTCTGTTTCGAGTGGAGGAGTGAAGGGCTCTTTTGGTGAAGTATCACACATACTGCTTTACAGCACTTTCTGAGAAGTTTAAAATGTCAGCATATTGTCCCCAGGGCCTAATTTTCCCACCTTGGAAGAATGGAAGGTTAAGTCCAACCTGTGCCACCAGGGCTCCTTATATGATCACATAGGTCTTATCCAGGGGTAGGCTATTGCCCTGACGGGGAGGGAATGCAGTGATGTAGCGAAAATGGAGCTCCACTCCAGAGCATCCAATTTGCACTGAAAGATGTTGAAAGAAAATGCAGGGCATCCTGCATAGACAGTGTGGTAGTAAAAATTTGGTAGCCCTTCACTGGTCTTATCTATAGATTACTTAGTCATGTTGATCTCAAAGGTGGCCTTCGCGTAATTTAACAACTGGTTCACCCAGAATCAGAAATGTTAATGCGCACATGTGTGCTGCATCAGAAAACATGGCAATTCACTCATGCATACTGTCCAAAAGTGTGTGGCATGAACAAACATGGCAATTCTCTCACTCACTATGTCCACACATGCATACAGTGTCAAAAAACACAGCAATGTAGGATGGGATTGCACTCAGGCTAGCCCACCCACAGGTCGCCGCTACCAGTTTACCCAAACCAACCCAAAGTGGCTGAATCCCACCTCTGTTTGACCTGAAGTGATTATAAGGGGTTGCCTAGAAAACCCAAGGAGGTAATGAAATCCTCATTTACCTTATTTGTATTCAGTAGATCTCAAATACCTAATTTCAAATAAAAGTATTATTTTTTTCCTATAGAGTTAATACAAAATATGTTTACTTTTTTCTGTAAAAATGAATACAAATTATTTACTTTTTTGTCTACAAAATTCATACACATTTTAAATTTAGGGTAATATTTATTATTTTTCATTCCCATAATGTTCCAGGTACGGTACCTACATGAAGCTACTGATGCAACAAGTTATTTTTTTAAATTGTATTATGTTCAAGTCTTGAAAGAATAATAATAATGGGGTTTTTTTTTTTTTAATTTATTTATTTATTCATTCATTCATTCATTCATTTATTTGATTTGTATGCCGCCCCTCTCCATAGACTCGGGGTGGCTCACAACAGCAATAGAACAATTCATAACAAATCTAGAAATTTAAAAACATTTTTAAAACCCCATTATTAATCAGACATACATACAAACATACCATACATAAATTGTATAGACCTGGGGGAGATATCTCCATTCCCCCATGCCTGGCAGCAAAGGTGGGTTTTAAGGAGTTTACGGAAGGCAAGGAGGGTGGGGGCAGTTCTAATCTCCGTGGGGAGCTGGTTCCAGAGAGTCGGAGCCACCACAGAGAAGGCTCTTCCCCTGCGACCCACCAAACAACATTGTTTAGTCGACAGGACCCGGAGAAGGTCGCTGGGATTCATGCGGCAGAAGGCTGTCCCAGAGATATTCTGGTCCGATGCCATGAAGGGCTTTATAGGTCATAACCAACACTTTGAATTGTGACCGGAAATTGATTGGCAACCAATGCAGACTGCGGAGTGTTGGTGTAACATGGGCACACCTTGGGAAGCCCATGATTGCTCTCGCAGCTGCATTCTGAACGATCTGAAGTATATCTATATTGAAATGTTGCCTTTCTATTTTTTTTTTAGCAATACAAAAGGGGATATAAAGAAATATGACTCTATGCTTTCTTCATTTGTCCATTATGGAAACGAATGAAAGATATACTAATTAAAATAGAGTAAAAACACAGCCTTGTAGCATAAAAATACAATTTAAGAGTTTTGATTTTCATTTCTTTCAACTTCATTTCTCTTAATGTCAATTTTCTACTAGTTTTTTTATTATTTCAAAAGGTTTGCATTAATGTATTTTAGCATTTAATCCATAGCTATAAACTGGAATAATTCTTGTAGCATATTCCTTTCTAAAACTGGCAGTCTATAATTCCATAAAAACTAAGAAAGAGTAGGGTTTGATTTCTTTCTTGAATGTAAAGATTTATGTTTCAAAATTATTTTTGTGTTTATCATTCAAACAAATGGATTTAATTGCATTGTTATTTGACAGGTATCTAAGGAATAGATAGACAGCAAACTTATAACTAAAATTACAATCTACATGCAAAACGTCTCTTTTGACATAAGAATTATTGTTAAGTAAATGAGAAGCAATCAAAGTATGATAATGATTTAAATGTGAATTAGATTTTTAAAACTTGGAATAGCTGTATTTATTTTTCTCTATATCCTGCTTCAGCGTTTGCAGTGCAGCTCCAGGCATGCTATTCAAAACAAAATCTCAAGGGTTTTACTAAATTCATTGGCTCTCGTATTATGTTAACATACTTTGGATTGTGCTTTGAATGGTGTTTGCAGAAGAGCCGGAGTAACAACATGGACACAAGAGCTGGATTTAAAACTGGGTCATTTTTATTAAAACAAATTAGCATAATTTATTTAAATAAATCAGCATAATTAACATAACTAACTATGACCCAAACAATGGACCTGCAGGGTCAAACAAATGCTTCCGGGGCGGAAAATGACGTAATATAAACTTCCTGGGCAACTTATGGGTGTAGCTCCATGCTAGTCCAGGTGAGGGACCCCTCCCTCACCTGAGACCCTGCCATGCACTTGCATGTGGGAGGTCCCGCCGGCTAACCCCTAACAGGGGAATTAAATGTGCGGGACCCAAAGACAGGTTCCCCTCAAACTGCTCAGGTTGTCAACACCACAAGCTTGGATAGAACCTGTCAATCATCCCCAAAGATGCCCACGGAGAACACGCAGTTGCTAAACCACCCCCAGTTTTCCGCCCCTAACCTGCCTACCCAAATGACCAAAGGTAAGCCAATTAGCCTAATAGGTGCAAGCACCCCCTAACCGCTTATCCTTCTCCACAGTGTGGAATAGGCGAAAAAACGGTCCGACTAAATGGTCAGACCGCCAAAAATTCCTATTTGGCCTCCTAGGGCGACCCAAAATAGCACACTGTAAAATAGGGAGGGCGGGTGGGTGTCTGCTCAGATACAGCGTCCGGGTGAAAAGGCTGAGCCCGGGCCTGCACGCCCTTTTATAGGGCTGGCAGGCCCCGCCCGGACACGTCACTGATCAGGCCACCATGGCCTGATCATTGGCCGAAGTCTCGCAATCTCACGAGACTTCGGCCGAAACCAACATGGCGGCTGCGCCATGTGTCCGGTCGCCCCGTTGCCTTGCCGCAAACAGCGCTGGCGGGTAAGTCCGCCGGCGCTATTTCTGAAAGATATCTTGCATTGAATTCATAGATCCTTAATTCCAAATAAACATTCAAACTTTCATCATCCTTTCATCATTTGTATTCATTCATAACTAACTTTATGTGATTCATATTTTCTCCATTGTTCAGTCCTATGATGTTGGATGTTCCTCTGTTATTTGGGTACCCCCAAAATGAACCAATTATATATTTTTCAATACCAGAGAATAGATCTGAAACCTGTAAAACTCATCTTCATAGAAGTTGATTACAAGTGTGTGTGTGTGTTTGTTTGTTTGCTACTCTTCAATTATTTGAAAGTTTCTCATAAATGTAGCAAGCATGTATGTTTCTGCATTGATCATTGTGTATTAAAGATGCTTATCTTCTTTTTGCTAAATTTCCAATATTTTTAATCTATCAAGACATCAAGAATTGTCAGCTGGCTAAAAGAATGATCATGCAACACTAAAAGGAGAAATCTATACCTCATTTGCAGCAATAGATTCTCGATGTACCGGTATCTTGTTTGTCAACATTTGAAATAAAGCATGTCCTGGTTTTTGTTTTGAAAGAAGGGTAAAGATATTCAAGCAATATGCAGTGGTGGGATTGAATTTTTTTTTACTACCAGTTCTGTAGGCGTGGCTTGGTGGGCATGACATAGCTTGATGGGCGTGGCAGGGGAAGGATACTTGTAATATCTCCATTCCCTCCCCACTGCAAAATTCCCATTTCCTCTCAATCAGCTGGGATTCAGAAGGCAGAGAATAGATGAGGGCGGGTTCAGCCAGAGGTGATATTTGCTGGTTTTCCGAACTACTCAAAATTTTCACTACTGGTTCTCCAGACCTGATCGGAACCTGCTGAAACCTACCTCTGCAATATGGTCGATTTTTGGGAGTTGTTTTGATTATAACATAATTATCCATAATTATGAATTATTTCCTTTTCTTTTTTCATCAAAATTATCCACTCTAAAGTTATACATATTCTTTCTATTTGTATGCAGTTCTTCATTCCTCTCTATTAACAAGTTTAACACAATAAAATAATGAAGTGAAAATCAATGCAGGAAAATGCATAAACTAAAGAGCAAATCAAATCTTATAAAAGGTGCATTGCTCACTTATCCCAAACCCTAACTTGAAAGTTGCTAAATTCTTGGTTTTGAGATATGGTTATATAATTGAGGAGGATCCTATTAATGGCAATCACCATCAGCTAGAAAGAGTTCCTAGCTGGAATGGGTCATGTTTAGTTTAAAGAACAAAAATGCAAGATGAATTAAAAACAGGAAAAGTAAAAAAAAAAATCTTGAAAGCATTAAAATAGTTCAGTGAACATTCATTTTAACTTGGTTAACATTATAGGAAATTATAGCATGATAGGAAATAGGATTATAGCATGATAGGAAATAAATTGTTGAGGTATTGAAAAATGAACCAAACACAGCAAAGAACAAAAAATAAAGGCAAAGATGGAGTAGACAATGTATTCATTATAGAATAATAAAGAATTATCTAGGAAATGTATATAGTATTAGAATATCTTTAACACCAACATGTGTGCAACTGTATATAGCAGAGGAGGATTTTTCTATGACATCTTGGTGTTGCATTAAATGTAAAAAAAACCCAACCTATTAGGATAGTACATGTAATACTATCTATAGGAAGCTGAAAACTAGAACCTTATGGTCTGTTCAATGTAGATCAGCTCTCAAAAGTTTTATCTCCTAAAACACAATGCTTGTAAAATGCTCACAGAAACAACAAAGAGAGCTGATTGTAATCAGTCTATGACTCAACCTGTAACTGGGAAGTATTTAGTTCTGGTTAAACCATGCCTGCCTGAATTATCAGGTGTCGTCAAAGTAACAGGAGGATACAAGTTTGTTGCGAAAGACTATTTGTAACAGGCTGCATGGTCAAGACAAATGTACTCAGACGTATCATTTGTACATATATGTGTGTGTGTGCCAATGTTAATCCAAATGTGATGACATCATACATATTTGTGCTGTACTGCAGGCCACTGAAGCTGATGGTAGATCTGTAGGTCAGCAGTTCAAATCTCATCACCATTGGCTCAAAGTTGACTCAGTCTTCCATCCTTCCGAAGTGGATAAAATGAGCACCCGGATTGCGGGGGCAATATGATGGCTCTGTTGAAAAGTGCTATTGCTAACATGTTGTAAGCCGCCCAGGAGTCTAAGGAGAAGGGCAGCATAAAAAGTGAACAAACAAATAAATAAACAAACAAACAAACAAACGGACGGACGGACGGACAGACGGACGGACGGACGGACGGACGAATGAATAAATAAATAAATAAATAAATTTGTAAGACAGGATTAAATGGGCACATATGCAAAAGATGCCAATAGGTTAATGAACATCACCCCTAATTCTGCAATGCATTTCCTTAGCAAATGTGTGTTTTCAAAATCCTAACCCTCAACATTAGAATTCATTCTAATGTATCACTTAATGGAAAGTGTATATTAGACTTATTAACTAATTATTTTAAAATATTAAGAACTGGGGTGTTCCAGAAGGAAGTAAAGGAGGGCAAGGTGATCAGTATAACATCTGTAATAAAAATGGAGGTGGGTCTCTGCCATCTATAAAGCCCTTCATGGCACCAGACCAGATTATCTCCGGGACCGCCTTCTGCTGCACGAATCCCAGCAACCAGTTAGGTCCCACAGAGTGGGCCTTCTCCGAGTCCCGTCAACTAAACAATGTCGTTTGGCGGGACCCAGGGGAAGAGCCTTCTCTGTGGCGGCCCCAGCCCTCTGGAACCAACTCCCCCCAGAGATTAGAATTGCCCCACCCTCCTCGCCTTTCGCAAGCTTCTTAAAACCCACCTTTGCCATCAGGCATGGGGGAACTGAGATACTCTTTCCCCCTAGGCCTTTACAATTTATGCATGGTATGTTTGTATGTATGTTTGGTTTTATAATAAGGTTTTTTTTTAGTTGTTTTAGTATTGGATTGTTACATGCTGTTTTTTATCACTGTTGTTAGCCGCCCCGAGTCTACGGAGAGGGGCGGCATACAAATCCAAATAATAATAATAATAATAATAATAATCATCTTGATTTCTTCTTTCTCTTGCTAGTAACTCTTCCAATTTTCTGTTTGCGCTAGACATAAGTCAAAGGCTTATCTGTCACTACGGCCGCACTGTAAGATTTTGAATCTTCCTCTGCTATTTATGTGGCAATGTCTACAATTTCATTTCTTTAAAGGGGAAAAATTAAGCCAAATGCAACACCTTTTTTGCGTGGCCAATTATATCATCATAAAATGCAGCGAATGCACGAAGCTTTATTGAACATCTGTGTTCGTTATCCTGTGGGGATTTTAATAAAGGACCAAATAGCATATTGATGTTAATTTTACAATACAGGGACTTTAAATATATATATAAAAAATCCAAAATAAATAGCATCCATTAAACCTATCATAGTGTTGTAACTCAAATTGTGTTTATTATGCTAATGGAACATGAAATTAAGAAAAAGACCTTTATGCCAGTGGAATTAATTAATGAGCTTTATGAAGGCATTGGGATGTAATTTATTTCTAGATAAGTAAGTCTAATTTGCAGTTCCATGGGTCTCTGCTATGCTGATTGTAATAGTTATTCCTGCAGATGTGCCGCTCACAGCATGCCTTTCCATTAGAACTGAACACCTCATTATATAAACTGTACCTAATTAAACATAATACAGTGGTGACTTGTTAAACTGGCCTTTTTAAGTCAGCAGCTGCTTAAGTTAATAATACTGTACTCAAGATTTATTCATCTACCATATAATACTGATCAGCCCAAGGGATTGATACGTAATTTACTGCAATGCAACAGGTATACTTCAGGTTTACTGATAAGAGATCAAGGCTTATGATTCCATAAAATTGACTTAAACTGAAGTCCCCTTGTTCTTCTTAATTATCATTAATGCGTTTTAATCATTTTTATCTGCAGGCAATCACAAGTTATTATAACTGTAAAAGAGTCTGGTGATCTGTTTGTCATGGCATATTTTAGTCCAGCCTTTATTAATTTGGAGACCTCTGGGTATATTTATGGGAGCTGATGACCAAGACATCCAGAAGGTGCCAATTCAACCCCAATAGCCGTACTGGTCCCACCCTGCTGGCCTTTTGCAAGGCCACGAAGACCTGGCTTTGCCGGCAGGCCTGAGGGCCATAAATTTACATCTTCAATGGCCAATTGTATGAATGGTGTGTATGAGTGTGACTGCCATTTCTTATAATAACTTTTTAAGGGGTTTTAAAAAACAAGCAAGCAAGCAAACAAACAAACTAATTAATTTGCTGGCTGGGGAATCCTGGGAGTTGAAGTCCACACATCTTAAAGTTGCCAAGCTTCAGAGCCACTAATGTAAACATTCAGTTTATTTATTTATCAGTCTATTGATTATATGATATATCTTTGCAAAATAGTATATTAATATTTTTTCAATATATATCCCCTTTTTGGATATGAAATGCTAAGATAAGCTATAAAGTAGCTATCTGTCAGATTTCAGAAGGGTTTTCCATTCACCTCTGAATAAGACAGCAGTGGGCTACGAGCCAAAACACTAAATTGCACTCACTGCAACGGCTCGTAAGTTCTTGCGGGGCCAGAGTGATTTTGCTTCCGCACCTGTGGAGGTAGGAAAATCGCGCACAGAGCCGCAGGTGTGCCCATGTTTTGGCATGCGCAGAAGCAAAAGAACCTCACCAAAACATGAGCGCACTTGCGGCTTCGTGTGAGATTTTGCTACAACCACAGGTGCGCAATTTAGCATTCCAGCTCGTAGCCCATAGCTGGAACAAGTGCAACTTCTACAATCCCATCCATCCAGTTGTTTAGAATTAAGGAACAACCAATCCAGCAAACTACAGTGAATGGAGCAATAGACAAAGAACCAAACTACTTTTTTCTCCAATCTCTCTGAAATTCTCCCCCTCCCACTATATTTTCCTAATCTCAGTGGTGTAAGAGAAACAGAGAAAAATAGCCAATTGCCTTTAATAGTCTATTATTTCTCTGTGTGTGTGTCTCCTTCCCTCTATCTCTCTCCCTCTCCTATCTTCAAAGAAAGCTATGTGGTTCACAATTAATTTTACAATGAGAAAAATATTGAAGTTAATACACTTAAAGCCAGTTCTATTATAATTACCCCATAGGCTTAGGTATGAAAAGAATCTATAATGAATGAATGAAGACAGTTCTTAAAAAGAAAATCAGGACAATTGGAAAACCAGGTTTAGTCTTGACTCGGAAAGTATGATTCTCAGAACTGAATCAGGCGAATAGGAAAGTTGTAGATGGTGCTGTCAAAATTCACAAAAAGTTGGCATTCTGTAACAATCGGCGATATCAAAACCACAGATTCATAGCCATTTTCAGCAACAGGGCAAGAATACAAACAGAGCCTCCACTTAAGTTTTATATTGGGCACTCCAGCTGAATTTAAGCATATCCCACACATTTGGGAGATGCTAGGTAGGAAAAGAAAGGGTTTGTACATAATAAAGGGTTTCCAGATACCGAAAAAGCTTTTTCACTTGTCCTCCATAAGGAGGATAGTGATGAAGCCTTCTGACAGTTTGTCTGACTTTTTTTTTTTAAAGAAAGTCTTACATCTCGTATTTTCACAGCTGTGACAATTTAACCACCACCCCTTTTTAAAAAAAGGCTTTCATTCAGATAATGACCCCTGTCAGTTTCCTAATCGCTTTTTTCCTAATATCTGAGGCAAGATATCTTAGGGGCTCCTTGGCAGAGACACTCTGACATTCGGCTTTAAGTGCTGAAAGCTTTACATCACTCAAAACTGAGCATCTCCAGCAGGTTAAGTACATGATAATTTACGTGCAGTTAGCGTGCCCACACATCTTCAGTAATTCTATATCCCACAAACTGAGTGTGGTCCAGGGTTTAAGGTATCCCAACAGGCCTGGGAAGTCCTGATTTTAATCTCTAATCCTTAATCACTAATCCATCTCTAGCTGTAGCTACCTGTGGGACATTGGGCCAGCCCAATTTGCCACGCAGAGGTTGTGTTTGTGGAGGGAAATGAGAGGGTGGAACAATAGGTATCCCATGTGCAAATGTAAAATCTCATAAATACAAAAGTTTTTCAAGCTACAATTTCAGATAATCTGTAGCACGTCCAGTCAAACTATCAATGTAGGCAACATAAACATGATATTAATAATTCTCATCCACATTTTGCTGTCAATGCAACCTCTTCACAACCAAAATTACATTCTATCTTTTCTGTTATCATCTTACCACCAAAGTCCCAAAACAAAACATCTATTTTTGATCCATTTAGAAACTTCTGGTAATGCAGCTAAAAACATTTGCTGAAGGATTGGTTTTAAATCTCCATATCAAAAGAAATGAAATACATAATTTTTTGTTGAGGAACTGTTTCAAGCTTTCAGCTTAGTAAACTAGAAAAATTTTCTTTGGGTGAACGGCAATAAAGAACAGCTGGAACATTATGATTATTAAATTTATTTATTTAGCATATGGCAAATAAATGGGTTTATAGTAGTTCAAACATTAATGTCCAATCCACCGAGCCATTCAAGGACAGGGTGGTCTGTGTTGAAAAAAATCAGACATTGGGCCTGTGTAAGATTATTTTTTAAAAAAATAAAAATTGTGAATAGAATCAGATAGAAACATAGAAACATAGAAGATTGACGGCAGAAAAGACCTCATGGTCTATCTAGTCTGCTCTTATACTATTTCCTGTATTTTATCTTAGGATGGATATATGTTTATCCCAGGCATGTTTAAATTCAGTTACTGTGGATTTACCAACCACGTCTGCTGGAAATTTGTTCCAAGCATCTACTACTCTTTTGGTAAAATAATATTTTCTCATGTTGCTTCTGATCTTTCCCCCAACTAACCTCAGATTCTGCTCCCTTGCTCTTGTGTTCACTGATATCATCAATGGACAATAAATTATGTCCTATTTCTATCTGGTTAGTAATGATATTTTTCCTGGGCCCCTGGCTCATATCCATGAGGTAATTATTTGTTTAGCAGATTGATGGCCTTTGGGGAAAAAAACTGTTCTTGTGTCTAGCTGCCTTGGTGTGCAGTCCTCTATAGGGTCATTTTGAGGGTAGGAGTTGAAACAATTTATGTCCAGGGTGTGAGTGGTCAATAAATATTTACACTGCCCTCTTTTTGACTCGTGCAGTATACAGATCCTCAATGGGAGGTAGGTTGGCAGTAATTGTTAATATTAATTTTTAATTGTAATTGTTAAGAGTAATCGCTCATGGCACATCATACATGGTCCAGCAATATATATCTGCCTTCACTGAAAATTAAACTTGAAGACTTACAGAAGTGATGGCTAACCTTTTTGTCGCCATGTGCTGAAAGCAATAATGCAATCCGCGCATGACTCTCCTGTGTGCCCTGCCCCCGCACATGTGTGCATGATGCTCCTGCTCCTCCCGTTCCAACACATGTGTGTGTGATCCCCCCACACTCCTCCCACTGTCTCATGTATGTGTGTGAAAGTCCCATGCTCCTCCTGGGCATGTGCATGCCCAGGGGTGGGCTACTGCCTGGACAGCAGCGGGGACGCAATGGGATAACAAAAATGGAGCTCCACCCCAGAGGACCCAATTTGCACTGAAAGATGTTGAAGGAAAATGCATAAGCCACGCCCACAGTTTGGTAGTAAAAATTTTGGTAGCCCTTCACTGTGCATGACCCCATGTACCTTCTGCACTCCTCCCGCTCACAGGCCATCAGAGAGGATGCTGTGTGCCACCTCTGGCATTTGTTTGTTTGTTTGTTAAATTTGTATGCCGCCCCTCTCCGTAGACTCAGGGCAGCTCACAGCAGTGATAGAAACAATGTACAATACAAATCTAATAATACGAAGTTAAAAACCCATAATTTAAAAAACATGCACACCACACACCATACATAAATGCCATAGGTTTGCCATCATGCCATAGGTTTGCCATCATGGATTTATAGAGTTCTATGACAGCAACTTTGATTTAGACTGCTTTTTATTTAATTTGATGTTGCATTCAGTCTTCAAGCAATGGGCCCTTGGGAACCCTTTTCCAGTGCCATGACAATTAATAGTCTAATGCCAACAAGTTCAGAGGTACAAGGCTTTTGATCCCCTTCTCTTATTATAAACTACCAGGCCTGCTATCTTAAAATATCTTCCAATCCAATGAAATGGATCGCGTTTATAACATAGCATCCAAAAATAATGTATACTTGGGTGAGGCAGGCATGTTCTCTCCCATGAAAGATGTTAACGTGGAATCTTTGGAAGAGGTTGTAGAGTACATCCATTGGGTGATGCTGGGAAAATTCTAATCTGAGCCCTAGAAGAAGTAAGAACCTGAATGTATGACTATTTTGAAAACCACAAATCTTAAAAAAAAAATTGGGGGGGGGGTTCTTCCTGGATGTTTGGCTCCATTTGGAACAGAATGTAGGAGCCATGATCAGAAAGTTCTTTGCTCACTTTTGACTGGTGTGTCTACAATGAATCTACCAGAGTAGTCATGCCTGGGCAATAGTATCCCATATCCTTGCCAGGTATTCTTGAAGAGAAAGTCAGATTAACAGAGTTAGAAGGGACCTTGCAGGTCATGTCATGCACCTTCTTCCCAGGCTGGAGACCCTACATTTACCTCTACCTAGGATCGAACTCACAAACTTCTGATTGTAAGGCAAGAGCTCCACCTCTAGGCCATACCATGCTTTCTGAAGATACTATCCTCTCTGGAGGGAAGGAGGTGAGTCCCAATAAGTTGCCATCCCTGTAGTTGTTTTGCTTTATAGAAGAACATGTCTATCACGATATGGAAAGCCTGAATCTCCTACTAGTAATGTTTTAGAAACTTCTTAAAACCTGACTTTCTATCAAATATTTTGGAACTAATCATGTGGCTGCCTGCCTTTTAGATAGTTAACTACCATAGTTATCGATTATGTCTGGTTTTATTAACGTATAGGGGACGGTTTTGTAAACCACCTTCAATCCATGGAAGGGTATATAATAAATGTTCTGCCGGGCTCTCTGGTAGGAGCCTCCCAAAAATTAAAGGATACAAATTTCAGACACACGCACGTTTGAAAATTCAAAACAATGTTCTTTATCCCAAAATTCAAAATAATTGCAAAGAGCACTTGTCCCAAAACAACCGGGTAGTCTGTACAATTACCCTTAAGCAGTCATTAAGTACTTAGCTAGCAGCTGTGAAGAAACTTCCCACCCCTTCTTCTTCCAACGAAGTGAGACACACACACACAGGTTGCTCTGCTTTGTTTTCAAAGGCGTGAAAAATCAACAAACAAAGTCCAGAAACCAGCAACACAGGATTCCTGATGAACAGCGATCAGATAATCTTCCACAACGGCCAAATCCACATGCTGCTATTTATAGCAGCAGCCCTAATTACTGGAGCCCCACCCAAACACAGGTGGGCGCTCTTATCTCCTGTAATATGTCCTTACTTGGTCTCTTCTATGCATAATTCTTCACTTGTGTGGGTCCAAAACATCTTCATCCGAATCAATGGAAGATAAGGGAGATTGACTGCCTGGGCTGTGTGCCAAGCCCCCCTCTGCCGAGTCACTCCCACCTTCTTCTTCGTCCAAGGAAAATAAACTCTGAACTGACTCTGTCGGTAATAACAGAGACCTGTGACATGTTGAAGTTTCCCCTGCATCCACCTCCACATTACGTGGGGCAGGACCTGGACCAGAGCCAACCACAACAATAAATAACTAAACTAATATTGTATCCTAAGTTTAAAAGTTCAGATGATTCCCTAGAGCATGGCCCACTGGCTGGAGTTGGCCTGCAAGGTGCTTAGATTTGGCCCACAGGGCCGATCTCAAAACAGCAACAGACTGGCCCACTGTGCTTCTTCCAGTGAAAACAGAGCTTGGAAGGGCCAAATATGTCCCTCCCAAACTCCATTTTTGCTGGCAGAGGGTTGCAGGAGGCTGTCACAGCTGAAAATAGAGCTCAGGAGCCTGTTTTCATGGGCAGAGCACAAGGTCCACCACGGACTCCCCCGACATAAGTCGAGCTGGCCGTACCCACCCTGGCCATGCCCATCCTGGTCCCGCGAGGTTAAACACAGCAATGGTTTGGCTCTCAGTGAAATCCAGTTTGACATCCCTACCCTAGAGGGTATGCAAAGATATATAGTAAATTCACTGCTGCCATCTAGTGGCCATGCAGACTTTTGCAACCGATAGATGCAGGACCTCATACAGGATGTGCTCTTGAGAATTCACCATAGGTTCCTCTAAAGGTCCAGTAGGAGAGGGGATTGAAACTATTGTTGTTGGAAGATTTCTTAATCTATTCACAAAATGCAGCTCTTTGTTGTTGTTGTTGTTGTTGTTGTTTTTAATCTCTTGCGACAAAGAAATGCAAATCTGTTCTGAATAATGCCAGGAAACTTAAAACATCCATTTGCAAATAAGTAATTGCCAAAAAGGCAGTGGTTTTCAAAAGCTGCACTGAATAGCAGTACTGATTAGTATTTTTAATTAAAGTACTCTGGATACAGATTAATTTTCTATGCTCGAAGTTTATTGTTTTGCTGCCTTCTGAAAGGGAAATATGCACACTCTGTTAAATGGATTGAGAGGCTTTCAGATTCTTTGACTTCTCTGCAAATTCAATAGTTGTTTCCAAATCCTCAGCTGAAATATGATTTTGTAATTTATTGCAGGTAGTGATTACTTCACAGCAGTAAATGGGACCAGATTTTTCATCATTAAGGGATGTAGTCATAAAAGGCAATGTCATTTGACTGTAGTGCTTAGTGACAAATTCTGGCACTTCTGGTTGCTGTTGGTAAACAACGTCATTCAGTGCAACATCACATGGTCACCATTTGTACCTTTCTGCCACCTTCCCCCTTTTCTTTGCTCATAGGAAGCCAGAAATTGCGAGTTCGTTGCCAAATACCTGTATTGTGATCTCACTCATAGGAAGTGTTCTGTCGGGCTCTCTGGTAGAATCCTCCCAAAAATTCACAGGTACAAATTTCAGACACACACATGTTTGAAAATTCAAAACAATGTTCTTTATAATGGAAATTCACTTAAACTAAGCCCTCTTTTTGTATAGCAAAGAGCACTCGTCTCCAAACAAACTGGTAATTGGTACAAGTCCCTTATCAGTTCTGAGATACTTAGCTTGCAGCTGTGAGGCAATTCACAGTCCTTCTTTCACAAAGTGAAACACACTTTGCTCTGCTTTAGTTTCAAAGTGGGGAAAAAGCAACACACCAAGGTCGAAGTCAGCAAAGCAGGCACGAAACACAACGATCAGATAATCCTCCACAATGGCCAAACCCACACGCTGCTCTTTATAGCAGCCTCACTAATTACCACAGCCCCACCCAACCACAGGTGGCCTCATTTTCTTTGATAATAATCTCTCAGTTGTTGCTGCCTATGCATCGCTCTCCGCAAGCATGGCTGTATCATTAACTCTTGTTCCGAATCCAAGGAGGAGAGAGATACTTGATCTCCATCTGAACTGTCTGCCACACTCTCCTCCTCCCAGTCACTCATGTCTTCTTGGTCAGAGGAGTCTTCATCAGCAGATTCCACCGGGAGCAAAACAGACCTGCGGCATGTGGATGTCTCCCCCACATCCACAGTCCTTGGGGCAGGAGCTGGGCCAGAGCTAACCACAACAGGAAGCCACATATAATTGCAAGTTCGTTGCCAAATACCTGTATTGTGATCCCATGATCATGGGGACACTTCAGGGGTGGATTTCACTTACTTTTGCCACCGGTTTGTATCACAATGTTTCACACGCGTATCCTCATGTGATTTCACTTCTGTGCATGCTCAGAAGGTGGATTCAGCCTGAAACACAGCTGAGGAGCTGATCAGCTGTGCTTCGGGTGAAGAAATAAAGGTTAGTATTGACCCACAGGCAGGCAGGAGGGCTTTTTTCACAGCATCTATTTTCTATTTTCATATCATAGTATTCTAAAGCATCTAAAATGATTCTAGTATTCATCCCGATATTTCTTGCTGGCAAAAATCTGTTCTTGTCTTGGTGTATCATATTACATAATACAGTTGTAAGAGACCAAGGTGATATTCTTGTCCAATCCTCTGTTCAAGCAGGAAATTTTTATGTCAGTGATGGTGAACCTATGTGCCACAGGTGGCATGCAGACATATCTGAGGGCACATGAGGTGTTGTCCTATGTCAGTTCCAGAGTGCATGTGCGCATTGGCCAGCTGTCTCAAGAGAAGGGCAGCATACAAATCCAATTAATAATAATAATAGTAATAGTAATAATAATAACAGTAATAATAGTATAATAATAATAGCCGCCCCGAGTCTTCGGAGAGGGGCGGCATACAAGTCTAATAAATTATTATTATTATTATTATTATTATTAATAATAATAATAATAATAATAATAATAATAATAATAATAATAATAATAATAATAATAATTTTCAGCTTTCTGGAGGGGGAGGCCATTTTCGCCCTCCTCAAGCCTCAGGAAAACCGCAGGAGACTTTGCTGAAGCCTGGAGAGGGCAAAAAATGGTTCAACGGGTTACCAAAAGTTCAGTGGCTTCAGGAAGCCTGGTGGACATGTGTGGAAGGCAGAGTGGGGGTTTGTCCACACATGTGAGGGGAGGGCATTGCACATGCGCACTATCGTGCACATGGCATCTGAGCAAAAAAAAAGGCTCGTCATCACTGCTTTATACCATTTCAGACAAGTGACTGTCCCATCTCTGCTTTAAAAAACCGTCAGTGATAAAGCACTTAAACTTCTGGCAGCAAGCTGTTCCATGGGTTAATTGTCCTCACTGTCAGGAAATTTCTCTCCTGGATTAGTTTCCATCCATTGTTTATTTTCCTGCCTACAGGTGCTTTGGTAAATAAATTGACCTCCTCCTCTTTGTGGCAACCTCTCAAATACTGAAATACTGCTATCACATCACCCCTAGACGGGATCACCTATATATCAGTGATGGTGAACCTTTTTTTCCTTGGGTGCCAAAAGAATGTGGCCATGTGCTATCATGCATGCGTGAAGTGCCCACCCCCATAAATCAATGCCTGGGGAAGGCGAAAAAAGCTTCCCCCAGCCCCTGGGGGCACTCTGGAGGCTGGAAATGGCCTGTTTTCCAACTTCTGATGGGCCCAGTAGGCTCAGGTTTTGCCCACCCCTGGCTCCAAAGACTTGCGTGGAACCAGGGGAGGCTAAAAACGCCCTTCCCCATCGCCTCCGAAGACTCTCTGGAAGCCAAAAATGCCCTCCCAGAGCCTCTGTGTGAGCCAAAAATCAGCTGGCTGGCACACACATGCAGGTTGTAGCTGAGCTAGGGCAACAGCTCACATGCCAGCAGATATGGCTCCGCGTGCCACCTGTGGCGCCCATGCTATAGGTTCGCCATCACTGACTTATACAGTTAAACAAGCCCCCTCAATGAATTACCAAAGAAAATATTTCTACAACCCCAAAAAACCAAAGAAAAAATGTCTTCTTTTTCCAGTGGTGAAAATGTATAAGGCTATCAGAAAGGTCAAAGCACTAATCCTGTCTCTCATTGCTAATTGTACCCATTTCTTTGGGTTCGGGCAGGACAAAAAGCAATGAATGAAAACCAGTCAAGGAGAGACTCAATCTAGAACTATGAAGAAATTTCCTAACAGTTAGAACAATTAATCAGTGGAATGATTTGCCTCCAACGTTGTAGGCGCTCCAGCACTGGGGGATTTTAAGAGATTGGACAGCCATTTGTCTGAAATGGAACAGGGTCTACTGCTTGGGCAGAGGTTGGACAATAACTTCTCCAAGGTCCCTTCCATCTCTGTTATTCTGCAAAATAGCTCTAATACGGGAGGAAAAGAAATAAAGAAAACTTTAGCTGTTTAATATGGAAAAAATATTAGTTATTAAAAGTGTACCGGAGTACCTTTGCAGATATCATTTGGGACCCTGCTGTTTCTATAAGGAACCCACATTTCAAATAAATACATTAGCATTTAACACCAAGAATGCTATCTGATGCTAGTACAACCTTGTTGGAGTAGGAATGAAGCACCGGTACTCATGTCATGGTCTTGTTTCTTAGAAGGGTACTGTTAGCTCATACATCTGGAAAAATAAAATGTCAGATAGGGTAGTCATTCATTCTTCAGAATAATTTTGATGCAATATCAAAGAATTCAACAGGATGAAGGAATCCAATTTCTTGCTCAGTGTGAGAATCCAAATGAAATTTTTGCTGACAGATGGCAATCTAACCAACACCCTTCTAAGTAATTGATTCTACTCTGAAATTGCTTTTACAATTAGGATGCTTCTTCTAATGTTTAATTGGAATCTGCCTCCTTCTAAGTTACATCCATTATTACATAGCCTGCATTCTGGGACATTGGAGAACACAACTTGACCTGAGTGACATTCTTAAGTTATCTGAAAATAACTGGGTGACATTCTTAAGTTATCATCCTTTCTTTTCCAAGGCTAAAAAAACAGAATTTCCAATCTTTCTTCATAAAACCCACTTTCTAACCCTGCTCTTCATTGCCTTACTGAGTGAGACACAGTATTCAAAGAATGGGAGGCGGAGTCTAACTTATACCAAATAAATTAGAACATTAATCCCCAAACCCCCATAACTTTAATTAATTAATCCTCAAACCCCAATAACTTTAACCTTAGACTGTCTACTGTTGACCTCATCCCATTCCTAAGAGGCCTGTAAGGAGCGTGCATAAGCACACCAGCGTGCCCACCCTCCTTGTCCTATTGTCTCCATTAATGTATACCCATTAACTATGTTCATATTTATGTTTGTACTTACACTTGTTACCTTTTGCATGTTTGACTAAATCAATCAATCAACCAACCAACAAATCTCCTTATTGGGGGGAAATTAAACTTCTGGCAATAAAGTTTAAATATGTCTTATTGTTGTTTTTATAGCCACATCACTCTACAAATTTTATATCAACTTCTGAGGGGTCCTTGATGCTTGTTGCGCTTGGTTGTTTTCTTGCAGATGCTTCATTACCAAAACTAGGTAACATCATCGGTATTAGCTTAGCACTGGTCTAGTATGTATGTAGGACTAATGTAGGTAGGACTAACGTAGTTGAGTAATGAAACGTCTGCAAGAAAACAACCAAGCTCAAAAAGCATCAAGGACCGCTCAGAAGTTGATATAAAATTTGTAGAGTGATGTGGCTATAAAAACAACAATAAGACATTTTTAGACTTTATTGCCAGAAGTTTGATATTTATTCTGCATCATCTGCAAATCTGGCAACCATCCCCTTCAACATTTCACTCAAGTAGTAGTAAAAATATAAAAGACTGGGCCTGAACTGAATTGTGGCAGCCTATTTGATATCTCTTCCAATTTGATCACCGATAGGAACTCTTTGAGTATGAATTGAACGAGGTATGTGTCTTCTAAATTGTCATTACAACCAACTCACAATTAACAGGATTGTACATCACCTTGTCCTCAGGGTTTTGACAAATGCTTCCTGGAATAAAATATTGCATCTACAGCATCCTCAGAAACTTCCAAAAAAATCATCCAATTCAATGAGATAGGATCAGTCTGATAAGATTTTTTTTCTGATAAATCCATGATGATTTCTAGTACAGTATTGTGTTTTTCAGAGTGTAAGTGTTGTGGTTAGCATTGGCCCAGCTCCTGCTCCAAGGAATGTGCAGGTGGATGTGGGGGAAACATCCACATGCCGCAGGCCTGTTTTGCTCCCGATGGAATCTGCCAACGAAGCCTCCTCTGACCAAGGAAGCATGAGTGACAGGGAAGAGGGGAGGTTGGCAGACAGCCCGGGAGGAGATCAATCATCTGTATCATCCCTGGATTCTGAACAAGAATTAATGATACATCCACGCATGCGTAGAGTGATGCATAGGAGACAACAACTGAAGGATTATTACAAGAGAAAATGAGGCCACCTGTGATTGGGTGGGGCTGCTGTAATTAGTGCTACAGATAAAAGTTCAGCTTGGTGTTTTAGCCTCATGGCAGTTTATCTGATTCATTGTTTCGTCAAGATTGTGATTTTTGTGCTGTTCAAGATTGTGTGGGGACTCTCTGGACTTTAGAATTGGACTCAATTTCCCAGTTATTGGGTGAGCAATTGGATTGCATTTAACTTGTGCCTTGTGTGTACCAGAAAATCCCTTTGACATTTAAAAAGGGAGCTGTTTCTGTTTTTCTGTTTATAAAAACTTTTGGGTTTTCCTTTTATCGTGTGGTGTGTGTCTTCTTGGATTAATTACCCTGTAATTATGGGTGGTTGAAATACGCCGGCAGAATAGTAAGATGCACCTTTTCCCTCCCTAAAACAGTGTGAAAAGCACCCAGTACAGCCGTTTTTGCTGTCCAAATCCCCACCCCCCATGTCCCATTTTTGCAAAACATGGGCCCATTTTTCACAAAATTGGGGTGGACAGAAGGTCGGGGAAGCCTGCAGAGAGCTCCTGGAGATTGGCGGAAGACAAAACCATCCCCATTGTTGTGAAAAAAATGGGCAAAACCACAATTATTCACAAAAACGGGGGTATTTTTGCCTTTCCCCAGTCCCCAGGAGCTCTTTGCAGGCTTCCCAGACCCTTTGCCCACACCATTTTTGCGGGGGGAAACAGGCAAAACCAGCCTGTTTTTCACAAAACCTGGATTGTTTTTGCCTTCTAATTGCCCCATCTAGCATGACTGGAGGAGGAATTCTGAGAGTTGAAGTCCACTAATCTTAAACCTGTCAAGTTTGAAAACCTCTTGGTTAGGGGTGCAAGGGTCTTCAAACTTCGCAAGTTTAAGACTTGTGGACTTCAACTTCCATTCCTGATCTAGCATGACTGGAGGACGAATTCTGGGAATTGAAGTCCACAAGTCTTAAAGCTGTCAAGTTTGAAGTTTGTAAAAAGTGTACATGGTTGTAAAAAGTACACATGATTGTAAAAAGTATTCTGCTACACTGGTATTTTATTAACTAATATATTACTACACCATTTGGTTCAGAATACTTTTTTTCTTGTTTTCCTCCTCTAAAATCTAGGTGCATCTTATACTCTGAAAAATACGGTAGTTACTCTATTATTTTCAGTTCAATTTCTTTATGATCTGCTCTAGAATCCAAAATATATATCTCATAATGATTGGTCTATAATTTCTTAAATTCCCCTTTCTGTCCTATTTGATACCATTTATCTTCCTCCATCTATTTGGCAGTTCACCTATTTTCCAGAATTTCTTTTTTTCTTAAAAAAAAAAAACACCTATAAATCTTCATCCATCAGCAAGTTTCTTGTGAACCCAGAGGGTGCAATTAATCTGCCCCTGAAAGTTTTAAATTTCTTCAAAGTAAATAGATACCCCTTTATTAAGTTTCTGTCAAACTCAAATTCCAGCTCTGCTCGTTCAATTAAAAATAATACCTGGTGCAAAAACACAATAGGGGTGAGTAGTGTTGTTTTTGCATCACTACCTGTTATTATTTTGCTAAACACTGGTAGAGTGATTCTTTTCTCTTATTTAAATATATATAAAGAAATTATCCTCGTTGTGCTTAACATCTTTTACAAATCACTTATCATTTTGAATGTTGTAGTTGTCATCCCTCCCATACTTGGCTATCAGAATGTATCTTCTTTGGTAACCTTTATATTTTTCCATTTCTCTATTTATAAGGAATAGTGTATATATTTTATTGTCAGATCTGCACTAAGCTTTATATGTAGTGATACCAATGATTTACACTGTCTGCCCTCTTTTTCATCCAAATTGTTTGCAAATGTGCTTTTATTATCTCTCTTTTTTTAAAAAAATCCCATTTGTCTTGAGTTCTTGCTAATTTCTTCTGCTACTAAAATATACTTATCTTTTTTTTCTTCTTTTGAATCTGACTTGTCTCCTGGCAAATGCCTGGACAATTCATTGAAGCTTTCTTCACGAGATTTCAAAAGTGGTTTGTCGTTGCCTCCTTCCCGGGGCTGAAATCGAGTGACCACCCAAGATCACCTAGCTAGCATGGCAAGGCCATGACTCACAATTATATATTTTCTAGCCCGTTGCCTTAACCACTACACCTTTAGGGTGATTAAAATATTCTACTAAGATTTGGTAGCACTTCTGTTGGAATTGGAAAATGTCCTCCTAGCAGTTATTTGGAGTAAATTTGATGTAATACACCTGCAAAAAAGAAAAAGGCAATTAATCAGAACTGTGGAGACAGAGGTATAACCAAGATGGATGTATTTCAAGTTATATGATACATTTTAATTTCCTTTCTCAATAAAAGCAATTCCTTGTATTCTACCTGGTATCGTCCAGGTGCATTAGGTGAAGTTCATAGATATGCTGACTTGGATCTGTTATGATTAAATGACTATCAGATATTGCAAGTGCCTTCCCTCACAAACCATTAAAGTAGAAACCATTTCTTTTACTTTGTAAGTTCTAGACCAACTGCAGATTTTTCCATCTCAGATTTATATATCAGAAAGCAGTGGGCTTTTTTTTTTCATTTGTTTGCTTTCAAGAAATCTGTCAATTTGGTGTATTCCAGACGGACAACTTTTAGGGCTATCAGTCAAAAGGCAAAAATAGTTCTCACCGTACCATTTGGCATATATATATAGAGAGAGACATGGCTGTTCAGTTCTACAGTGCTAAGTAGTGATCTTCATGTAATGGCACAGTTTCATTACTCAAATAATCCTCTATATGTTTAAATCAGAGTCCTAATTTATAGCATTGTGATGCCTTGAGATTCCAAGTGAGATAACTTGTTAACTTTCATAAGTAAAACCTTTTGGTACTCTTCATTTGATGAGGATAATTGGAATTTCACTGTTCTCTAATTAACTTTAATGGAATCTATTCATAGCTCCAATATTGCTTCCACTGAAATCAAAGACAAAACCACACCAGTGTGTTCAGTGGGAACAGGATTGGGCCCCTGGTGTGCATATCAAAGGAAGCAGGCATCCTTACCTTAATATTTTCTGAATACATCCTTTTGATTGCTCTGAGGAGATAAGACACCTGATAAATATAATAGATGAAAGCCTATTATCTATACCATCTGTATTAGAAGAGATAAACAGTTTCGGTGGTGTGTGTGTCTTTATACACACTACTGTACCCTTCTGCAAAAGTTGGCCTGGTTTCTAAAGGACAAGTTTTTAAATATGATGCCAATGCAATTTTAAACAAAACACATTTTAACAATATTTCTCATGCCTCGACAGATTAGATATATCTGCAGAGCAAAATATAAATATAGTGCCAGGGTTTTATCTTATCCTTTCTCGGGTGCTATCTGTAAAGTAAGTTATTCAATACAGTTTTCTAAATAAACATGAATCTCTGAGGCTGAGTCCTTGGAATTTTTTAAAAGTCAATTAATTGAACCTTTTTTTTTCTTTGTACCTGGAACATTTTGAATGAATATAATGTGTCAGCTATCACACATTAACTGGCTACATGTATTCACTGTGTACGTTCGATTTCACTTTTTCTCAGAAAACTCAGTGTTTCCCTTATAGGTAGTAGAAAAATATGTAGACTGTTGGGAGTGAGGATGGTAACATATATTGGTATCTGCTGTAGGCAGGCATTTCCTCGTTCCATTTTATTACAGGTGTTATGTTGGCACATCTGGGAAAACCTGAATCAGAAAGCTCCTAGGTTTTCCCTGCCCAAAGGAAAGTCAAAGTCCCCTCCCCTGTATCCACATGTCCATCACATGGTCCAATCAATCCACCATCTCAACTGGAGATGTCTCCCAGTCACGTCTCTCCAGGTGCAGGCTGAACGTCCTTGACTTCCAAAGAAAAGAATGTGATAGCTATACAGTGGTACCTCTACTGACGAACTTAATTAATTCTGTGACCAGGTTCTTAAATAGAAACGTTTGTAAGAAGAAGCTATTTTTCCCATAGGAATCAATGTGAAAGTAAATAATGTGTGCAATTGGGGAAACCACAGGGAGGGTGGAGACCCTGTTTTCTCCCAGGAGATTCCTAGAGAGGCTCCACGGAGACTTCTCCCTGCCTTTTCAGGCCCTGTTTCCTCCCAGGAGATTCTTAAGGAGGCTCCACGGAGACTTCTCCCTGCCTTTTCAGGCCCTGTTTCCTCCCAGGAGATTCCTAGAGAGGCCCCATGGAGGCTTCTCCTTGCCTTTTCTGGTTAAAGTTTCAGAGGCTGGGGTTTGTAAGTGGAAAATGGTTCGTGAGAAGAGGCAAAAAAATCTTGAACATCTGGTTGTTATCTAGAAAAGTTTATAAATAGAGGCGTTCTTAGGTAGAAGTACCACTGTATATCTCCACCCACTCCATGCAACCCTCCCATCCCATTTTCCCACAGTAGGCTTATGCCCTGAAGATCCAAACAGAAAGATGGCCTCCACGGCTAACAGCCCAATCTAAAATAATGGTTAAAGAACAGTAGTAACAATAGTGGCAAAGCTGAATCTAACTTATCACTCTCCAATTTTAGGTGTTGCTGGTTGTTGCTATGTTAAAACTTAATAGCACACATGCTCAGCAGGACTCCTGAACCCAGGAAAGATTAGGGCTATCTGATATCATTTTTAACTCACCTCAAGTGCTCTGCTCTTGATTCAAAATCGCTCCAAATCAAATGTGCCAAAAGACACTGAGAGTGGGAGGGGATGGAACTGATGTTTGCTATCATAGAATATCTTGGTGTCTTCAAATACAAGTAACTCTTACGATCAGTTAGTATCATTTGTCAAATGACAAGAACTCTAGGGCTAACTTCTTCCATGTAATCTTGATTTCCTCAATGGAAATCCTAATTAATAATATTAATTAATTAATAATATTAATGCAGCCGCGCAAGGTATTGGGGGTATTGGGGGTCTTCCAACATCTGCCCACATTTCAACATCATTCCGTGAGCTGCATTGGTTGCCAATTGGTCTCCGGACACAATTCAAAGTGTTGGCTATGACCTATAAAGCCCTACATGGCTCAGGACCAGATTTACCTATGGGACCCTCTTCTGCATCATGTATCCCCACAGCCAGTTAGGTCCCACAGAGTTGGCCTTCTCCAGGTCCCGTCGGCCAGGCAATGTCATCTGGTGGGGCCTTCTCTGTGGCGGCCCCGGCCATTTGGAATGAACTCCCTCCAGAGATACATACTGCCCCCTCCCTCCTGGCCTTTTGAAAAGCCTTGAAGGCTCACCTTTGCCAGCAGGCATGAGGGGCCATGAGTGGTGAGAGTTACCTCCGACCGATGTTATGAGTGGCTAGACCCAGTTGGATGAGTGCAGATGACTGTGTTTAGAATAAATGGGGTTTTAGAATTTTATGAATGAATGAATGAATGAATGAATGAATGAATGAATGAATGAATGAATAATAGAGGGATAGAATCAATATCACATGAAGTGTTAATACCACTTTATAATGCCTTAGTAAGGCCACACTTGGAATACTGCATTCAGATTTGGTTCGCCATGTTGTAAAAAGAATGTTGGGGTGCTAGAAAGCGTGCAGAGAAGAGCAACAAAGATGATTAGGGGACTGGAGGATAAAACGTATGAGGAACAGTTGCAGGAACTGGATATGTCTACTTTACTGAAAAGAAAGACTAGGGGAGATATGACAGCAATGTTCAATATCTCAGGGGCTGCCACAAACAAGAGGGAATGAAGCTTTTCTCCAAAGTACCTGAGAGTAGGGCAAGAAGCACTAGGTTGGAAACTAATCAAGGAGAGGAGTAACTTAGAACTAAAGAGAAATTTCCTGACAGTTAGAACAATTAATCCATGGAACAACTTGCCCCCAGAAGTTGTGAACGCTCCAACACTGAAAGTTTTTAAGAAGATGTTGGATTTGTCCGAGGTGATGTAAGGTTTCCTGCCTAAGCAGGGGGTTGGACTGGAAGATCTCTAAGGTCCCTTCCAACTCTGTTATTATATTATTTCCCATATTCTATCCCTAGAAGTTGTTTTGGCACACTTACCTGGCTGGCTTAAGGATATCTTAGGACCGAGGTTAGAGTGCAGTACTACAGGCTATTTCAGCTGATTGAAGGTTGACTCGGCCTTCCATCGTTCCAAGGTCAATAAAATGACTACCTAGATTGTTGGGAGTAATATGCTGACTCTGTAAACAGCTTAGAGAGGACTGTAAAAAGCACTATGAAGTGATATTTACTTGTAAATGTTATTGCTATATTAAATATTTAAGTCAATTTTTTTAGGCCTCAGTAAGTAACAACAGCTGGACAACCATGTTTGGGCTTGCATAAGGATAACAGCAAGAATACAACACTTTCAAATTAATTTAGTATCTTATGAGAAGAGAGAGAATTGATAAAATAAATAAATGCTGAACTCTTGTTCCTGTTTCTTTACGTGTTATTTCATTCTAGTGACCGAATCTTTCTTTCATAGCAATTCTAATGGATGTTTGATAAGCCGAAAAGATCTTGGGCATAAGCAATATGCAAAACATTTTTTATTATGCTTTTTTTAAAATTAAAGACAATTAAATAAATTTAAATTTTTCAAATATTGATTATAGAAAGCTTATTAACTTTGTTATTCTTTTTCTTCATAGAATATATTTCATAACTTAAGGTTCCAAAGATCATTTTTGTTTAGAAACTCTTTTGCTATGTATATAGTGTACTGTATATATATATGTGTGTGTATAGTGTATATATATGCATATATACACACGCACACACACAACTATATATACCCACATACATACGCACCCAAACATCTTCAAACAATTTTTAAGTTTCCATTCTAATTTTATTTAAACAAACAAATCTCAAAATCTAGACCTTTTCTTCAAATAAACTGTATATTTTCCAGTCATGAGAGTTGTTTATACTGGGTACTGTTTTGTATGTAATTGTGTAACATTTCAGCATCTCTAAATTAATTCACATTAATCTAGTTACCCAAATTACATTTGAAAATTTATTTTAATGTGACAGCATGGCTAATTTATTCCTTTGTTACTTGGTTCCTCTGTCTCCAGGGCAATGCAACTGCGTAGCTTCTCTGTCTACTACAGTCTGAGGGCTCCAGTACATTGCCTTATTATTGTAAATCATCTAGATAGCATTTTAGTGTGTAGAATCCTTTAGTCTCTCTCTGTCTCTCTCTGTCTCTGTCTCTCATCTTTTGTCCTCATAGCAACCTTTTGGGCTGTTTACTTTCCTCTCTTAACAAGATATTTTGAAAAGGCAAAACTATGCATGTGTTGTGCTTGAATAAGGCAAATAAGAGAGACAGACTGCAGTCCATTAGCTGTGCTCAAATGTCCCCATTCTTAGGTAAGTGAGAAGATTCAGAGGTGAGTCTATTAGATGTGTAAGAATGCAAGAAAAGGCCTTGAACAGTTCTGCATCAGGGCTGCCAGGAATCAAACAGTTCTAATCACACTAGAACAAACATTAACACACTGAAACAAACATTAACTAAACTTCCATTCAATTGAGAAGCCAGAGGCAGACTGCATGGTTGACTTCTCGTATAAGTTGTTGTTGTTGTTTCTTTTATTCATTTAACATGAAACTTTATTATTATTATTATTATTATTATTATTATTATTATTATTTACATTTGCATGCCGCCCCTCTCCAGAGACTCGGAGCGGCTTAAAACAACAATACATAGTACAAATTTAATTGTTTAAAAAGGACAATTTAAAACCCTTATTATAAAAAACAGTCATGCATCCCAAACAAACCATACATAAGATGCAACGGCACGGGGGAATCAATTTCCCCATGCCTGATGGCAGGGGTGGGTTTTTAGGAGTTTGTGAAAGGCAAGGAGGATGGGGGCAGTTCTGATCTCCGGAGGGAGTTGGTTCCAGAGGGTTTGGGCTGCCACAGGGAAGGATCTTCCCCTGGGCCCCACCAGATGACATTGTTTCGTCGACAGGACCCAGAGAAGGCCAACTCTGTGGGACCTAATCGGTCGCTGGGATTCGTGCGGCAGAAGGTGGTCACGGAGATATTCTGGTCCGATGACATGAAGGGCTTTATAGGTCATAACCAACACTTTGAATTGTCACCGGAAACTGATCGGCAACCAATGCAGGCTGTGGAGTGTTGGTGTGACATGGGCAAATCTGGGAAAGCCCATGATTGCTCTCGCAGCTGCATTCTGCACAATCTGAAGTTTCCGAACACTCTTCAAAGGTAGCCCCATGTAGAGAGCATTACAGTAGTTGAACCTCGAGGTGATGAGGGCATGAGTGACTGTGAGCAGTGACTCCCAGTCCAAATAGGGCCGCAACTGGTGCACCAGGTGAACCTGGGCAAACACCCCCCTCGCCACAGCTGAAAGATGGTTCTCTAATGTTAGCTGTAGATCAAGGAGGACGCCCAAGTTGTGAACCCTCTCTGAAGGGGTCAGTAATTCTCCCCCAGGGTAATGGACGGACAGATGGAATCGTCCTTGGGAGGCAACACCCACAGCCACTCCATCTTATCAGGGTTGGGTTTGAGTCTGTTGACACACATCCAGACCCTAACAGCCTCCAGGCACCAGCACATCTCTTCCACTGCTTCATTGACTGGACATGGGGTGGAGATGTACAACTGGGTATCATTAGCGTACTGATGATACCTCACCCCATGCCCTTGGATGATCTCACCCAGTGGTTTCATGTAGATATTAAATAGCAGAGGGGAGAGGACCGACCCCTGAGGCACACCACAAAGGAGAAACCTAGAGGTCGACCTGTGACCCCCACTAACACCAATTGCGACCGACCAGAGAGGTAGGAGGAGAACCACTGAAGGACAGTGCCTCCCACTCCCAACCTCTCCAGCCAGCGCATGGTCAATGGTATCGAAAGCAGCTGAGAGGTCAAGAAGCACCAGGATAGAGGATAAACCCCTGTCTCGGGCCCGCCAGAGATCATCCATCAACGTGACCAAAGCAGTTTCCATGCTGTAGCCGGGCCTGAAACCCGACTGTTGAGGGCCTAGATAATCGGCTTCTTCCAAGGACCGCTGGAGCTGGAGCACCACCACCTTCTCAACAACCTTCCCCATAAAGGGAAAGTTGGAGACTGGAAGTTAGTTATTGAGAATGGCTGGGTCCAGGGAAAGCTTCTTGAGGAGGAGGCGCACAAGTGCCTCCTTATAAGGAGCCAGAAATGACCCCCTCCCCAAGGAAGTGTTGACAATCTCCTGGACCCAGCTCCATGTTACCTCCCTGCTGGCTGGGACCCACCAGGAGGGACATGGATCCAATAAGCAGGTGGCGGAACTCACAGCTCTAATGGCCTTGTCCACTTCATCAGGTGTCACCTGATGAAAAATGTGTTAAAATCCTAGGCACTGCTCTGCAAGGGCTCCCCAACTCCCCTCTGGTTAAGAAGGGAGCGGGTAACCCTAAACAGAGCGGCCAGGCGGGATTCTGCTGATGCAATCAAGGCAGCATGGTACACGCATCTTGCCGCCTTGAGCGCCACTTTGTAAGTTTTAATATGAGCTCTTACAAGTGTTTGGTTGGATTCGGACCTACTCTTCCTCCATTGTTTCTCTAGACGTCTCTTCTGGCATTTCAATTCCCAGAGCTCCTTGGTAAACCAAGGAGCTTTCCGGGGTCTAATGCCACAGAGAGGTCGCAATGGTGCAATCCAGTCAAGAGCCTCCATGGCAGCCTTATTCCAGGCCACAGCAAGAGGCTCTGCCGAACTGTGGACGAGTGCATCTGGAATAACCCCAAGCGCCCTTTGAAAACCCTCTGGAGCCATCAGGCGTCTGGGGAGGAACCACCTAGTTGGTTCCGCCTCCCTGCGGGGAAGGATTGGAGCCAGGAAGTCAAGCTATAGTAGAAAATGGTCTGACCATGGCACAGGCAACACTTCTAAGCCCCTCAGTCTCAGACCATTCAGTTCAATCAACTGTACATTTTTAAAAGTGTCACAAATACCACTGACTGGTGCTAATTGTTGATACAGGTTGCTGCCAGTGTCCTAGGTATCAACCAAGTATCCTCTTAAGATATATGATGTTCTGAGTAGCACAGTTTTTTGCAGTTCTGTTGATGCTATTGCAAGAAGCTGCAATTTCTTGATGTGCTTTGTGAAATTCTTGAACATGGTACCAAATGTCCCGATGACAATGTGTATCACTATTATACTGTATGTTTCATCCATAGCTGTGTAGTTTTGATGGCCAGGTCTTTATATTTCGTAATACTTTCAAGTTCTTTTTCTTTGACTCTGGCATCTCCTGATACAGCACTATCAATAAACTGTACTCTTCAGCCCTCGACAACCATGATATCTGGCATGCTGTGTTCCTAATGATGATCTGTCAATATTTGAAACTCCCACAAGCTCTTCACCGTCTCATTTTCGGTAACTTTTTCCATATTGTGCTCCCGTGACTTTTCCGATACAGGTATGTCATAATTTTACATAATGACCAGTGGACTAATATAGCAAGTCAATTATGTCTAGCTTTGTGATTTTGCTGCATTCATATATTAAGTGTGAAACAGTTTCAACTTCACCATTACAAAGCCGGCAGTTTGGATTGTTGTTGGATTTTTGTATCTTTGCTTTCATAGCTTTAGTTTCTGGTGCTTGTTCTTGACCAGCGAGTATTAAATCTTCTATTTCTTTCTTGATGGTTCCCATATTAAAGTTGACATCACATTTTCTTCCTTGTTTTTTAAATGTTGTCCATGCAAAGCTTTAGTTTTCCATCTATTTAATCCATCATCCAGCTGCTTTTCCTCATATTCTGCGTTCTTTTCTGTTGTTTTTATAAAACTCTATAAAACACTTAGAGAGGACTGTAAAAGCACTATGAAGCGGTATATACAGTAAGTCTAAATAGCTATTGCTATCTTACAGTAATATTCTGCACTGTTCAAGTTATATTAATGTATTATTTATTTATTTATTTATTTATTTTTTAGATTTGTAATTATGGTATAATTATAAGCCAATGACTATTGAACAATATGAAAGGTAGATTTTTTTTTTCAATTAGAAACACAAAAATACGCAAAACACTCCACAGCAATATCACCTGCCTTGCTCTGAAAATGGTTTCAGAGGCACACTCTTTCATTTGCTTCTTTGCTAGTTCACCAGCAAGAAAAGGCCACTTTCCCTTCAGACTGATCCGCTAGAGGTCTCTGAGTTAAGCTTTCACAATGTATTTATTTTTTCTGTTCTGTAACAGAATGTTTTATTAGAAATGCTGCTTTCCTTGGGTAATTGGGTTTGGATTTGATTGGTTCTAAACTTTATTTTATGGTAGCCCTTGGCTTCTTTCAGATGCCATTTAAAACATAATCATGACGTTGGAAATGTCTTATACTGAGTTAGATGTTTCCATACAAAATATTTTTATTAAATATTTTACTCCATCTGATTGGCTTCTGAGTAAACATGCTGGGAGTGAAGCTGTCTAACAACAGCCCTAGAAAGGATGAAGGAACATACACAAATAAGATGAAAACTCTTGGACAAACAAGGACATTCTTCTTCTTCTTCTTTTCTTCTTCTTCTTTTCTTCTTCTTCTTCTTCTTCTTCCTCTTCCTCTTCTTCTTCTCCTCCTCCTTCTCCTTCTCCTCCTCTTCCTCTTTCTCCTCCTCCTCCACTGCCCCCTCTCCCTTCTCCTTCTCCTTCAACAATCACCATCATCAGTTTTTATCACTATTGCAGGCTAACTTTGCTCACTGCCAACAGTTTGATCCTGACCAGTTCAAGGTTGACTCAGCCTTCTGTCCTTCCAAGGTCAGTCAATTGAGGAGCCAGATTATTGGGGACAATATGCTGACACTGTAAACCTCTTAAACTACTGTGAAGCTTAAATGCTAATTTTTAATGCTATTGCTATTGTTATTGATATTACATAAGATATGTGTTCCTTGCAAGGAAAGCATGACTGCACAATAACATCAGATGAGTCATGCTTGAAATACTTCCACAAAATGCAGTAATACAGCAGATATTGGACTGTGCTCAGATAATCTTGGATTGGGCTTTCCATCAAAAACGTCTCAATGATTCTGCATTTTCATGTACAAGTGAACGGATTTATTTTTGCTACCCTGTGTAATGAAGGCAAGCAGTGTCATTGAGATGCCTCACCATTGATGTCACAGTCCTACATGAGAAATACAAAAGTAATCTGCTTTCAGAAAAGTGCTCAAAAAAGTGAAATAAAACAGCCAAGGCTTTAGGCATAAACTGACAGAGAGTATAAGTTTTTCATGAAGCATACCTCATCTTACGAACCCCTTGTCATATTTTCGAGATACGAACCCGGGGTTTAAGATTTTTTTGTCTCTTCTTCCAAACTATTTTTACCTTATGAACCCGCCACCTCTGGGATGCCCTGCCTCCGGACTTCCATTGCCAGGCGAAGGCTCCCCTCGTTGGGAAACCCCACCTCCGGACCATCTGTTGCCAGCCGAAGTGCCCATTTTCACGTTGGTGGGATTCCCTTGAGGCTCCCCTCCATTGGAAACCCCACCTCCAGAATTCCACGTTTTTGCGAATCCCAGCAGCGCAAAAACGGATGCTTCACTGGCAACAGAAGTCCAGAGGTGGGGTTTCCCATGGAGGGGAGCACTTCGGTTGGCAAAAGGGGTGAATTTTGGGCCTGCACGCATTAATCGCTTTTCCATTGATTCCTATGGGAAACACTGTCTCATCTTACGAACTTTTCACCTTACGAACCTTGTCCTGGAACCAATTAAGTTTGTAAGACAAGATATCACTGCATATAGAAATATTCTGGATATTAGCCATATATTTGTCAACAGTGGTTCACTCATTTTGCATCAGAAACAACAAAAAAGATCCTGGATGTGGCAACTTAAGAATTGGCCATCATTTTAAAATATATATATATTTATTTATTAAATTTTTATTACAACAGTAATAAAAGAATTGGCCATCATTGAACTCTCAACTATTGAGGTTCCCATCCTCCAAATATTCAGAGATTCCAGAGATTTCATCGTACAAGCACACAATCTTAGCAATTTATGTAAACTGAACATTAAATGCCTGAAATCCAGAGAGGGCCTTATTCTCAAGTAGCAGAATAAACCTCCAGCTACTCACAGTATCCAATTAGAAATCTGTATTGCTACAATAGGAACAAGTCTAAATAGAATGAGTGTGTTTGTGTGTGTGTGTATATATATATATATCAGGGTGGGTTCCATTTACCCTCACAACTGGTTCGCCTCATGATGTTTTGCATGCACGGTCTCATTATGCTCACCTGCCCATCCTCTCATGCAATTCTGCTTCCACGCTCTAATCAGCCTGAAACACAGCTGAGGAACTGATCAGCTGTGCTTCGGGCAAAAGAATAAAGGTAAGTATAAACCCTGGGGGGGCTTTTTTCAAGCAGCAACAGAGGAAAAAACTTCCAAATAATTAAAAAATGGGGGGGACTCCCCCCCAGAAAAGATTGCAGCGCCCACAAACTGGCACCGACCAAACCATATCCATGTTGCCATCGTGACATCACCAGTGGATCACTACTAGTTCAGGCATTCCAGTCCAAATCGGGAGGAACCCACCCCTGGTATGTATGTATGTATGTATGTATGTATGTATGTATGTATGTATGTATGTTTAATCCCCCCCCTTGCATTGAGGATCTAAAGAGTGCTTCTTTTGATGCATTTCCATGATTCCATTTGGTTTTTTTCAAAGATTCTTTTAAGTAAAATAAAGAAATAGGAAGTCTACATGCCATGTGGGAAACTGCCAACCTGTGGGCACCATATAAGCTTCAGCACTGTCAACAAATGAAACTGTAAGGCAGCTGTAATGCAACATATAGTTTGGCATCTATCCTTAAGATAGATAAACCAGAGTAGTAGGTTGTACTAGGAAAAAGAGACACACCTAAGATATCCAAAGAAGAAGAAGGATCATTTGCAACATTGATATGATTGTTATTTTTAAAAAACAAACAGGAAAATAAAATAATGGACAGTGTAGGTTTAAAGTAGTTTAAAGATAACTGTTTGGTAATGTCTTAGTGTTCCTTATAAAAGTTCCTTAGTAACATTCAGAGAACTACATTTCCCAGAGCTGCCCTACATGAATCATTATTAAACTGCTCTCAGGCTGTTGTATAGCTATGCTCACCATCTGATTGAAATAGTTTGTGTTTCCCCATATGAAATTTAATAATTCTGTTCAGTGACAGGCGATCCTTTTACTATGATTACTCTTGACATGAATAATCATCATCATACTTTCACACATTGCACATCCTGCCTGTATACACATGGCATAATTTGTACTGCTCCAAACTTTCTTTAAAACCATCAGTAACTTATCCAGATATGGACTATTTCCAAGTGAGGCCTTGGTCATTAGTAGAAATGTACATTTGCAGTAATTATTATTCATTTCTTTTTGTAATGGAGCATATGTTTCATCTCTGCTTTCCATCTGGAACTCTTGCCATGTGATGGATTCCTCTTACACAAACATTCTTTACTTCTTTCTTCACTTTTTTCTTTTCTTTCTTTCTTTCTTTTTCTTTCGTTCTTTTTTCTTTCTTTCTTTCTTTCTTTCCTTCCTTTTTATCTGCTTACCTACCTTCCTTCATCTTTCTTTCTTTTTCTTTTTTTCTTTTTCTTTCTTTTTTTCTTTCTTTTTATTTCACTTGCATTGACAAAAAGAAAGAAAGAAAGAAAGAAAGAAAGAAAGAAAGAAAGAAAGAAAGAAAGACTTATGACCACAACTGAGCCCAAAATGTTGGTTGCTAAGCAAGGCCGTTGTTAAGTTAGTTTCACCATTTTACAAGTTGGCCACACACACCCAGTCACCTGACCATCAAGCCCCACCCACCTAAGGGGGGTGAAAGTGGGGGTGGTGAAGATGAGTTTGTAGCTCCAAGGAGGCAGTGGACTGAAAAAGTTTGGGAACCACCAGCTTGGAGGGCCAACTTAGCCAGAGACAATTTTCTCTTGTGAGAGAGCTTGCTCATGTTAGGTGATGGTAAGCCATACCATGCCAAACCTTGGGGTTAGTCAACGATGCACCAAGCAACCTGACCAAGATTGTGCAGCTGTGTCTTGATGGATGTGCCACATTCTACTGTAAGTTGAAAAGTGGTGAATCCCATCAAATGTGGGGGCTCAGCGATTTGCATAAACCAGATCAGACTAGCTAAAATGCATACTTGCAGAGAATGCAAGCAGATATTGCAGAAGTGGGATTCAGCAGGTTCTGACCAGTTCTGGAGAACCAGTAGCAGAAATTTTGAGTAGTTCGGAAAACTGGTAAATACCACCTCTGACTGGCCCCGCCTCCATCTATTCTCTGCCTCCCAAGTCCCAGCTGATTGGGAGGAAATGGGGATTTTGCAGTAACCTTCCCCTGGAGTGGAGTGGGAATGGAGATTTTACAGTATCTTTTCCCTGCCACGCCTACCAAACCATGCCACTCCCAC
Source organism: Erythrolamprus reginae (assembly GCF_031021105.1). Taxonomy (NCBI): domain Eukaryota; kingdom Metazoa; phylum Chordata; class Lepidosauria; order Squamata; family Dipsadidae; genus Erythrolamprus; species Erythrolamprus reginae. The sequence goes on along the minus strand of NC_091952.1, from coordinate 127,227,873 downwards.
TAAGCCACTCCCACAGAACCGGTAGTTTAAAAAAAATTGAATCCTACCACTGAAATTGGGTTGTAAGTTACTCATCCTGATCCAAAACAGGCTAAGCTGACTCTTCAAAGGTGTTTGCAGCTTCCAGTGCCATACAATAACATAAGAACATAAAAAAAGCCAGACCAAAGCCCATCAAGTCCAGCATTCTGTGTCACACAGTGGCCCACCAATTGTACATGGGGATTTTGAGCAGAAAGAGAAGGCAATACCCTCCCTTTCCCTTGACCCCCAACAAATGGTACCCAATGGAATCCTGCCTGCCTCAACCAACATAGAAGCGGCACTTGGACATCCTGAAACTATATGAAAACTACACTAAAAAAACCTCAGAACTGTCCTAACCAGGGGCAAATAATATGGTATTTTGGGGACTTCTCCTGGAGCTTGCCAAATCCACTGATTCGTGTGGTTTCTTTTCATATCATTTAAATATAAATAAAGAAGAAAGTGGCATACCGCAACAGGAAGCACCAACCTCTACACTGAGGGAGCTCAGCCAATCTCATTGTACATATGTTGTGCAGTGACAATAAAGATCACATTGATTACATTTTGTTTTTCAAGAATGGGGCTTCACAAGTTTTCTTTAAAAATGTGGTGGCTGCTAGGCTCTCTGCCTTGGGGGAGGGGGGGTGGAGAGAGAGAGAGATAAAAGTAAACCAGCTTGGTAGAAAGCATCCTAAAGGAGTTAGAAGACATCTCGTCCTGTTCAGGCTGACAGTTCTGTGAATAGGTAAGCTCCCCCACCACAGTCTTTTTATAAAAATGCTCTTGTCACTGTTTCAGAAAGGGTCTAGCACAGACTTACCAGACCATTAAGGTTGCCCTCAGAGGTTCCGCACTGTGTCTGTAGCCATTAGAAATAAGGAGAGTGATGACAAGAGCGCTGTGGAAATTTTGAGTAGTGGTAAATACCACCTCCATAAGTAACATTCCAGCAATGGAACTCTTTTCCTGAGAGATTAATACCACGGTATCTTTATTGTACGAGGGTGGCCCAGAAAGTAATGCACCACATTTTTTTTCTTCACCAATTATGTATTGAACACAACAAAACTCACATGCAAGAAAGAATGGTATTTCTTCTACGCTCCCTATTTTTCCACATAATCTCCGTCCCGTTCTATGGCCTTCGTCCAGTGAGACACAAAGGCATGTATGCCCTGTTGGTACTGCTCCTTGTTCTGGTCACGAAGCCATTTCTGCACTGTGCAAATATAGTGATTAGATTTAAGGGTTTTTTATTATTATGAAATGTTTTAACTGATTATTTATACTGTTTTACTGGTGTAGGCCGCCTTGAGTCCTCAGGGAATGGGCGGCACACAAATTTAAATAAATAAATAAATCCCTAGAGAGGCCCCATGGAGGCTTCTCCCTGCCATTTCCAGTTACAATTTCAGAAGCTCGGGCTTGTAAATGGTTCTTGCGAAGAGGTAAAAAAATCTTGAACACACGGTTCTTATCTAGAAAAGTTCGTAAGTAGAGTACTTCCAAACGTCTAATTAAAACTATATGTTTAGACCATACCAAAGCTCAATATAACACAATCTTCAGCAATGAAACCCATTGTGAGCCTGTCCATTCTGATTCAGGCCTCGTGACCAACAGCAAACCTCTTCATTAATTCCATAGGTAGCCATTCTCTTTCCCATAAACAGTTGCACTTCTACTTACTCAGTGTGAAGATTATTACTGCCCTCACTTTATCCTCATTGCTGGATAACAAATGAACAGCACAGTGGAGGGACCAGATTAGTGGGAATTTATTATGCTCCGTATTCTGAGCATCTTGGGTCGGTTTGAAACTGGTCTCTTTTTTTTAAACTTTTAATCTTTATTGAGTATTTTTAGTTATAAACAAACCACATATAAATAAGATATACAAAAAATACATGAAATATAAACAGATAAAGTAAATATTAACCACTTTTGCAACTATTTCATTTCCAGATATATTTACACGTCACAATAATACTTCTTCTAGCTTTACATACATACATACATACATACATACATACATACATACATACATACATACGTAGATTGTTCTGAGTTCGGGTTTTGCCCCGTGTAATATTTTGAGTGTCTATGCGACGTTTCGGTGAAATCACATTCACCATCATCAGGCTGAAGTTATAAGCTTCGTGCTGCTGTAAATATAGCACGAAGCTTATAACTTCAGCCTGATGATGGTGAATGTGATTTCACCGAAACGTCGCATAGACACTCAAAATATTACACGGGGCAAAACCCGAACTCAGAACAATCTACATACATATACCCGTGAAAATCTACGAAAACAAATATATATATGTGTGTGTGTGTGTGTGTGTGTGTGTGTGCGCACACATATATCCATACTTCTCTAAACTACATGTATATTATTTACTATTTTCATTATATTTGTTGATCACATTCTAACAATTTTATTTATTTATTTATTTATTTATTTATTTATGTTATTTATTTATGTTATTTAACTTGTTTGTATTATCTCTTCTAATTTCTAGCCACTTGTAAAAAATTTCCCATACAGTAAAAAAAAAACTTTCTTGTTTGTTTTGCAATTCATAAGTAAGCCTGGTCATTTCAGCACAATCCATTATTTCATTAATTATCATGTTATCTGACAGGAGGTTTTGATCTTTCCAGTTTTGGGCATATGACAATCTCGCAGCAGTTAATATATGGACAATAAAGTAGTATTTTAGTTTAATATAATATTCTCTAATTATTCCTAATAAGCTGGCCTTAAGAGGAAGCTCACTTTTAGTTTATTAAATTTGTACTTCTTTGTACTGAATGGCTACATTTAAGGGTTTCTAGCCCCGCTACACACACACACACACACACACACACACACACACATACACACACACAAAATCCCCCCCTCTTTTTTTGCAGTCTTCAAATCCCCCCCAGCAGCAATCTTTTAAGAATCAATCACTCACGACTTCTTACGTTGCTATCCTGCGAAGCAATGGAATATTCACGTCTTTCCTTGAAGCACTATTTTACTTTAATAATAATTTGTCTCACCTGGTCTCAATTCAAGACTTTGATTTAAATGCGGTGAATCAGTCATACAAAAAATAGAGTTCTTTGTTCATTATAGTTGGAGGAGGATGAGTAGAGCAAAGAATGAGTCTGAAAAGAAAGTGATGCCATATCTGGAAATCTCATCCCATGTCCTCTTCATGGTGTCGTAATATAGCTAAAATAAATCCATGAGTACTTACTGTTCCGGTAGGCAAAGTTGAAAGCCAATGGCAATATCAGGAAGTTCCCTCCAACAGAGGGCTAAATACACCAGGGGGAGCAGAACAATGATGAGCTCCAGCAAGCAATAAAGAAGAATCTTCCTTTGCAAGATAATGGAAAACTAGCAGGCATGGCTTCCTGCATAACTGAGCAACTTCTAATTTGCCAACCCTCTCAACCCCCAAACTAGAGAAATGTAAAAGAGCAAGGCTCAGGATATTAGTTGCAGTTATGGGAACCTGAGAGAGATAACACCACCCCTGAAGTAGTGGAAGGATAATAGTGGCAACCAAGCACTGTATTTTACATTTGGAGAGAGGGAGGGAGGCCAGTCAAAGTGGCAGGACAATAACACAAAGGTTATAGAACAGGGGTGGGTTCTCATTTACCTCGCTGCCAGTTCGCTTCCTCCTGAGCCATGGGGCAGTGTTGAAAAAAATCAAAGAACATTTCTCCCAAAAAGCCCAAAACAAGATGGCAGTGCTGGAAATGCGACTTCTGCACATGCTCAGAAGAAGAAGAAAAACCAGGAAAAAAATCTAATTTTTTAAATTCCAAAATTTTATTTAAAAAAAAAGATGGCAACATCCACAGACTAGCATCAACAAAACTGGTTCTGTGATGTCATCTTGATGTCACAGGCAAGTTGCTATTAATTCGGATGAACCAGTCCGAACTGGGAGGAATCCATCTCTGGTAAAGAATGATATTATCTATGTGAATGGGGTCTGGATTGTTATTTAATTTTATTATTTGTCAATGGGAGCATTTGAAGAATTTATTTCTTCTTTAACATTCTGTTTATATTTATAAAGGGTGGGGAAGGCCATTTTCGCCCTCACCAGGCTCTTAGAAAGGCTCTGGAGTTTGGGGAGACCAAAAACTCCCACTGGTCCAACTGGAAAGTGGCAAATAGGCCATTTTCTGCCTTCGGAGGTCCTCCAGGGCGGGGGAGGTCATTTTCGCCCTCCCCAGGCTCCTAGAAAGGCTCTGAAACCTGGGGAGAGTGAAAAACAGGCATGCCATCATGTAATGGAAGTGGGGGAGGATCATATGTGCATGCATGGGGACACATGGAATTATGGGTGTGAGCACACATATGTGTGACCCTTCCATACTTCCCCCTCCCACTTTTGGAATGCAAATCAAAAAAAGATTTGCCATCACTGATATAGGGTTTCCTACATGAGCAGTGTCAGGCCAAAGCCATCGTTTTGAGTTGGACACTTTGGCCTGCCACAAGTACAATAGTCCTGTGGGAATTGGGGATGGGGTGGTTGCATGAGAGGGAAAAATATTAGTCACAGCAAATTCTTTCCAGAGATTCAAGGTCATCTTTTGTTCAGCACCAGCCAGACGTACAAGGGAGGATCATGGACGTTCAGAGAACCAGAGTAGTCCATGTGATGAACCTGTACATGTGGGGACAATGAATGAACCTTAACCTGGGTGGAGAACTGCAGGAAAAATTAGCATCAGGTTGACTATAGCTTGTGACCAACATGACTCTCTTAATAAACTGGAACTTGGAAGAAAGCGAAGGTTTGGATTCTGATTTATTTCTCAGATGTTAATTGGAACTCTGACAAGCAGAGGGTTGGACTAGAAGACATCCAAGGTCCCCTCCAACTCTGTTATTCTGTTATCTGTGCATTCAGTCAACATCTATTGTTGTGAGCTGCCCTGAGTCTTCGGAGAGGTGCGGCATACAAATCTAATAAATAATAATAATAATAATTATTATTATTTTTATTATTATTATTATTATTATTATTATTATAATATAAAATCCATTGCAACTTATATTCGTCTCATTTGCTGTTATGATGACCTGTGGATTTTAGTTCCACTGTTCTAATACCACGCAAATTTTGCCAAATATACCATTTCACTAATACAGTGTTCCCTCAATTTTCATGCGTTCGAACTTCACGGAAAGTCTATACCACGGTTTTTCAAAAATATTAATTAAAAAATACTTTGCGGGGGTTTTTCCCTATACCATGGTTTTTCCCACCCAATGACATCACATGTCATCGTCAAACTTTCGTCTGCCTTTAATAAATATTTTTTAAAATAAACTTTAATAAATAAACATGGTGAGTAATAATCTGAATGGTTGCTAAGGGAATGGAAAATTGCAAATTAGGGGTTTAATGTGTTAATAGAAGGCTTGTGATACTGTTCATAGAAAAAAAAATAGTGTATTTACATCCACATCTCTACTTCGCGGAAATTCGACTTTCGCGGGCGGTCTCAGAACGCATCCCCCGCGAAAAGTGAGGGAACACTGTACTTCATTGTTGTTCCCTGAACCCTTCTTGTTTGTTTCCATGCCCCCTCCCCCAGTTTCAATTGTGTAACCACTAATAAATAAGCTGCACTAAAATTCTTCAGCATGCCTTTTGTTTATGCATATCTGACCTGACTTGTTTCTTCATCATAAAATGTTTACAAATAATACAAACACGTTTAACAGTAATCACACATGCTAACATGTGTGAAAGTGGCATAGACAGCTGCTAACTACAGGACATGCAGTACAGTTCATGACCAGAAGACCTCATGGTGAGACATTGTGCAGACATGAGCATTGTCTAGACTGCTTCATCAAGCAATGGACGTTGTGCGTTATTTTGGGTACAGTCCAAAGTTCAGATTAAATTCTAGCATTCTAACCAGAGATCAAGATTTTACTGTGGACATAAAATTTTTGAACAATAAATAAGCCTGCTTTGCATCTAGACTGAGTCCTTCTGGCGACGTTGTAGATGAGTCCATGCAGTTTTCTTGGCAAGAGTATTAAAAGAGGTTTGCCATCCATAGGCATTCAGTACTGACTGGGAGGATGAAAAATTATTATTATTATTATTATTATTTATTAGATTTGTATGCCGCCCCTCTCCACAGACTCGGGGCGGCTCACAGCAACAAGAAAAACAATATACAGTATTACAAATCTAATAATTAAAAAATCATTTAAAAACCCTTATTAAAAAACAAAACATACACACAAACATACCGTGCATAACTTGTATAGGCCTAGGGGGAAAGGAATATCTCAATTCCCCCATGCCTGACGACAGAGATGGGTTTTAAGGAGCTTGCGAAAGGCAAGGAGGGTGGGGGCAATTCTAATCTCAGGGGGGAGCTGGTTCCAGAGGGCCAGGGCCACCACAGAGAAGGCTCTTCCCCTGGGTCCCGCCAGATGACATTGTTTAGTCGACGGGACCCGGAGAAGGCCGACTCTGTGGGACCTAACCGGTCGCTGGGATTCGTGCGGCAGAAGATGGTCCCCGAGGTATCCTGGCCCAATGCCATGAAGGGCTTTATAGGTCATAACCAACACTTTGAATTGTGACCGGAAACTGATCGGCAACCAATGCAGACTGTGGAGTGTTGGTGTAACATGGGTATACCTAGGGAAGCCCATGATTGCTCTCGCAACTGCATTCTGCACGATCTGAAGTTTCCGAACACTTTTCAGAGGTAGCCCCATGTAGAGAGCATTACAGTAGTCGAACCTCGAGGTGATGAGGGCATGAGTGACTGTGAGTAGTGAGTCCTGGTCCAGATAGGGCCACAACTGGTGCACCAGGCGAACCTGGACAAACGCCCCCCTCACCACAGCTGAAATGTTGTGACATTATGATGCAAGCAATGCAGCTTCAAATTCACACCCTAACTTTGTACACAAGTATATATGATAAATCATGCGGTTTATGTACTTGACTTTGATCATCTGCTCTCCTTTTTTCCCTCAGATTTATTTATTACATTTATATCCTGATACGCTGTGTTTATATTCCTTCTTCCAAAATGTCTTTCCATTTCCTAATATCACCTAAAATGGTGATGTACCTTGTAAGTGTCTCTCTAAATACTTCTCATGCTTCAATTTTCTTAGTTTCAAAGCCAGTCAAAATCAGGAAGATGCCACCACCTGGATTAGTTAGGCTACAAAAATGGTGGAAGGTCTTAAGCATTAAACGTATCAAGAAAGACTTAATGAACTCAATCTGTATAGAAGGGAGGGGGGGGGGACATGATCGAAACATTTAAATATGTTAAAGGGTTAAATAATATTCAGGAGAGAAGTGTTTTTAATAGGAAAATGAACACAAGAACAAGGAGGCACAATCTGACGTTAGTGGGGGGGGGAATTAGAAGTAACGTGAGAAAATATTATTTTACTGAAAGAGTAGTAGATGCTTGGAACAAACTCCCAGCAGATGTGGTTGGTAAATCCATAGTAACTGAATTTAAACATGCCTGGGATAAACAGATATCCATCCTAAGATAAAATATAGGAAATAGCATAAGGGCAGACTAGATGGACCATGAGGTCTTTTTCTGGCATCAATCTTCTATGTTTCTATGTTTCTAGTTCAAAGTCCCATTCCCAAGAAAGTCAGCATGAAGTGCAGAAAATATCTCATTTTGTTTACTGCTGCTTATGTTTACCAAGTCATGCAGAACCCTCCCAAACTGGCACTGCTGGTTAAAATAATGCAACATTATGTACTTATACTGTATATTTAACTTCACTTTAATTTCACTTTGTAACATGAAAGCAATGTGTCAGTTGTACTCAAAGGCCCTAGAACAGTGATGGAGAACCTTTTTTTCCTTGGGTGCCAAAAGAGTGTGTGTGTGCACTATTGTGCATGTATAAGTGCCCACAGCCATAATTCAATGCCTGGGCAGATGAAAACAGCTTCCCCCTACCCCCAAAGGTCATCTGGAGGCCAAAAATGGCCTATTTCCCAACTTCTGATGGGTCCAGTACAGTGAGGGGCTCCTACAGGAATGGTCAAGAACACAGTTCCGATAGCAAAATTTGGAGCTCCGCCCCAGAGCACCCAATTTGCACTGAAAGATGTTGAAACAAAATGCATAAGCCACGCCCACAGTGTGGTAGTAAAATTTTTGATGGCCCATCACTGGTAGGTTTGTGTTTTGCCATCCCGAGGCTCCAAAGGCTTCCCTGGAGCCGGGGGAGGATAAAAATCTCCTCCCCCACCCAACCCCAGAGGCTCTCTGGAAGCCAAAAACGCCCTCCCAGAGCTTCTGTGTGAGCCAAAAATCAGGTGGCGACCACACATATGCACCTTGGAGCTGAGCTAGGGCAACAGTTCGCGTGCCAGCAGATATGGCTCCATGTGCCACCTGTGGCATCCGTGACATAGGTTCACCATCACTGACCTAGAACCATGATGAGGAACCTATAGCATGTGTTCCACAGGTGTCAATAGAGCATTATCAGGGGCACGCGAGGTGCTGCTCTATCTCAGCTTCAGTGCACATGCACACAGTGGCCAGGTGATTTTTGGCCTTGGGGAAGGCCGTTTTGCCTTCCGGAGGCTCCAGGGAAGCTTCCCTGAAGCCCCGGAGTTCCAAAACCTACCCAACAGCAAACCAGAAGTTTGGAAAACGGACTTCTGGTTTGCCCATTGTGCTGTTTTTTGCATTCCAGAGGCTTCAGGGAAGTTTCCTGAAGACTCAGAGTACGAAAAACAGCACAATGGGCAAACCTGAAGTCTGGCCATTTTTTTTCACTTTCCCAGGCTTCAGTGAGGCCCGTGCACATGTGCAGGCACAGGGGTGATTGTGCATATGTGCGGGACTCTAGCACACACACACACACACTTTTAGCACACGAACCAAAAAAGGTTCGCCATTCCTGCCCTAGAACGTAAAAAGCAAGTGGGAACACTAAAGGTAGTCCTCAACTTATGACCACAATAGGGCCCAAAATTTATATTACTAAATGAGACAGTTGTTAAGTGAGTTTTGTCCCATTTTACAACCTTTCTTGCCACAGTTGCTAAGTGAATCACTGCAGTTGTTAGGTTAGTAACACAGGACTTTGCTTGTCAGAAGGTCGCAAAAAGAGTTCATATAACCCAGGGACACTGCAACCGTCATAAATATGAGTCAGTCGCTAAGTGTCTGAATTTTGGTCACGTGATCAAGGGGATGTTTCAATGGTCATAAGTGTGAAAAACGGTCCTAAGTCGTTTTTTTCAGTGCAATTGCAACTTTGAAAGGTCACTAAATGAACTATTTTAAGTTGAGGACTACCTGTATTAACTTTCTAGCAATTTGACAGGTAGGTTCAGATAAGGATGCCCTTTAAATACTGTACAGATAACATTAAGAAAAGCTTATGATTTTTCAATATTTGTTGTACATTCAGGAGGATATTCCTCTTGAACAATAAACACATACACACACACACCACTTATTTAAAGATTCCAGATGTATGTTTCAACTCTTGTAGAAATTAAACGTAGTTTCCTAGACTCTGCAAAGCTAATTATACATTCAATTAGAGTTCCTTAATAAAGATTAAAACTCAGAAGTCTATTATGAGCCCATATTTAATTCAACTGCCATTTTATCCATGCCATGAAAGTGCGAGTGGTAACAATGAATATAAATTATAATACATGCCACCAAGTGAATGCTATTTGTTCAAGAGCGTTGCTATAAAGAATTAAATTTTGCTATCAGTCCCATAATCTAGTTAAAATAGGTATTCTTTATTTGGTCTTTCAATGTGGTCCAATTTCCGTACTTTGAAAAACAAATTCCAGCGACGAAAGAAAAGAGATTAATTTATCATTAAGACTCTGCCTAATTGAAGTCAATTCTGAACAAACTTGAATTCAATTTCTGCTCATTAAATTGAATGTGCTCTGCGTTTTCTCTCTGCCTTGCTTTGAGCAAGCAGCTGAGAACAAGGGACTAACATCAAAATTATTAAATTGAGGAGATTTTATTTGGTCTTCACATGCCAGGCCCGCTTTGATGAGGAGCTGTTTTGGCACTGAAAGGAAACGAGAGCAGCTGGAGGAAAAATCAAATGAAACTAAGCCTTGGAAAATTGAAGAAAATGCAAGCTTAATAATATTTAATAATTAAATTTCCACAAACAATAGCGGCAAATGAAGTAATCTGCAAAGTCTGTGAACTCATTTGCATAATTGATGCCGGTCCCCTGTAAATGAATAATGAAGATAATAAAAGATGTTGCTAAAAATGGGCACAATAACAGCAAAATTTCATCAAGCCGCGCTCTCTGATTAATCTGCTCTTGCAAATCAGCAGCAAAAGGGGAACGCGTGATTAACCACACTGAGGACTGCAGCAGGCGGCAAGCTGCCCTTTCTCTGTGTGTGTCTCTGGGTACCGCAGCTCAACCTTCTCCCCTGCTTTGCTGTCGTGCTCTTGCCAATGCAGGAAGAGGCACCACCGCCCCTCCCTACCCCAGCCCAGCTCTCTTCCAGGAGCCACCACACTTTCGTCATTTACCACGTCGCTTCTGTCTTCCCTCTCAGCTCTGCTCAAATGAACAAAACCGGATTTGGCTCCCTAGGCCAAGCTGCTGTTGCAGTCTTGCTTAGCTTCGTTTGCAAGGACCAGCAGGGATGCTCCAGGCATTGGGGGGTGGTCTTCTTGGCCTACTTTCAGAGACCAGGTTTTCTGGACATGAAGAAAGAACTCTCCCGTTTTGGCTACTGCTGCTGGGCCAGAACAGGGTCTGAGGAAATGAGTTCGGAATGGATTACAGTAGACATCTTTGACCTTTTCTCTACCAAAGGTAGCATCTGAGGGACATTGTCAGAGGCCCAGTTCCAAAAACAATGGAGGTGGCCAGGACAAAAAATTAACCAGAACTTAATTTCAGCTAAATGAGTTGTTGTTAATAGATTTATTAGCCAGTGAAGTGTTTAAACATTTTACCCTGATCATGTCACAAAAGGATAATTTGGTAACTATTTCTGGATGGGCCTGAGGGCTACACCATAATTTTCAGGAGCCCAGGAAGCCCTGATGCTCTGTGTATTTCTCCACAAGCATTACTTTAGGGCCTGAGGAAAGATGCTAAGGTTAGGTGACATCCATGATTATCTATCGATGGATTATTAACATTATTTTATTGATTGATTGATTTGATTTGATTTGTATGCCGCCCCTTTCCATAAACTCAGGGCAGCATACAAATCCAATTAATTAATAATATATAATATATTAATATATATATATAATATAATGTATATAATAATATATGTTATGTTATGTTATGCTATGCTATGTTGTTATGTTATATTAATTGTATTACAGTAATCCCTCACTACTTTGCATTTCATCTTTTGCGGATTTGCTACTTCACAGGTTTTCAAAGTGGGCTTAAATCCATTAAATCCATTAAAAATTCATAAAATTATTCTACAGTACTACTGTACTCTATTAAAGAAACTGGTAGGATATCACATGTAGTTCCAGCTGAGAAACATTATAGAATGGCTGTTTAATGCAAAGGGTTTTTTTTTTAAAGTCCAAATAGTCGTTAAATGCATAAAAAAATATATTTCCTCTACTTCACGGAAATTCATTTTTCACAGGTGGTCTTGGAACGCATCCCCTGTGAAAAATGAGGGATTGCTGTATCAATTGCTGTATTGTGTTGTGTTGTATTATTATATTATATTATATTATATTATATTATATTATATTATATTATATTATATTATATTATATTATATTATATTATATTATATTATATTATATTATATTATATTATATTATATTATATTATATTATATTATATTATATTATATTATATTATATTATATTATATTATATTATATTATATTATATTATATTATATTATATTATATTATATTATATTATATTATATTATATTATTAAATTCAATTCAATTCAATTCAATTTAATTTCAATTTATTAGATTTGTATGCCGCCCTTCTCCGAAGATTATATTATATTATATTTAACATTATATGTGAAAAATAGAGAGCCTGGTTTAGGGTAGAACCAGTAGCAGGTTCCTACCGGTACGGGTGAGGACGCTGCATTGGTAGTAAAACTGGAGTTGCGCGCACAGCTTTGGGTCTCTGGCATGCGCAAGGTTTTGCTTCTGCACATGCACAGGAAGCAAAATCTCACGAGTGGATGCACGCACGCATGATATTTTGGCAAATTATTTTTTGCTTCCATGAATACACAGAAGCAAAGAATCACTGAAATCTCTCTCGCACACGTGTCCCCTCATGAGATCTTGCTTCCTGCCCATGTGCAGATGCAAAATCTTGCTTGGATGCAGAACCTGGAGCTGCATGCACCGCACACCAGTAGCGGCAGTAGTTGCAATCTCCACCTGGGCAGAGCCACAGATTAGTAGCAAAGCACATTGTTCATATGAAGAAGGTATCAAGTTTTTAGCCTCAACTCTAGAAATCAGTTGTCATGAAGAGTGGAAAGCAGCCTCCTCTCCGCATGAATCCTGTGATATCTGCTGAACTTCAGCCCCACCAACATGGCCAGTACCCACCAGGTTAAAGAAGGTTAGTGCATGCCCTTGTGGACAAAATGGGCTGATACTTGGATCTGGTTTAATGCTGCTTTGTCCTCTTGAAATCACATCTTAGCTAATTACTCTCCAGATGGCCTCAGCAAGACAGTAATTGCTCACTTTTAGACTTTCCATCTATAATAGTAGCCATCTATAGCAGCTTGCCTTCCAGAACTACTACAAAAATTCTTTATTTCGTTAAATATGCAACCTTACTGCAATGACTAATGAATGCGTTGCTTCACACTTATTCTTTTCCTAAATTCCTGTGCCTTTTCAAATGCTTCTTCTTGACATTTTAGGAAGCAGCTAACAACAGTGTAGGAGAGAATTGGAATATTTTCAGTTTTGGTTAATCAGCAAAATCAGTAAAAATAATAATAATAATAATCCCCAGGTCAGATATCACACTCTTGTGCCCATTTTGAGTGCCCATGATTCCAAGCCAATTTCCTACTGGACTCCTTCCTGTGGCTCTGCTAATTTCTCCCTCACAGAAACAAATACTGCATATACACTGCTCAAAGAAATAAAGGGAACACTTAAACAAAATATAACTCCAAGTAAATCAAACTTCTATTAAATCAAATTGCCCACTTAGGAAGCAACACTGATTGACAATCCATTTCACATGCTGTTGTGCACATTCCACTTTGAACAGAACAAAGTATTCAATGAGAATGTTTCATTCATTCAGATCTAGGATGTGTTATTTGAGTGTTGCCTTTATTTTTTTGAACAGTATACAATAATATTCAATATACAAATAACCCATGTTGAAACCAAAGAACTTCCAAGAAAACAAAATGGGGGGAAAAACAGCTAAAGACTAGCTTTATAGTGCCTCTTCATGGGAGCAGTAGACCAGCTAAGGGCGATAAATGTTGATTATCTACCATTTCTAGCAGCTTCCACCAATGTGACCAGGTAGTACTTGTAATTCAATAACAGTCTCAGAGTTACATTTTCTCCACCCTAAGTCATAGTAACACAGTTTCTGATGTGATTTGCAGCTCCTTTGTTGCTCCTGCAATCATGAATTATAGGCATCGTTCATTGGGAAATAAAAATTGTCGTTATTCGATCTGAGGACTGTTTAGGCTACAGAGATGCTCAGTTGCTTAATGGTGTTGTAAGCTGACAGCTGACTTATAAAACATAAATGGCCAGTATATTGCATAATAATATGTGCAGTTATTTCCATATTAGCATGACATCACTCATTCAGCAAGAATCAGAAACATAGAGTATATTAACAGGAGCCCCGTACAATTCCATGTTGTTGCAGATGTTTATAACTCAGCAATATAAATTAGCTCCAGGCAGTAATGTCGCAAGTAAGGTCTCAGTCTGGGACTTAATTATTTTAATTAATTTGAGAGGAAAATAATATTCCAATATTTTTAATAATATTTAGAGAACTGAAAGGAAGTCAGCTATATAACGGAGCTATATTAAACAAAGGTGCCTATGGCTGAAAACACACCCAAGGTTGTGTCAATATATATTGTCTTATACCAAGAGGGTCATACTAATTTTTTTTAACTGAATATTGTGGATATGTGAGGTTTGGGCATCAGGGTAGGAACCACGAGACTGGGAGCCCTAGTCCTGCCTTTCCCACAAAGCCAGTTGGATGGCTTTGGGCCAGTCTCTCCTTCTCAGACTTAGAAAGAAGGCTGTGGCAAGCTAATTTTTGAAATTGTTGCCCAGAAAGCTATATGGATTTGTTCCCAGGAGTCAAGAATGATTCAAAGGCATACAAAATGTGCATGTATATGAGAGCCATACCTGAAGCATAATGGAATACAGGTTCCCATTATTTGTGCTACTTAGAAATTGTGGGAATTTATTAATACAACTAGGGAGTACCAAGAAGGCTGTCAAATTAAAATCTAATCCGCATGTATCAAAAAGGGGGAAAATTAGCTGTTTTTTAAAAAAATGTTGTTGTTGTCGTTGTTTGTTGTTGTTGTTATGATTTATTATTATTATTATTATTATTATTATTATTATTATTATTATTATTATTATTATTATTATTGCTGCTGCAGCTTCCAAAAAAGATTTATTAAGCTCAGAAGATCTGGGTTTAAAACATCCAGATAGCCAGTAGGTAGCAGTGGTGAATTTCTTTCTGTGTGGCTTTTTAAGGATCTTCTTGATCAGTGGTTCTCATCCTATGGGTTGGGAACCCTTTGGGGGGTCAAACAACCATTTCACAGGGGTCACCTAAGACCATTCAACATCTTTTGAAAGTTTTTACCTAGGGATAGGAAGCTTCCTGTTGTATCCTTGTAAATAGTTGGTTCCGTGTGGAAACGCTGTCTGAGCGAGAATCAGGAAGTCGCTCCTGATTGGCTCAGACGCGGCTGCTCTCTCTCTGGCGGGAACCGCAAATGTATAAAAGGAGCGGTTTCTCTCAGGTAGAGCAGACGGTATCCGCTGAAGTCACTAACCTTACTGAGCTGAAATAAAGGAACCGTTCTCACCTAACCCTGTCTCTGGGTCTACTTCACTGGCGACGACGGACAGAAGAACCACGCGTGCAGAATGAACAACCTACAGATCGGCCGGGCTCCTGAGTTCTTCGACCCAGAGAAATCCTCCTGGGACGCCTACATAGCCAAGTTCGAGATCTTCCTCGAGGCAGCGGGAATAAGGGACGCCGACGCCGAACGAAAGTGGGCCATCTTCTTGAACTACTGCGGTCCAGAAATCTTCGACCTCGCCCAGACACTCACCGATCTGCTGCCAGCCAAATCCGTCGCTTGGGATGTCCTGCAAGCCAAGCTCGCGAGCCATTTCAAGCCAACGAAACCAGCCATCGTTTTCCGGCACCAATTTTCCAGAATGGCTCAGCTCGAATCTGAATCCATCAATCAATTCGCAACGCGACTTCGAACGGTGCTTGCAAAATGCAAGTTTGATAACCCGGAAGCTCGCCTCACAGATGCCTTAATCTTCGGCATGAAAAATGCCATGGTCAGGAACAAACTCCTCACCGAAGACGAGCCGACCCTACAGGCAGTAATCAAGCTGGCTCAAACCGCAGAGGTCGCCGATGCTGCTGCCAAGGAACTGAAGGAGCACGACAAGCAGGAAGTCATCGCCAAGATCGACTCCACGTTTTCCCGCGCCGAGGCCCCAGACGACCTCAGCCCACCAGCTCTCAACGAGGACAGCTGTTTCCTGCTGCAACAGGACCAGCCAAGACAACCCAGGTACCCTCGCCCCGTCGCCCCCTGCACCGGCTGCCGAGGAAACCATCCGTGCCAATGATGCCCTTTCCGGGACGCCATTTGCCGCCGCTGCAACCGACGCGGCCATATCGCCGAAGCCTGCAGAGCAGCTGTGCCTGAAGAAGCCTTCTCCACCCCGCGTCCTCAGCGTTTCCAGAATCAAACACCTCAACCGCGCGAAAACCGGTCCTTCCAGTTTTCTGGCCGCAAGAACTACCCAACCGCTAACCGCGACTACTCAAGAGGTAACAATCAATTTTCCGTGAATAATACGGCAACAAAAAATGGGGGCAAAATTGTAATTTCCCTGCTTTTGAACAACAAATCATGTTCTATGGAACGTGATACGGGGTCTAAATACACCATTATGCCGTGGGAAAAGCTTAAACTGTATATGCCTAACCTCTCCAAATCTGAGCTAGTACAAACCTCGTTGGTAATTAAAGATTTTCAAGGGGAAATAATTCCTGTTTTAGGCCAAGTGAATGTACCTATCGTGTTTTAAAATGTTAAATGTACCCTACCAATGATTGTTGTTACAGGGGCTAAACACTCCCTCCTGGGGTTGGCTTGGATGGAACCTTTGGGAATTGAAATTTCTGGTATTTGTACTGTTAACTCTGATAGCATGCCTAACTTTTTACAAGAATTCCCAGAAGTGTTTAGCCCCACCTTGGGATCGTATAAAGGGCCCCCTATCTCGTTTTCTATTGACCCGAAGGTCCCGCCTGTACGGCTCAAACCTCGCAGGGTACCCCTTCCGCTCCTCCCCAAACTAGACCTACAGCTGGATAAGCTCATAAGCCAAGGCATTTAAATTCCTTTAGAGCAGGGTCCATGGGAAACACCCATAGTCACGCCTCTGAAACCTGATGGCTCCTTAAGGGTTTGCGCTGACTATAAATCTACGCTCAACAAAGCCCTCCAACATCACCCTTACCCCATTCCTGTGGTACAACAGCTCCTTCACTCCCTGGGGGAAGGAAAAAGGTTCGCAAAAATCGATTTAGCGCAAGCTTACCAGCAGCTCCCTGTCGATGAACCGACAGCACGCGCACAGACAATTGTAACCCACAGGGGTGCCTTTAAATGTACCAGATTACAGTTTGGAGTAAGCATAGCCCCAGGGATATTCCAAAGCATAATGGAACGGTTGTTATCAGGGATTAAAGGGGCCATCCCCTATTTTGATGACATCTTAATTGCAGGGGAAAACCAAGAGCAGCTCAACAAAAGAATAAGGGAAGTACTTCAGAGACTGCAGGACAAAGGGCTAAGAATCAAACCTGACAAATGTGTGTGGGGAACCAACAGTGTAGAATTCCTAGGTTATAAAATCGATGGGGAAGGTATCCACCCCACTACTGAAAAATTGAGAGCCATTAGAGAAGCCCCAGAACCACAAAATAAGACAGAATTGCAAGCTTTTTTAGGCCTTCTTAACTTTTACTCCGTCTTTTTAAAACAGAAGGCAACAGCAGCAGAGCCTCTACACCGTTTGCTCCAGAAAGAAACCCCTTGGACATGGGGGAGAACTGAACACGAAGCCTTTATACAAATAAAACAGTTGCTAACTTCTAAAAGTGTGGTAGTCCAGTATAGTACTTCGCTACCCATCAGGCTTACGTGCGATGCTTCCCCATATGGCGTGGGAGGGGTCTTGGCACACGTTTTGCCAAATAATACAGAGGCCCCAATTGCCTTCTTTTCGAGAACAATGACCAATACTGAGAGAAATTACAGCCAACTCGATAAGGAGGCTCTAGCTTTAGTGGCAGGAGTGAAGAAGTTTCATAATTACCTTTTTGGCAGGAGTTTTGAATTGGTTACTGACCACAAGCCCTTACTAGGCCTTTTAGCCCCCAACAAACCTACTCCCCCATTTATGTCTCCAAGGTTAATCAGATGGGCCCTTTTCCTCTCAGGATACCAGTACGAGCTCATTCATAAAGGGGGTAAAACCATCAACCACGCAGATGGTCTCAGTAGGTGCCCCATGGCAGAGTTAGTAGAGGACCCTGCCCCGTCTGCTGATGTCCTAATGATAGAACTTGAAGACAACCCACTAACCACTGCAAGGGAAGTGGCTGCACACACGCAGCAAGACCCAATCCTAAAAAAGGTGGTAAATGGGGTACTTAAGGGGTGGCAGAACGACTCTGTGGAACCTGAATTGTGTGATTTCAAAACCAAAAGACTAGAATTGTCATATGTGAAAGGTTGCCTGTTGTGGGGTGATAGAGTAATCATTCCTGGAAGTCTAAAGACCAAAGTACTCAAAATGTTACATGTGGGCCATCCTGGGATTGTCAGGATGAAGGCCCTAGCTAGGGGGCACTTATGGTGGCCAGGATTGGACACTGATATTGAAAACTGGGTAGCCAAATGTGATCCATGCCAAGAGTCACGGCCTAACCCCCCCAAAACAACTCCAGCAGAGTGGGAACAACCGGCAGGGCCGTGGTCCAGAGTCCATATTGATTTTGCAGGGCCAGTGGGGTCACAATACTTTCTAATAGTAGTTGATGCATTTTCCAAGTGGGTGGAAATCATAGCAATGAACAATACAACTACAAGTGCCACCATTAAGGTTCTGCCCCGTTTGTTTGCCACCCATGGTTGTCCTGATATCTTAGTGTCTGACAATGGGCCCCAATTGACAGCCAGGCAATTTGAATTGTTCTTAGATAATTTAGGAATCAGACATGCGCTCATCTCACCTTACTCACCCTGGGCTAATGATTTGGCAGAACGTTACATTTGGGTGGCAAAGGAAACATTGCGCAGATCAGGCCCTGGAGATGTACAACAGAATTTGGACCAGTTTTTGTTAACCCAGCATATTACCCCAAACACTCACACGCACATAAGCCCTGCTGAGATACTGATGGGAAGGAAACTGAGGTCCCCCCTGGATAGGTTACACCCAAGGTTTTGTACCAAAAATCCTATGTATGTGAACCCTGAGAGACAAATGTATTTGGGGCAAAATGTTTTTGTAAAGAATTTTGATGGGGGTGTAAATTGGATGAAAGGAAAAATTGTACAACAGACCGCTCCAAAAACATACATTGTTAAGTTAGAAGATGGTCGAATGTGGAAGCGGCACATTGACCATGTACGTAAGCGCATGGGAAACTCATCGGAACAAACCGCTGAAACAGATTCTCCCACTTTAACAGACTGTAACGCGCAACCCGATTTAATAGACTGGCAAATGGACTTATCGGGTCAGGAAGGATCCTCCAGCGACGCCGAACCATCTTCATCCTCCGAGGTCGGTCTTGTGCCGGTCAGATCAACCCAGCAGGCCGGAGCCCAAACCAGGCCCCAGCCGCACCGGGAAAGTGCAAACGAACCGACCTCCACCATCGGCAGCGAGGACTCAATTGAACTGCGCAGGTCGGAGCGAGCCTCGCGAAGACCCAGCAGATTGGAGGACTTCGTCACGTGGCTTTCGTGATTGATGTATCCTGACTAAGGAGGGAGGGGTGTTGTATCCTTGTAAATAGTTGGTTCCGTGTGGAAACGCTGTCTGAGCGAGAATCAGGAAGTCGCTCCTGATTGGCTCAGACGCGGCTGCTCTCTCTCTGGCGGGAACCGCAAATGTATAAAAGGAGCGGTTTCTCCCAGGTAGAGCAGACGGTATCCACTGAAGTCACTTACCTTACTGAGCTGAAATAAAGGAACCGTTCTCACCTAACCCTGTCTCTGGGTCTACTTCACTTCCCCCTTCAGATATGATGAAAAGATCTGCTTGTTTCAAGGTGGTGGCGGATGCTAATGCTGTTGGGAATCCTATTCCTTGCCAAAGGGGTGGAATGGGGAAGATGGGTACTCAAAAAACAATGGCATGATGAAGTAAATAAGATATTTACTTGGCAGTAATGTATACCGTGGCATCAAATAAGGTCTCCTGGCATATGCAATCACCGTTCTCAAAATAAGGGAATAGGATTGGTAGAGTGGCCATCATTGTTTCATTAGTCAGTGGATTTATAGCTGTTAGAAGTAACTCATATTGTCACAAGTATTCTTGGTAATGTTGCAGGAATGACATAACTCAATCAAAATAAGTTTGCTTTATTTGTGCAAATAGGTTCAGAGCAATATAGCAGAAGCAACATTTGAACCAACCTCTTATGGAAAAAGAAGTAGCTATATACTCCTCAAAAGTAGCAAAACATGGAAATATCAATGATTGGTTACATTATGGATCAGCCCTTGTTGCTACACTAAAGAAAGCTAAAATATATTGTTTTCCCTTTCCTATTGGGACAGATTCACAGGTTATCTTACAAATGTATCTATTTAAGCTTCCTACAGTTCGTTTGTGGT
Organism: Erythrolamprus reginae; assembly: GCF_031021105.1. Lineage (NCBI taxonomy): Eukaryota > Metazoa > Chordata > Lepidosauria > Squamata > Dipsadidae > Erythrolamprus > Erythrolamprus reginae. The sequence goes on along the minus strand of NC_091952.1, from coordinate 127,207,605 downwards.
TAAGTCTACACTTGAAAAGCCATGAATTCTGAGATTTGGCATTTGCCATTTCCTTTGTTCTTTCAACCTCTCAAAGTCTAAAGAGCTACATGAATTTGTGACCTTCTTTATGTCTTGCTTCACTTTATGTCCTGCCTCAATAATAAGTTTCTACTGATATCTTTTGCATCTGTAAAAACAACACATCTCAAGTCCCAAAGGTGTTTTTTCAAGAGGCAATTGGAAGTTCTGGGGGTTTTCTTTCTTTCTTTCTTTCTTTCTTTCTTTCTTTCTTTCTTTCTTTCTTTTTCGAAAGATGTTCTATGCAAAAATGTGCTCTTCCATCACAATGCGAACCAGTGGAGAAGGTAAGTAGACCCACCCCTGAATATCTTAGTATATTAGAAAGATGGTCCCACTGTTTCTGAACTCTTCTTTGAGAGCCTAATTAAATTAGTTAAGACTGTTTCTATTTTACCCAAAGGCCTTGAGGTGATCGTGTTGGTATTATATATGCCAAAAGATTGCCAGAATCACTTAGTACTACACTCTCTGCTGCCTTTGATTTCACAGCTTTTCATTTTGCAAAAGTAAAATGATATTCTTTCGAATAAGGAGTGTTTGAGGGTCATCATGACAGCCTGGAAGGAATAATAAATAACTCTTTGAGAAAAGGAATACTTGGAACAAGCTATCAAGTGCTTGTAAGTAAGCAAAAGGGAAGATTACTTGCAAATATCACCCATCTGAAAAATCAAGAAACCAAATGCGAACAGTATTTATTATAAAAATGTGTGCCGGGTTTTATTTCTTGAAATAGAAGAAACATGGGATATTGAGTCCCTCTGGCAATGTAATCTTTTTTTATTTATTTTATCCTCTTTTTCGAGCCAAAGGAGATAAAGTTGTGTTTCATACATCTGTTGTTGCTTTTTGAAGTAGCAGAAGTATGGGCCCCCATCAAAATTGTAACACTTACGGCAAAGTCCTCCTTCCATGCCTAGCTATGGATCTATCAAAAATTATATCCCACCCACTTTGGAAGCAAATTCCACTAATAGAAGTCACGGTAACAGAATTAATCCATTCTTCCTCTAGGCCACAAACATTAACATAGCCTCTCTTCACTTTTTAAAAGAGAGGTATGAGATCTATGTTGATCTTTCATGTACTGTATTATCTTGCTCAGATCTAATGAAGAGAAGAAATGACAGATAACATTTCTAAACAATTGCTCTGTAGCTTTCATTAAATAATAACTGAAGCCATGTTTATGTTTATGTTAAATATAAAATGCCAAAGATTACATTTACTGACAGAGCCGTGGTGGCCACAATGGTTACAATGCAGTATTGCAGGCTAATTCTGCCCACAGCCTGGAGTTCAATCCTGACCATCTTAAGGTTGACTCAACCTTCCACTCTTCCAAGATCAGTAAACTGAGGACTCATACTTTGGGGGGCAATATGCTGATTCTGTAAACCGCTTAGAAAGGGTTGTAAAGCTCTGTGAAGTGGTATATAGGTTCACCTGGTGCACCAGTTGCGGCCCGATCTGGACTGGGACTCACTGCCTCAGTCACTCATGCCCTCATCACCTCAAGATTCGACTACTGTAATGCTCTCTACATGGAGCTACCTTTGAAAAGTGTTCAGAAACTTCAGATCGTGCAGAATGCAGCTGCGAGAGCAATCATTGCCTTCCCCAGGTATGCCCATGTTACACCAACACTCCGCAGTCTGCATTGGTTGCTGATCAATTTCCAGTCACAATTCAAAGTGTTGGTTATGACCTATAAATCCCTTCATGGCATCAGACCAGAATATCTTCGGGGCCGCCTTCTGCCGCACAAATCCCAGCAACCGATTAGGTCCCACAGAGTTGGCCTTCTCCGGGTCCCGTCGACTAAACAATGTCGTCTGGCGGGTCCCAGGGGAAGAGCCTTCTCTGTGGTGGCCCTTACTCTCTGTAACCAGCTCCCCCCGAAGATTAGAATTTTCCCCACCCTCCTTGCCTTCCATAAACTCCTTAAAACTCACCTCTGCCGTCAGGCATGGGGGAATTGAGGCATTCCCCCCGCTCTCCCCCAGGCATATACAATTTATGTATGGTATGTCTGTGTATATGTCTGGTTTAATAATGGGGTTTTTAAATGTTTTTTTAAAATCTATTAGATTTGTCATGAATTGTTTTATTGTATGCTGTGAGCCGCCCCGAGTCTACAGAGAGGGATGGCATACAAATCTAATAAATAAATAAATATAAATTTAAGAAATAACTACCACTTAAATCCAACCCTTAGTTCCCAAGAAAGGGAGTCCTCAATTTATAACCATTCATTTATTGACTGTTTGAAGTTACAATAGCACTGAAAAAGTGATTCATTACCACTTTTCATACTTTTGACCATTGCAGGCCAACTGGCTCATCCCTATAACAGCTTCAGTGTCCTGGGGTCATGTGATCACCTTTTGCAAACTTCTGACAAGCAAAATCAATGGAGAAAACCAGATTTCCTTAACAACCGTGTTACAAACTTAACAACTGCAGTGATTCACTATACAACTGGCAAGAAAATTCATAAAGTGGGGTAAAACTCACTTAACAACTGTTTCACTTAAGCCCAACGTCTTTGGTCACCATGCTCAATATTGCTCATACCCATTCTAAAACTGATATGCAGGAAAAATTAAATCATTTCAATAAGCTAATGTACTCTGCGTCTGGGTCTGATAGCAGAAAAATGATATTTAGCAGTAATAAAAATGTATTTTCAAAGCTTGCACGTAGAGCCCTGTAAATTAGAGAGATTAAATAATGCAAGGGTAGCTTACATTGCTGCTAAATATCTGGAGTTTCAATAGCAAAAGAAAAAAAACATATAATAAGAAGTCACTAGAGAGAGTAACTCAAATGTATTTCTGTTTTGTATTGAAAATGCAACAATACATAAAGAGTGAGATAAGGGGTGTAAATACTACGCCCCAAGGAAATGCAAACACTGTTTTGGACTTCTTAGTTCTTTAAATTTAAGAAATTTCTGTCTTTAATTAAATAAACAAACAAACAAATCTGAGTTTTGAATCTACATGAATAAATAATTGTGTGTTCTTATCTTACAGTAAAATAAAATCTTTTGATCATCCTTCCCTTGGCAAGGAAATGGTAGCTTACTATACAACCTACAAACATTTCTGTCCAACGCCATATCCTCCGCCGTCATTTTTTTTCAAGAGAGCCAGAATTAATATTCTTATGATCCTTATTTATTTCAAAAGTAGAGCATAAGAAAATCAGAAGAGCTAACCACATGGTTTTTGCACATAATTAACTGGTTCATCCTGATCAGAATATACGATGAGATACAGCATGTCTTCAGCAACCATCTGTTGGAAGAAGACGAACAATTTTCCAAGCTCCTCTTAAATGATGAAACTTTTGTTTGCTCTGTAAGTATGCTCTGAATATTCAGTGGTGTCTATATTCTTCTACTGTATAACTGCTAGAACCATTTAGGCATGTGGTGGCAAACCTATGGCACACGTGCCACAGCTGGCACGTGGAGCCATATCTAAAGGCATGCAAGGCATTGTCCTATGTCAACTGATTTTTGCCCTTGGGGAACAGGAGGCTTCCCTGAAGCCTCTGGAGTGCGAAAAATGGTTCAACAAGCAAACAGGAAGTCCGTTTTTCTAAACTTCCGGTTTTTCCATTGGGGTATTTTTCATACTCCACAGGCTTCATGGAAGCTTGAGGGTGAAAAACAGCCCAATTTGGGGCATATGCATGGGGATGTGTGCATGCGCAGTGTGACATGCATGGAAGGTACAAATGTGCACTCGCACATGCACGCACTCTCATTTTTGGCACGCAAGAAGAAAAAGGTTCACCATCACTGACTTAGGCTGTGAAGAAGCACATATAAAATAGCAATACCACTTAGCCATATACCGCTTCGCGGTGTTTTAACAGCCCTCTCTAAGTGGTTTAAAAAGTCAGCATATTGCCCCCAACAATTTGGGTCTTCCTTTTACCAACCTTGGAAGGATGGAACCTGGAGCCTGTCAGGATTGAACTCCTAGCAATGAACAAAATTAGCCTGCAATATTGCTGATTCCGATTCTTTGGTGGTGCAGAGGTTAGAATGCAGCCTGCTTACTGCATTCTAACCACTGCACCACCAAAAGAGTCAAAATCAGAACTACATTAGATATAAAGAGATATATCCACAGTTGTGAGTTTTAAAATGGTTGTTTTTTCTAATTTTAGGAATAGAAGTCATCATCCAGATATATGCTGATTTGGGATGAGGAGGTTGCCATCTAACACATCTGGAGCTTCCACTGAGAAAATCTTCCTTGTTGTGTCCAGCTTCATTTAGAAGCAATCAAAGGGAACATGCTGCTAGGGCTTTGCCAATCAAGTGAATCTTCCCAACAGCCTAATTGCAGGAATCCCTGACATATGCCATATGCGGGACTGCCTTCTGCCGCACGAATCCCAGCAGCCAATAAGGTCCCACAGAGTTGGCCTTCTCCACGTCCCGTCGACTAAACAATGCCGTTTGGTGGGACCCAGGGGAAGAGCCTTCTCTGTGGCAGCCCCGACCCTCTGGAATCAACTCCCCCCGAAGATTCAAATTGCCCCCACTCTTCCCGCCTTCTGCAAGATGTTGAAGACCTATCTATGTCGCCAGGCATGGGAGTACTAACTATCTGTTCCCCCACCACCACATTTTTTTCTGACTGTAATACATGAGAATGGTGTGATTGTGCAGTACCAATTGTTTTTAATATTTATGGGTTTTAAATTTAGCTTTTTTATCTAATATTGGATTTGTATTCTGTATGTTGTATTATTGTTGTTGTGAGCTGCCCCGAGTCTCCGGAGAGGGACGGCATACAAATATAATAAATAAAAATAAAAATAAAAATAATTTTGTTTTTTGTTTTGTTTCTTTAAAAATACAATATTTAAAAATAAATCTCTACAGTTTCATTACATCATTAAACTCTGATCGTATTTAACCAAGTCTCTCAAAGGAGTGTGTGTGTGTGTGTGTGTGTGTGTGTGTGTGTGTGTGTGTCTGTCTGTCTGTGTGTGTGTGTGTGTACGTAGGCATTTGCCTATGAAGCTCTTCGACCATGAAGTATTCTTGGGTTTATTCATTAACCAGTCTTCTGAAATAGATTTGTCAATAAAGATCTAAATCCACACTGTTTGGTTCCTTATATTTGCCTGTTCTATCTGGCATAATAACTTCTTTGTTCATTTTTATTTCAACTAAATAAATATAGCTGGTGATATGCTAAGGTTATTATCAAGCTCCTCTGCTTCTTGATTATGCTGTGTTTCTCTTTTAATTGAAAAAGGAAACTCATTTGTCCTTTCTCATCCTTTCTCCTCCAAGGGGAAAAAAGACATTTAAAGCATATACAGTAATCCGAACAAGAAGAAAAAAGAGTAAAACCTATTGCTACTATTTGCAGGTATATATTCTTGTGACATCATTTTCTGAAGAACGTTAAGCACAGGATTTGTCCCTCACCAAATGCAATCGGTTTGGTAAACACTACCTCAGCATTGTTAATTAATCTTAAAACGATTATGATGGGAGAAGTAGATTTTGCAGCCTTGCCAGCTATTTTAAATGCTCCAAGGCATTTTTAGTGCCTAATGTAGTGTATTAAAATCCCACTTCCCAGAAACTGACAATCTTTCTCCAGCTTTGCTAGTTCATTTTGTGGTCTACAAAAATTCTGCTGGTCATGTCCAGCCAGAGTTTCTGTGAATCGACAACAGCTGAGTTCAGCAGTTCTGACCCCAATTGAGCCATTAGGCAGATGGCTTCCAAGACGTTCTCATAAATGCTTGGCTTTTGAGTGCATTTGAGTGCATTTCAAGAAATTTAGAATAACATTAAGAGAGTAAGAAAAGATGTATGTATGTATGTATGTATGTATGTATGTGTATGTATGTATGTATGTATACACACTGCTCAGTAAACACACTGTATTGCTCAGCAAAAAACATATATATGATTCGACAAAACAAAAACATGTAAGCCTTCCCTGGTACAGAGCTGAAGGGATTGGATACTGTAGCCTAGAGGTTAATTCTCTGCCATACAAGGCCAAGGTTGCAAGTTCAAGTCCCAGTGAGGGTATGGCTAGCTAATGAGGCCGAAATAGATCTATCCTAGTCTCCCTTAATTTTCAAATTCAGCAAAAACATGTTGACATGTGTGTGTGTGTGTGTGTGTGTGTGTGTGTGTGTGTGTGTGCCTGAATGCCTGCGATCTTGCGTGGGTCCACAAGATCACTGTGGTTGGCTCTGAAATGTTGAAGAGTTGCTTTTCAGCACCACCTTCTGGACATGGAGTGAAAGAAAGGGGGTCTTGGGCCTAACTTGCTGGACAGTCGAAAAAATGACCAAATCCATTATTTTCAAACAACAATAATAACAATGAAAGGCTCAAGAGATCCACCAAGATTGGATCCACTTCTTTTACCCAGTTTTTACCCTAATTATTCACCAAATCACTCTATCTCACCTTTTGACTAAATGTCCAAATGAAATGAGTCCAGGGAGACAGGTAAGAATATTACTTTAAGAATTAATTTTGTTCTGTTTGTTTTCTACTGTTAATTGGATTTCAACTGTCCATAAAAAAGAAACTAGCATATAAATATTGCACCTCTTCTTGAAAAAAAAATAGTTTGAAAAACAGTGATGGCGAACCTATGGCAGGTGGCACGCAGAGCCATATCTGCTGGCACATGAGATGTTGTCCTAGCTCAGCTCCAATGTGCATGTGTGTGCTGGCCAGCTAATTTTTTGGCTCACACAGAGGATCTGGGAGGATGTTTTTGGCTTCTAGAAAACCTCCAGGGGATGTGGGAGGATATTTTTATGCTCCCCCCAGCTCCAGGGAAGTCTTTGGAGCCTGGGGGGGAGACATGAGCCTACTGGGCCCACCAGAAGATGGGAAATGGGCCATTTACGGCCTTCAGAGGGTCTGCAGGGTGTGGGGGAAACTGTTTTTGCTCTCCCCAGGCATCGAATTATAAGTGTGGGCACTCGTGCATGCACAATAGTGCTCACCCATGCTCTTTTGGCACCCGAGGAAAAAAAGGTTTGCCATCTCTGCTCTAGAACTTTCATTTGGACCAGAGGTTCCCAACCTATTTTTGGCCATGCCCGACCTAAGCATCTCTAAAATCCTGAGTGCCCCCACCCCCCCATAACATATATTTCTTATTATTCAAAAAGTTTCAAGTTTCAAGTTTCAAGTTTTATTGGATTTATATGCCGCCCCTCTCCGAAAACTCGGGGCGGCTAACAACAATAATGAAAATATACAATAAAATCCAATACTAAAAGCAAATTAAAACCCCTTAATATATAAAAACCAAACATACAAACAAACATACCATTTATACAGTTGTAACGGCCTAGGGGGAGAAAAAAGTCTTAATTCCCCCATGCCTGGCGGCAGAGGTGGGTTTTAAGTAGCTTACGAAAGGCAAGGAGGGTGGGGGCAATTCTAATCTCTGGGGGGAGTTGGTTCCAGAAGGCTGGGGCCGCCACAGAGAAGGCTCTTCTCCTGGGTCCCGCCAAGCGGCATTGTTTAGTTGACGGGACCCAGAGAAGACCCACTCTGTGGGACCTAACTGGCCTCAGGGATTCATGCGGCAGAAGGCGGTCCCTGAGGTAATCTGGTCCGGTGCCATGAAGGGCTTTATAGGTCATAACCAACACTTTGAATTGTGACCGGAAACTGATCGGCAACCAATGCAGACTGCGGAGTGTTGGTGTGACATGGGCATATTTAGGAAAGCCCATGATTGCTCTCGCAGCTGCATTCTGCACGATCTGAAAAGTGAACTAATCATGCAGAGGAAGCCTATATGACCATTAACTAGGTTTAAACAAGGTTCCAATATTGCCCCCATTAAAAATGAAATTGCCCCTCTGTGGGATGTGGGACGCACATTGGGAACCGGGGATTTAGATGGTATACTGAGAAGTAATCTGGTAGGACCTTTTCCAACTAATACATGTTATTAAAAGCTATAAGTTTTCAGGAGCTGCAGCTCACTTAAGCAGAAAGCTTTGAAATAAAAAATAATGCCATATTGTACATATACCTACAAAATATATATACGCCAATATAAATATTGGCTCTGCTGTAGACATTGTAGGGGTGTGGGTGTGGGTGGGTGGGTGTCACAGTCAATATTTAAAAACTGCATAAAATTGCATTTTCTTGAACTTATTGACTTTCAAAAAGCATTGGTTAAACCATTTCTGTTCTAGAAACTCTATTTCCAAACACATTATTGCAATTATAGTCAATTTGTATTCAATTGTATTTCACTTTCCCTGTAATTTGTCACTGAGAAATTTCTAAGTTAAAAAAATAAGCCACAAGAAACTACATTCAAACAAAGCAAATATCACAAAAAGTACAGTTTGTAATTCAAAAAGAGCCCATGATTTTGCCTAGTCGGGTAATGAAACATTTGCAAGCAACCAACCAACCAAATTCTTAGAGCACTAAAAATTCCTGAGCTTATTTAATCAAAATAACTTTGCTGAAGGTTTTTTCCCCAGCAAATCTTCAGATCCTAAAATTGTTGTGTAAGAAGGACCATTCAGTGCTTAATCTCCACTCTCGATGTTTTCTTGTTCTTGGTAAATGGTGGGTTTTTTTACTACTCAAACTTCAATCACAAACTAAGATCCAACACTACTTTGCTTTTAATCCTTCAGTTTACACCAAAGACTGGTTCCTTTCTCCATTCTCTGAACTACCCAGAAAGAGAAACAGATGAAAAAGAAGCTCTTTCGGTGACTTCTGCAAAGGGATGAAAATGTTCCCGGTTTGCTCGTGCCTGTCAGTCATTGGAGAGTCGGTCGCAAAGGAAGAGGAAGGGTCCACCCACCTGGCTGGATGCCGCCATTTGGGTTCTTTTACCCTCTGAGCATGCGCAAAGCATTCTGAGCATGCATAGAGGATAAAAGAACCCAAATGGCAGCAGCCATTCAGGTGGACGGAGCCTTCCTCTTCCTTTGCGACCGTCTCTCCAACGACTGACAGGCACGATCAAACCGGGAGCATTTTACCCCTGCTTCTACACATGTTGAAAACAGTTTGGATAATATCTCTAAAGTCATTAGTGAATGCTTAGCTATCTCTAAATGCTACAGAAGAGTGAGATTTTTTTAAAACAATAACTCTATGCACATGATTAAACCAATGGTAGTCATTGTCAATAGTTGACAATGATAATCAACTATTCAAATAGAATAACTATCTTTCTGTTTCAGTCACATACATGCACATTGTGCATGGCAAAGGTGACTTTGTTTTTCGTATATGCAAAAGGATGACATAAAAATAATCATGCAAAATGACAAAGCATTGAATTTGCATATGGAGCTGAATTCTGTTCAATATTCCTCTGTAGTGGTAAAATTGTACTGATTACTGGACAGTTGTCACCGGATTTGGGATAAAGTACCTTACTCATTGTTATAAGTAAAATTAATCGTCTATATTTAAATATACATGAATATTAACTCCTGAAATTATATTCACTTTGCAATGGGTTTAAAGTAACGTTGCTGCCACAATTCCATGTTAGCGACCACTTAATTTATCTCAAAATAGCCCATAGCTAAACTACATGTACAACTTTCCCTCTGGTATGAATCTATGAAAAAATAAGATAGTCTTTCAAGTGCTCTTTATAAATATAAAACGAAGGATTCTATACCAAATTAAAACTCATATAAAAGCTGCACTCTGTGGTACAAATTAACATATTTAATTTTAATATTACCTGCAAACCTGTTTTTTTTCCAGCATAGCTTTAATTAGTCATATAAAATCAAATCAGAATACTGTAAGCAATTATTATACTAAAAACAGGAAAGGGAGCTGAATTAAAAATTGCGTAAGAAAATGCCGTATGGAAATTAACATATCTATTAGCATCAAGAAATATGCACTGTAGTTTAATGCTTTTTTAAAAGCCTGTTAAGTTCATAACAATAAATGCCTCTTTTAAAATATATGCAGATATTGGAAAGTTCATATTTTCTCAAGAAGATTTCATATTAATGCACAGAAGTTTATTTGTTTGAATATCTTCTCTCACCAAATTTAAACATTTAAATTATTAAGAAACTTGTTTACTTAACAATTACTTGTGTTCGCTAATACCATTTTGGCCTTCTATAAATGCTTCTTACACATTTATTATTACATTCCAAATCATTAAGTAGCTCCTGATCTCAATGAAGAATGGGACAACTTTTTCATAAGGGTTTTTAAAAACAAATAAACATTAGATTTCCCTCAGAATACAAGTGACACAGGAACATTATTGGGTTCTATGTTGAACATCTTTTGAACTGAAAATATCCATATCTAGATGAAAGTACTTTTTCAATCTTCCTTGTAGTAATCATTATTTTAAAAATAATGCAAGCTCAGTTCATATAATATTAAGCAGGTTGTTTTAAATATGCGAAAACAAACCATTTGAATGTTTGCATATTTATTTTTAAATGAAAAATAGAAGACACCAAGTAGAAAATGTAACAACTATGTTCACTTAGAGTCTTAGACTATCACATTGAACATGATTTTATTATTGCAAGAATTAAATATACAGGATCTTTACATATTTCTTTTCTTTAACATTAACAAAAATCCCACACAATTTTAAATGGAAATTTTAAGATTACCTTTGTAAAAAAGAATTCAGAACAACATATTTTTGTTGTTCTGAAAGGTGAAATACTATCTGTTGTGCAAAAGGTTTATCACTGGTGGCTATTTTTTCTATCCATGTATTGCTTAACAAATAACATGGTTAGCTTTTAAAATAAATGTATATTAATGCCCTCTACTGGAAAGTAGCAGACGTTTCCAAATAATTGTACTATATTGTAAATACTTGTTCTCTTTTTCCTTGCATTATCATCTTTTTCTTCAAAGAAATGAAATTAACTGATAGGTAAGAAAGTGAAGCAAAATTAAAGCTTTCTATTCTTTTAATTATTTTCACGCATACAGATTAAGGAAATTTTTGCTGTCTGTAGCCAAACAATTAAATGATTTACTTGTTGTTTTAATTATCCCAGTTGCACCATAAATTAAGTAATGACATTGTGTCAAGGAATGGCATTCTTTTTTTACTCAAATTATGTTGTTTTGAATAAGCGACAGTAAGTACTCTGACTTAAATAGACTATGAGTGGTGAAGATCCTAAAATTTCAGATCTTTAGGTCTAGTTATAAATGAAATAATTATAAGCAACAATTCTCATCCTCCAACACGTCCAACAAAAAAGGGCAAAGAGAGCTACATTTCAACCAGATGACCATTCTCCAACTTTGATTTAAAGTCAATATATTAATTTTTAACAAATTAAACTGAAATGATTACATTACTTTTCTGTTTGGATGTACCCTGAGAGCTTATGCAAATTCCTTTTGTATCCAATCACATTTGGCCAATAAAGAATCCTACTCTATTTTCTATTCTATGTTCTATTCTAGGGGTGTCAAACTCAAGGCCCAGGGGCCAGATTCAGCCATAAGATGCTTACATATGACCCGTGGGGCCACACTGGAAACAGCGAAGGACTGGCCTGCAGTGTCTCTGCCAGCAAAAATGGAGCCTGGAAGGGCTGCACGCGGCTCTCCTCGGCTTCCTTTTTTCTGGGAGAGAGTTCCAGGAGGCTGTCACGGCGGAAAACGGAGTCTATGAGTGATCCACAAAGCCCTCCAGATCTCTGTTTTCACTGGTATGGGGCTGCAGGAGGCCGTCACAGCCAAAAACAGAGCTTTGGAAATCGTTTTCACTGGCAGAGCGCTTGGATTACCACAGGTGCCCCCAGCATGGGTGATGTCAAACTAGCCATACCCACCCTGGCCAAACACACCCAACCCACCCCAAACCTGATGCAGCCCTCAATGAAATCGAGTTTGACACCCCTGTTCTATTCCATCCCATTCTACCCTATTCTATTCTATTCACCAATAAAGATTCTATTCTATTCTGTTTATTCTATTCCATTCCATTCCATTCTAATTCTGAACTTTTACAAAACTGCAAAATATTATTTCCCATTCAAACCACATCCTTGAGGGTTCTATTTTTTTCCCTTTCTGTCTGTTCAAAGTTGTTTAACATGGGACTTTCTTATTGCTCTCGTTTAACTTATTTCTAGTGCTTTCACCTCCAAACCCTGTCCAGCAGAATTTATTGGGGAAATAAATCCCTTTATTCATATGTCAACATCAGCTAACACGTCAAACATCTTCGATTTCTGACTCTGAGGAACAGAATCTAAAAACACCTCTATTTAGGAAATGTAAAAACTTAATGACTGAAGAATTTGTTTAGGCAGATAAGATCAACAGTGTTTATTTAAATATATCTCAAGTCCCATTCAACTCCACAGTTTACGGGATGACAAATCACTGATTTTTAGCTTAGAAACTGCCTCATTATTCTTGGTAGATACTAGGAATCTGACATATTTTACTGACATGTATGAATATCTAAATCCTTGAGCCTTCCAATGTCACCAGAACCCAATTTCTTTCTGAAAGAATTTAAATCCAAATACAGTATACTTTTTAAAGAATATCTAATTCAATATACTTCATGACTGCATGGAGTTGAGCACTGAAAAGCTAAGAAACCTACCGAATTTTTCAGAGTATAAGATGCACCGGAGTATAGGACACACCTTAATTTTTGGCGAGCAAAACAAGAAAAAAACAATTCTGGGCATTTAACTGGAGTGGGTGGGGTGGGAAATTATTTTCATGGGAGCAGAAAGGGGACTTGGCACCGAAGGCTCTGTTGGGCAGAGAGAGTTTTGCGCACAAGGAAGTTAATCCACCAAGTAGCCACAGTTAACCACTATAACTAATTGAAGTCTTCAATGAAAGACAGCAGCAGGCTTTCTTGTAAAAATATATTTTACTTTCTCTTTTATCAAACTGCTTCTCTAAATAAACCATCATAAAATACTGGTATATAACTCTTATAATATCCACCACTGCAACCACTAAGCACTAACCACTCACTACTGTAACAAACCACTCTCTGTAACAAACCACTCAGCAACAAACCACACCCATGCAAGAGTGTTCCTCCTTATATAGGATACAGCCAATCAGGTTGCAGCACAATTAGCAAACCCATGATTACATGATTATTATGGCTTACATCAGCCTCTCCTATGGTTACAAACCATTTACTTGCATTGTGATATTACCTTCAGAAATGAACTTATTTCTGACAGGCTCCACTCCCGAGCTGCCTACCAACACCAGCACCATTTTCCTTCCTATAGTCATAGCCATTGAAAACCTGGCTTTCTTGCAGCAAGGCCTCATAGAGAGGCAGCATTTCAGTCTTTCTGGATGCTGCCATCTCATAAATACACTGCCGGGCTTCAGGGCAAGCTCCCTAGGGCACCTTTGCAGAGAGAAACTCCCAAGTGACACAAGAGCCACAGAGATTCATGATTCCCCCACCTGATTCTTCAAATTGGTTTTCTTAATACCTTAATTTGGAGATTTTTATTTATTGATTTTAGTGGTGATGTGTGCTGAAATGCTGGGCAATTTGTGCCGGAAGACCCAAGTTATTTCAATATCTTATTACTATTTCAGGCTTTGTGCACTCAGATAAATCACATTCCTCCCCATTTCAAAAACGAAGCATACAGAGATCAAAAAAGAGTAGAGTGATCCCTCGTTTATCGTGGGTGTTACGTTCCAGGACCACCCACGATAAACGAAAATCCACGAAGTAGGGACAATAAATTTTTTTCTCTCTCTCTCCCCCACACACATTTTCCCTCACTTGCCCCCACTCTCTTTACCTCTTGTCTCTCTGGCTCCATCTCTGTCTCTCTGGGGACCAGCCAGAAGCCTACCCCATGTCTTCTCAGCTTATCCTTACTCATAACTGCAAGGCTTCCTGGTTTTACAACCGGCCGAGCAGGATCGACTCCTCTCCTGAACTCCACGCTCCGATTCTCTCTGGCCAGGCTCTGCCCACACGGCTCTGGTTTCAGCCGCTGCTACTGGGACTCCCAAGATGTGCTGAGGGGATGCCCTGCCCAGTTCCCCACAGCTTTATGCGGGGAATCCTCCTCGAGAGGGGCTCCTGGGGCTCCGCTCTGCACCAGGTTAAGCCCCAGCAGCAATTCGCGATGCACCAAGTCCGCGAAAGGTGAACCACGAAGTGGCGAGGGATCACTGTATTGCATTTCGGGAAGCAGGCAGCACCGGCTGCGTGCCCCATTTTTGGAATCAAGGAGGAAAGTGTTTTTGGGCTGCAGCACCGGCTGAACACTGCATTGCGTCTGAAATGCAATGCTCTTTTTCTGCTTCCTCATGTCCCATTCTTGGAATGGGAAGTACAGTGTTTTCAGGCCGCAGCGCTCACCTGAGCCACCCACCGTCCACCAATCCCATTCCAAAAAGAGGGCATGAGGAGGCAAAAAAAGAGCATAGCATTTCAGGCGTGCCGTGATTCTAACCAGTGCTGCATCCTGAAAACATTTTCCTCCCTGATTTCAAAAACAGGGCATGCAGCCAGCGCTGCCTGCCACCCAAAATGCAATGCTCTTTTTTTTTTATCTCCGCACACTCCATTTTTGGAATCGGGGAGGAAAGTGTTTTCAGGTGGAAGTACCACAATCCCCTCCCCGATTCTAAAAACAGGGCATGCGGAGACCAAAATAGAGCATCGCATTTCGGGTGGTGGGCAGCTCTGGTTTCATGCTCTGTTTCGAGAAGGAAAAACTTTTTGGGCAGCAGCACTGGCCAAAACTGCCTGCCGCCTGAAACACGATGCTCTTTTTTGGTCTCTGCATGCTCTGTTTATGGAAGGGGGGGTCTGCCACCTGAAAACATTTCCTCCCCAGGCTAAGTGACGAGTCCAACCTTGTCTTATGTTTCCTGCGCAGTGCCCACTTCGCCAACTGAGTCCCTACCTTGCCCTGCCACTTGGAACCACCCAAAAATGCAATGTGCGGAGGCTGAAAACTTCTGAAGGTGGGGGCTGGCGGGTGGCTGGCGCTACATTTGGAGTATAAGACGCAAAGAGTTTTTGACTCTCTTTTTGGCAGTAAAAATGTGCATTTCGTATTCCGAAAAACACGATATCTAGATTTGTTTGTTTCTGCATAACTTCTCTGCCAGGCAGTACAGTTTTAAATATGATTACTCTTTAAAATGGCACCATTTAATCGAGTGGAATTGAAATATGCAAATTCCAGATACAAAGCAAGAGGGAGTTCTTAAGATTTTTTATATTTTTCCAATATATTTTCTCGCGCTCTATACAAACATTGGTACTTTTTTCAGTTTAAACAGATCATTTTAGGACAATAAAATCTGCCATCTACCTCTTTCATGCATAAATTTACATGCTACAACACAGAAAAAAATTAAATAATCTGTCGGAAACTAATATGTTTTGTTTAAGCAAGTCCAGCATATGAAATGGCATTGGATCAATGACATTGCAAAGTACCTTTTATTGCTTTCTTTTTTTCAAATGCAATTTTGATGAGAGAAACTAGAAGTCAGTAGGAGAAAATGAACTGTCTGAATTTCGAAACTGAGATTTGACAGTCATGAGAAAAATTTAGCCAGATGCTAAGAGATTAGAAAAGCAAACATGGAAAATCTCAATTAATAGGTGCTATTGTCCAAGTTATTTAAGTAGAAGAGATTTTAGCCTTTTCAAGTTAAAATTATAAGATTCCATGAGAGAGCTTTATATTCCAACCAATACACTCTGGACTGAGTGACTTCAACAGGTTTTTTCCCCCCATAATTTAACATTTTATCATTTTAATCTGCAATCAGATTTGAAGATAAGGAAAAGCATTGCAATGTTAGACAGGGCTACTCTTGGAATCTCTTGCTGGTGAATATCATAATATAGTATAATATAATAGCATAACAGTCCCGACCAGCAGCTGAATGCTGCTGTTATACAATATCATGTAGTGTGATTAAGTTAATCTCTCCTAGATGCCTTAGATAGTCATCTGCACCTCATTGCAGGCACCTTCTGAAGCCATAATAGCAAGGACAAAGCTCAGCAAGACATCTGTCAGCTGATACACATTATCAGCATTCAGACCCCAGAGCTCAGCAAATGGGTAGGTTCTATTACACTGTTTCGTTCAATTGACTTCCCTGTGTCTCATCTTAAACAAGATGCAAATTCATACTGGCTTAACTTCCGAAGAGACAGGCTTTCCAAAAAATGAGGTCCTTGTGTACAGGTGTTAACTGTCGCTGCACAAAAGTTTATATATAAAGGTTTAAAACTCAGGATATGAATGGAAAAAACCTAGGAACTTTTCAGCCAGCTATTCGAGCAAAGTGGTTTTGGGGATAGGGGGTGGCTCACAACTAGAAATAAGCACCTGGAGATTAGCCTCAGGGTTAGTTTCGTTTTATTTTATTTCTTTTATGAGTTGCATATTGTGTAGGCTACAGAGCCGGCTAACAGTATCTTGCCATTCGTTCTTATTATGATACTTACTGTATTTCAAGCAGTGATGGGACCCAGAAATACGCAATTTCTGATTTCTATATCCCCTGTTTGGTGATAGCTATATATAAAAAGTATCATTTTGGTAATTTGAAGGAAGCATAAGCAATGTAAAAAAACCCCATTAATTTGGCAGAACTGATAAGTTCTCCTGCTTTATTTCAGTTTCTTAAGCGATACAATTCAACTGTTTTCCTCGATATTTCCAATTTTGACATTCCGGTCTCCCTAAGCATCACACCTTGCTATGATGTTCTATTGATTTTAGGTTTAATTTGACCATAAAACTCCTCAGTGCCCTCTTCTTCTCCATCAGTGGTTGAGCATAAACCTGGATAATCATATTAAAGTGTTATCCATGAAGTCTAATTGATATTATTTCATCACAGGCTGCAATTTGCCCAAATACTGTCTTTATTATAGTCTTCCTGTGAAAGCAACACTATTTCTTATTTTGTAATAAAGAATATACAGTAGTACTAAACAATATCTTTTGATTAAAAATATCCATGTCTAGTCCACATCCAATGTACCAATGCCTAAGATGTCAATGAACTTGATTAATTCCACCCTTCACTATGCTACTTTTTCATGATCTCACTGTAATTCTTTCTGTATCTTTTCACATTTTCTTTCCTTGCATGGCCTCATTAGCAACTAGGTGATTGGAAGGCTTTGATCAAGCCACATCATTAATGTTATGCCCTGAGAAGCTGGGAAGTTTTCACTTCAGTCCGACAAGGAAGTGGAGCAGGGAAATTCTGATTGGCTCCTCCCCAAAAGGGCTCCCTATTTAAACCCCTGCCAAAAGCAGACAGGGGCTCACTGTAACCAATAAAGAGCTGAAGTCTCACTGCCAGTCTCCTGCCTCTTCAGTATCTGAACCCAACAATTAGCACTATTAGTACTTGATACTAATCGATCAATAGCTCTACTTCCATCCAACTGAGGGACCTTTCACCCATCCCTATATCATCTGTTACTTTATTTGTTTTACCCGTGTGGTTTTCTCATTAATATAAAAATGGTTCATTGTTGCTGTTTCCCATATAATATGAAATTATGCTTTTGCCATTGTCACCACAATGATTATTCAACATGTCCTGTTATTGCTGTTGCCCAATGTCAATGCCTGTTACTTTAGATGGAAGTTGGAATGGTTTCCGTTTTGGATTAGGCTGCTGGAATTTCTTCACTCAATCCTCCAGGAACCCACCAACATCCCTACCATAATGAGATATCACAGCAGAATTGTGGGGGCAGAGAGAAGGGTGACAGTGGAAATATGGAAAGATTAAAAGTAGAGGACCTTACTAATTAGGAAATTTCCCATTGAAGAAAATGTAAAGAATGTCTCTCTGGTTCCTTAGAAATCTAAAAACTGTATCTTGAAAACCACTGCTTTAAAATAAGGCATCATAATAGAGGCCCAAATTAGAAAATAGTGAGCATCCAGAAGTTACGTAGAGAGCATATATGTGAATCATTATGTCATTGACTCATATAACTGCATAAGAGAATGGAATAAAGTTCAAGCCAAAGCTAACTGAATGTCCAACTATTTTAAACTGGAATGTGCTAGTTACCATCATCTACGTTGCCCAGAAGATAATGCACCCAAATTTTTTTTATCAGGCTACAGTAATGGCACAAATGCAAAACGTTAGATATACATTCTTTGAATTGTCAGGAGTGCATGTGTAAGTTTTGTGTTTCTTCAGACAGCGTAGCTGCAGCCGTTTTTAAAAATGCCGTCTGTAAGTGATGTACGTTACAAGCAGCGTGTCATCATTGAATTTCTCACTGCGGAGAAAGAAACTGTTGGGAACTCGCTGGAGGAAAGCGATAGAACGGGATGGAGATTACGTGAAAAAATAGGAAGTGTAGAAGAAGCATTCTTTCTTGTGCGTAAGTTTCATTGTGTTCAATAAATACTTGTTGAAGAAAAAATGTGGTGCATTAATTTCTGGGCGACCCTCGTATATATGATGATCAATGCACCCAGGATTTTGCACTTATAGAGACAAAAACGAGGTGAGCAATTGAATGTCCAAGTCATTAAAATGCATTCCAATTGACCAAAACTGCAATATTGCTAGATTCAGCCATCAGCACCTGAGTGTTTGGCTGGCCTGCCATCCCGACATAAAGCATAGCAATGGCTGCACATCTTCCCCACAGAAAGCTATCCATAACATTTCAACTCTTCCTGCTGGCTTGTTATTACTGCACCTGTGACGTCTTATATTAGCCACAGCTGGACTAGCTGAGACCCCTTGGCTGCCAATTCAGAGGGAGCTACACACAGACACCACCATGGGGCAATTATAACTCTGTTGTTCAGTGATAGAAGCCCACGAAGAGGGAGGAACCACCTACATGTAATCAGCAAAGCTTTCTCCTTTGATACCTTTGGCTAGGCAATGCCAAGATGATTAGTAGGTAGATAGATAGGATAGAGACATTCAAATGAAAGTAATGCACATTTTTCATTGTGCATAACGGAGAACTATTTTTTTAAAAATTGAAAGTTAGAAATTTGCTAACAGGGACAACAGTAGGCAGGCAGCTGTAGCCATGACAGCTCTGTGCCAGACATTTTCACACTGGTAAGATGCTGGGCATCCCTAGATCCAACAATATGAACCTCCTATGGTGCAACTTATTAGAGTACAAGCATGCAAGCAGGTAGGTCTCAGTCTCCTGCAGAGCCAGGTATTAGTGCCTGACCTCACATCACTGGCAGAAGGGGGCGATTTGACAAACACACATTGTAGGTGTAGAAAGGTTTTAAGAAACATAATGTGGTGTGCTGTGTTTCTCATTCTCATAAACCAGACAATTGGAAACAAACAACAAATCAAAATGAAATACAAGGTGTATTCATAAGAGAAAACAATCTTCTCATATAAGCACGTATTTGCTTAGAGATAGTGTCATTGAGGTAGTGTCAGATCAGGTATTTAAGTTTAGCTGAAGTCTAAATAAAGTTTTCAGTAGCATAGACATAGCCAAACAGTAATTTAGTGACCTCCATTGCACCTCGTCAAATCCCAGAATACTCAGAAACGTAACCCATTCTGCAAAAAAATATTTATGTAACTGAATATACAATATAACCACAATAATGCATACTGATTTGATACTCATAATTTGTAGAAGTCACGGAATTCAGATTTCATAGTACGGGATTTTTAGGCTTTTCCTTTTGCTCACAAACTTATTTCCAGCAATCATAGTGAGTGATTCATCACATCTTCTTACAGTTATTCAAGGGCGTGGAATTGTTGGTTTCTGTTGCTACATCTTTCACTTTATTACATTTTTCTCTGTTACTGCTTTTCAAATCAACCAATACACTAACATGTTGCTGCTTCCCCCCTTGCCCTTGGTCTCCCTCCCCTAATAAGAGTGTTTAACTATTAAAAAGATAGAAGTTGCTTTAAGCTGGGAGAAGGTAGATGCAACCATAAAGTCCCTGGGCATCCATTAAAGGTTGACCACTTTCACTATAAATGTCCATTTTTTGTACTAGGATTCAAATGGAAAGATTTACTTTCCTACATCAAAACAGAGCTTCTGAGAAATTCCAGTTAAGTAACGCCTTAATGTCATTTTAGAATGGTTGTGTTATGGAATAACATGGAATTGGATAGGCCTAAGAGTTCCAAGACAATGGTAGATGTGAATTGAATGTGTTCCACAATGTACCGATACCAATTTTGTATTGTCCATTTTGTTGTATCCTTCCAACCTAAAACTATTACCACTTGGGCACTTTCTACAGCTGCTTCCTTAATTTCTCTGACGTCACCCATATCACTCCTCATTATTAATACTGCCATCTCCTTTGTAATCACCCATTTTATATTTAATATCCTATTAATCTTGTCTTGTATCTCTTTCCAAAATTTCTGCACTACCAGGCACTCCCAAAACATATGCATGAACACCCCTCTCTCCTGACACCCATGCCAGCAGGCTGCCTTAATGTTCTTAAAAACATGTACAAGTTGTACAGGTGTATATAGATATGGATAGTCAATATGACTTGTTTATAATAAATTGTCATCCCTACAGTTCAGGGGTAGGCTCCAAATTTTTTTATTACCACTCTTTGGGCATGGTTTATTTTGTGGGCAGGGTTTGATGGTGATGCGATCGGGGGGGAGTGGCTTATTGGCCATGTGACCGGGGGGAGTGGCTTGCTTGTTTATTAGCGATAATAAATCTCATCATATGCCATCTGCAGTCGTATCAAAGCAATCCTGCAGCGATACAAGCAAAAACTTCTACTCAGTTGAAGAGTACAGTCTGCAAGGGAACATGCTGGCTAGATGCTATGGGAATTGCAATCATAGACATCAAGAAGGCATCAGAGGGAGGGAGGTGCTATGGGTTGGGTAGCTCCTCACAAATCCTAAAAATGGACCAATTTTTCCCTGTTCTTCTGTGTAGCCTTCCCCCTTACCATAAAAGCCAGCAAAGCCCAGCACATCCCCACGTTATAGGGATTTGCTTTGTCACCCGACTTCCCTAGCTCATCCCATGCATCTATTTAGGGCATCTCTCCATCTTTGCAAGGGTTTTATTTCTTAAAATCAATGAGGTAGGGGCCGAATCGCAACTTTACATTTCTAAATAGGTGATGTTTTCTTGCCCTTCCTGGGCCTGCTCGCCTTCAAGGCATTTTGTTTGTTGGGAACAAAAGTTAAAGGCAGCTTTCTGGGAGGGAGAGTGCGCAAGCAAGAGAACAAAAAGGGGACCATCCCTTGCAGCAGTGAGGGAGGGGAATACCATGAACCCATTTTGCAATTAATTGTGAGCACAGCCCTGGGTTTCCTTTGGTTTTTGCAAAAGCCTGGCTCTCCTCTGTGCTTCCGCGAGCAAGGAAGAGCGTAGCAGGTTAGATAAACCTTCAGCCCAGGCAGCATTGCTAATGCGAAGGAATGGAAAGATAAGAAAGAGGGAAATTTTGGTTCAAGCCAGGGACTGGCACCGACCACATTGGGTTGGTGACATCATTGTGACATCACCAACAGGCTGCCTGCTACCAGTGCGTTCACACCAGTCCATACCGGTAGGAACCCACCTCTGCTACTGTCAAAAAGTAACAGATTACATCCTATCAAATTAAAAATAAATACTATATATGCAGCATTTCCCTAATCCTCTAATTAGCATTTGTATGCGAGACCACCAAGAAATCCCAGGGGCTGTCAAATATTTATTTATTTTATTTTTGAAGTATTATATATAAAGAAAAGATATAAAAATAGAGGAGAAGATATATGAAAGGAAGAAAAGATATATGAGATATGAGATAAGGAGAGACAATTGGACAGGGGACGAAAGGCACACTAGTGCACTTATGTACGCCCCTTACTGACCTCTTAGGAACCTGGAGAGGTCAATCATGGATAGTCTAAGGGAGAAGTGTTGAGGGTTAGGGGTTGACACTACTGAGTCCAGTAATGAGTTCCACGCTTCGACAACTCGATTGCTAAAGTCATATTTTTAACAGTTAATCTATAAACTTTTTAAAAAAAAAATTAAAACAACATCCAAAGGACAATGGCAAATAATTTCCATATTATTGCCAAGAAAGCTCATAAAACATGACCACCCAACTATTCCAGATAGTAGACTCGGTGGATAACAAGGTCAGCTGAATGGGACCATAAAGCTACCTTATAGATTTCTGTATTGCTAACTAGAAGGTGTGGAATGGGAAATAGTGTAATGACATGCCCGTAATCAAATCCATTAATTCCTCTCCTCTTTCTGTGTTCCACCTAAATAACAAAGATTTGGGAGTGTCAATCCTGTTTGATGCAATTAACATAATATCAAACTTTGGGGCACATTACAGCTGATGAAAACCCAACAAGTATAAAGCTCCTTTACGGCAGTTTCTGGGCTTCTGAAGTAATTAAACCAGAACAATATAAAATATGTAAATCATAAATATTACGCCCAAAATATTACAGATCCCAAGAGCTTTTGCATTCTTCTTGCTAATTTGTATTAGTTTGCCATATTTTCTAGTAAGTTGTTGCAGAATGTCGGGTGAATTGTGTAATGTGCCACTGTTGAAAGCGTATTATGATGCTATTAATAAGCCTCCTGTGCATGCAGAATTCCCAAAGGTTGCAGACTCTCTTTATCCCAGCTTTTTCAAACATTTGTGAAGAGTTATCCATACGTCATGTTACATACAACAACCTGTATCACACACTGGTTGCAATTTCAGAGAAAAAAGCTCTTGGCAATAGTATAGAGACTATAAGTACCCAGAGAAAAGAATATTTGTAGCTCAGGGTTGAACTATGAGGTCTTTGCGCTCACTGAACTCTCTGTTTTGTTCCCTGTCTCTGAGTACATGATCACACACACAATATACAAACTTCTGTTGCTTAATTGATAGGAAAACAATGATAGGAAACTAGGTATACAGTGTTCCCTTGATTTTTGCGGGGGATGCGTTCTGAGACTGCCTGCAAAAGTCGAATTTCCACGAAGTAGAGATGCAGAAGTAAATACACCATTTTTGGCTATGAATAGTATCACAAGCCATCCCGTAACACTTTAAACCCCTAAATTACCATTTCCCATTCCTTTAACAACCATTTACTCACCATTATTACTGGTACTCACAATTGAATAAGACACTTAGTGATCCTGATATTTATAAACATAATTATTTATCAACAATAATTATTCTTTTTGCGATAAAAATGCTCTATTGGCCGAGATTTCAGCCAATCAGCAACGGCAGACGAAAGTTTGGTGATGATGTATGACATCATTGGGCGGGAAAAAACGTGGTATAGAAAAAAAAAGTGAACTATTTTTTAATTAATATTTTTTGAAAAACCGTTGTTTGGCTATTTGTGAAGTTTGAACCCGCAAGAATCGAGGGAACACTGTATAAGTAAATTTCAATGTGATCCCTACACCCCCACTTAAAAATTTTGGATAAAATTTTACGTGATGCAGCTTCCACTTCTCATTAAATTCAAACCACAAATCTTAACACATGCCTCAAAATTATACAGGCACCAGAAAGAGTTAATATGAGTGGGGATTGCCAAAGGTGCTCTGGAGATTGTTAAATCAACTGAGTATCATCTCTTTTTCTATAGAGATTTTTTTCTTCTTAACAGAGACAGAGCTGACAGTGCCAGAAGTTGTCAATGCCATGCAGAGAGAAGATAAATTTAGAGTGAATGATTTCCCAGTTAAGCAGAGACCCACAGAGAGTTTATAATAAAACAATTTAAACACAGTTTGGAATATGACAATGGCAATTTTTCTTATGTAGAAAACAAACCATTACAGATGTGTGTTTGTGGCCTAGCAGGAAGTTTTGTAATATAGAGTTCTTTCACATTTGCCAAACAGAAAATATTTATGTCCAACTTCTTGTGCAGCCTGTTATATTCTACATTATTATTTCATTTGTCTCTATGTTATAACTTCATCTCAAATGCTGGAGGAAATAGATCATCCAAGAAGTTGCTGGGAATGTCAATTACTTGTCTTTTGAAAAATGCATGTGTTTTCCATGTGAGTTCATTGGTGGCTTTGTATTCATGGCACTGCATGCACAACCACAAAAAACTTACAGCTTACATCCCAGGAACACCATAAACTCATTTCAGGGAAAGATGGGATTGGTTCTGCATCTGATATGTGGATCGTTAATGAATGATTCTGCATTGCAGCAGGAAATGTGGGTTCTATCATTTTGGGAAATTGATGTTTTCAACTCCCTCATCTTCTATTCTCTCACTGATTGAAAGGCAGCTATTCCGGTGTCAGAAATACCTATTATGTAATCATAAAACTACTGGCTTGTTTCAAGGCCACCAAGTGCTGGGCCAAATGTTTTCTATTCAAACGGGATGACAAAAAGAAACCACATGTTTCAACCTCACATCAGATACCTGTACAATTAGCACAGAGGACCCCCAAGGCTGTGTGCTCTCTCTCCACTTCTCTTCTCTCTATATACCAATAACTGCATCTCTAATTATCCATCTGTTAAACTACTGAAGTTCGAAGATGACACAACAATGATCGGACTCATTTGAGACTATGATGAATCTGCATACAGGCAGGAGGTTGAACAACTAACCTTGTGGTGTGACCAGAACAATCTGGAACTAAATACAGTGGTGAACTTAATTCGTCCCGTGACCAGATTCTTAAGTATAAAAGTTTGTAAGAAGAAGCAATTTTATGAATCAATGTAAAAGCAAATAATGTGTGCAATTGGGGAAACCACAGGGAGGGTGGAGGTCCTGTTTCCTCCCAGGAGATTCCTAGAGAGGCCCCACGGAGGCTTCTCCCTGCCTTTTCTGGTTACAGTTTCAGAGGCTTGGGTTTGTAAGTGAAAAATGGTTCTTGAGAAGAGGCAAAAAAATCTTGAGCACCCAGTTCTTATCTAGAAAAGTTTGTAAGTAGAGGCGTTTGTAGGTAGGGGTACCACTATACACTCAAAACGATAGAAATGGTGGCTGACTTTAGGAGAAACCTGCCCATACTTCCATCTCTTACAATACTAGACAACACACTATCAACAATATGGGCCTTCAAATTTCTAAGTTTGACCATATCGCAAGATCTAAAATGGCCACCTAACCAATGTCAGGTGGAGCCAATGTCAGGACAGTACAGTCACTCCCTGTGGAGACTCTGTGGGAAACACCAAACCACAGCTGATTAGAGACACTAATTAGGGTCAGAGCCGCTAGAGTGAGTGGCGAAGAAAGGAAGCACATTGTGGCGAGCCCTGGCAGATTATCACAGTCCCCCAAGGCAATCACAGCCATCGGCTGCTTTTGGAGAATGCCATTAGACCTGACGGCAAAGCTTGAAGTGAGGAACCAAAGACTGGAGTCATCTGTGTGAGAACACTTTTTAAATACCATTAGCGGATTAAAACTCACACAAAAGAATGGAAATAATTTTTTCTACTCTTTTAAATTTTGGACTATTATTAGTGATGGGCGAACCCAATGAAATTTGGGTTGGGCGAACCCAATGAAATTTGGGTTCGGCGGATTCGGGCGGACTTTACAAAAAATTCGGGTGACATCACCGAACCTGAACCCAAACACGAATACGAACACTCCATGACGTCGAAATTTTGGGATTTCCCAGCTCCTTTTGCTTCACATTGCTACTGGTCATCCTATTTTTCTTTTCAAGTGGTCTACATTGGTTCAATTCTTGCCTAGACAATATTCAACATTTCATAATAGATTTTTTTAAAAATTCACGGAAAATGCTTGTCCTGAATTTTGTCCATAAAAATGCAGATTAATAGGTTGCACGACAATTTAAATGTATCGATTTAAAATAATGAACAGAGCTAGGCTCTGGAAATCTATTTTGCCCAAGATTGGATTACACTGCCCAAGATGCACTGAAAGTTATTGGCTGCCTGACCCCTGGCAAACAAAAGCAGACTCAAAAATGACTTTGTATGCATAATTGCATCTTTGTTACGGATTTTTAAAAGGTTTGCTTCTGGGAATGGCAATTCGGGTGAGGCTCGTATTGCATTTTCTAATAGAATTCTAAGCACACACCGCAGATGATGGCTCCCAGGAGCCTGTACAGAAAAATGTAGCCATTTAAATGGTACAAATTAAAATAAATACGTAGAGTGATAATCACCTCCTCTTCGTGGTGGGCTTCATCAGTGAGTTTAACTACCAATCAGGTTAGTGCAATGTAAAAGGGAGTGCTAAACACAGCAGTATCTGCCACATTGGAGCATATGACCAATTTAATGGGTAAGCCTACACTGTACTCCATTGGATCTCTCAGATGAACCCTGTATGCTCCAGTGAGGAAGGTGTTTTCAGCAGCCAGCTATCCTGGTCCTACATCATATATCTTTTAATCCCTTAATGGAAATAACACTTAGACTTATATACTACTTCACAGTGCTTTACAGTCCTCTCTAAGCTGTTTACAGAACCAGCATATTATCCCCAACAATCCAGATCCTCATTTTATCAACTTCATAAGGATGGAAGACTGAATCGACCTAAACCGGTCAGGATCGGAGGGAATTGAACTCCTGGCAATGTGAGCAATATTAGCCAGCAATACTGCATTCTAATTACTGTGCCGATTTGGCTTTTTAATGCTGAATGCTACTTTCACCTTTTACAGTTTGTATTTTTGGATACAACGGGACCAGTAGTGGATTCCTACTGGAACGGATAAGGATGCTGCAGTGGTAGCAAAAGCTGAGTTGTGTGCACAACTTTATGTGTTTTGTGTACATGCATGTCCCAGTGTGTTTTTGCTTCTGCGCATGTGCAGGAAACAAATTGTCATGGGGGATTGCACGCATGAGAAACATTTCAGCCATTTTTTTTCCTTCTGAGCATGTAAATAAATGCTTCTGCACAAGTAAATAAACAAGTAAGTAGATAAATAGATGATAGATAGATAGATAGATAGATAGATAGATAGATAGATAGATAGATGGATGGATGGATGGATGGATGGATGGATGGATGGATGGATGGATGGATGGAGGGAGGGAGGGAGGGAGGGATGGAGGGAGGGAGGGATGGAGGGATGGATGGAGGGAGGGATGGATGGAGGGATGGAGGGATGGACGGACGGACAGAGAGACAGAGAGACAGACGGACAGACAGACGGACGGACGGATGGAGGGATGGAGGGATGGAGGGAGGGATGGAGGGATGGAGGGAGGGATGGAGGGAGGGATGGAGGGACGGATGGAGGGACGGACGGACAGAGAGACAGAGAGACAGACGGACGGACAGACGGACGGACGGAGGGATGGAGGGATGGATGGAGGGATGGATGGATGGAGGGAGGGAGGGAGGGTCAGGCAGACAGACAGGCAGACAGACAGATAGATAGATCCACAATGTCTGAAAAGGCTGCACTGCACTGCATCACAATCATAACCTATTGCTAGGGAAAGAACTACTAAGGACCAATTACTGTGCAGATTCTGTTTGAAATGTTGGTTTTCCCTTTCCTCTTTTGCTAGCCTCCTCCTCAAGTCCTACTATAATATCCTCATTATTTGCCTAAAGGCTTTCTCCAATGTTATTTGCAAGCCAAGGAGCAGTTTCCGCTCCATTTTGGCCCTGCAATTAGGCCACTTCGTTCAATTTTCAGGAAGTGCATCCAGGAATATCTTGCTAGCTTCATTGTTCAAACTGTTCCGTGATATCTATATTACATCACTGTGCCTGAATTTATTTGTTTACTTTTACCCTGCTTTTTTTAATAAATAACTCAAGGCAGCATACTTACACAATACTCCCTCTTCTTATTTTCCACTTAATGACAAACCTGTGAGGTGGTTGCACTGAGAGAGCTTATGCTTGTAATAAGCATTTTAGAGTATTCAAATTACATGTAGTTGATTTTTTTTCTGCAGTCTATATTTTTTTTAAATCACTAAGTACCCTTTTTTTTGTAGGCAAGATGGGATATAGATCCAAATTACAACAGCCGGCAGGAGGGTGTGAGTGTACTCACAACTATGAACAGCCACAAGCTCCATTTATTTCAAGAGCAAAGCCGCAACTTAAAAAGTTGTCAAAGGGGGGGAAAAAGGGACGGATCAAAACCAATCATAAACTGTATCCTACTGTTAGATTTAATTCCCTCAGTCTCCTTGATAAAACCTTGAGAAGGGACAATTCAATCTACATAGCAGACTTTGTACATATGCAAGTTGCCTGCCGGTTCTATTTTCCTTTTTATTTCTTAGTCTTAATCAAAGCAGGTGATTCTTCCCATTAAAAAAAATGAGTACAGAATTGTTTATACATTAAGCCAAAGTCTTTAATTTATTATTGTCCTGGATTTGAATATGAAGAGTAACCTTATATACTAGAAGTAAATATTGTGACAGTTGCCTTTTAAAAATGCAATTTTTTTTTGAGGTGACCTATATCTATTTCCTTTTTAAACCTCAATGACAGCTATCAATTACTTATTTTTAAACAAATTAGGAGGATCCAATAGCCTCCTGTGGGCTTATGCACATATACATTTGTTTTAATCAACTTAGGCAAGAAGAGTTTGCCAGTGAGTTGTTCAAATGCCATGAAATAATACACAAAAATAACATGGTTGGCAAGCTAAATAGAGGTCACTGTTAGGACAAGTTGCCCAACCGAAGCTGCTTTGATACAGTTTTAATCAACCTGAAATGTCATGGAGGTGTGTATAAAATGAAATGGCTCCTTACTCCGTAGCTTATTTCTGTTCCTGCTAATCCTCTCTCTTTATTAAACATATCTTTACCATCTGCACTGGCCAAAATGTTCAACACCTTCCAAAGAACTCTAGCTTGACTGATTATTCTTTTTTTATTTAATGTGCAACATGATCTCTGAGCTTTATGCACAGATTTAGGATTATCCCAAGGACAAACAGAGAGAGTGAGAGGACAAATAATCTATTAATTATAATGAATGTGTGTATTGATGCAGCTTAAACGTGTTTTCTTTCTGAAGTAGAAACTGAGTTAAAGAGAGATACATCATAAAATAGTTGTGGTTCAGCACTGCTCTTCTTTCCCAATGCTCCACACCAAACTCAAAATATAATATCGTTTTGATATGAATATGAAACAGGGCATCTCACTGAAAATGATGTTTTGGTCTTTGTGTATCAGTTCAAAAAGATTTGCTTTAGCAGATTTGTTTTCAAAACTGTTAAAGCAATTCAAATGATCCTCTGGGTTAAGAACATGAGCAATATCTTTCTGAGTCAGATCAAAAATATTATCAGTATGGGCATTCTTCTAACATATTAATATTTTTACTGGAAAGCTCATACACAGAGGGATGTGCAATTTGTCTTTAGCATATCATTCAAAAATACACTACTCTTGATCATGGAGGTCCCATTCAGCTGCCATGATTAATAACTTTTAATACAATTTAGTATAAATGTCTGCATTAGAAATAACAATTAGTTTCCCCCTTGGAAATCCTATTGCAACCTGCCCGATATATCCATATATGGATGCCAGGGAACATCCATATCTAGAAAGATTCTTTGATTTGGAATAGCTAGCATAATAACGGCAATGACTATGACATGCATATCCAAGGTGACACACCAGCATTCAACAATACCCTTCTCATACAATTTTCAGAGGCTGCAGAGGCCTCATGAGAATGCCTAGTCGGCAACTTACCGCCGGCGGGATTTGCGGCAGTGCCGGGGAAACGCAGTCCCCGGCGTAGCCACCATCTTGCTGGCTGGGATATCGCAATATTCATGAGATCCCACCTAGGCCCGTCATCGGCGCAGGCCAATAACGTTGTCAGGGGCGTGGCCTCACCAGCCCTTTATAAAGGGCTGTGCTGGCTTGGGGCCTACTTTTCGCCCTGACAACGAGCAGGCGAACACCCAGTGATGTTCACTGAAGAGTAGCGGCCATTTTGAGTGGCCTCGTGGCACAGCCATTTTAGGGCGAAGAGGATCAGGCCTACAGGCCTTGGCTTCCAGAGACCTTCGGTTCCTTTTGGGACTACTGTCCCTCTTAGGCCGTGTTTGGGCCTGGGGGCGTTTGGACAGGCTTTTAGGCCTAGTGCTCGGGCTTTGCGGCCTGGCCCTGTTGGGGCCGGATTCCTTCGGGCTAGCTTTCGGACCCCCTCCCCAACTCTCTCCTCTCCCTGTAGAGAGGGTTTTTTTTCTTTAAGGCACTTTGCCCATAGGAGGTTGGGAGTGGGGAAGGTCTTTTAGTTACTAGGCATGGCCCCTAAAAAACAAAAGGCCTTGCCTCCCCTCCCCCCAGAGCCAGCTGCCAGGCCTTGGAGGGTTACACAGCCCTCTGCCAGGGCCCGGTTGGCCAGCGAGGAGGCTCAAAACAGGGCCAGGAGGGCAGAGGCTAGGCCCCGGTACCCACCGGTTGGTGACTCATCTTTGCCTGGTCATTCTTGGTCCAGGGTCATCGATCGTTTTGGACGCCAGGTGGCGGTCTCTCTATGACACAGAGGCCCAGACCGGGCATGCTTCATCTCTGGTGTCAGCGTCTGGAGCATCTCCGCGGGACCTCTTCCAGGAACACCTGGAGCTCTGGTGCCAGGTGAGGTGGTTTTGCAAACACACCACACACTGCCCCTCCCCTTGCCTGGACAGGTATTCGTACCCCCGGCTTTGAAGAGTGTGGTTTTGATTTAATTAATAAAAATGACCCAGTTTAAATCCAGCTCTGTGTCCGCGTTTTCACTCTGCTTCTGGCGCAATGCCTAGCTAGTGACTTACCGCTGGTGGGATTTGTGGTAGTGCCAGGGAAATGCGGTCCCTGGCATAGCTGCCATCTTGCTGGCCGGGATCTCGCGATATTCGCGAGATCCTGGCTAGGCCCGGCATCGGCGCAGGCCAATGACATTGCTGGGGGCATGGCCTCACCAGCTCTTTATAAAAGGCTGTGCTGGCTTGGGGCCTCCTTTTCGCCTCGGCAACGAGCAGGCGAACAGCTGCCTGCCCTCCCTATCTTTCAGTGTGCTACATGGGTTGCCCTTAGGGGGCCGAATAGGAATTTTTTGCGGTCTCAGCATTTTAGCCGGGACCGTTTTTTTGTCTATTCCACACTGCCATGTGGGATGGATGGTTAGGGGGTGTTTCGTTAATGATTAGTTCAAATTGGCTTACCTCTGGTCATTGGGTTGGCAGGTTAGGGGCGGAAATTGGGAGGTGGTTAGCAATTGTGTGTTCTCCGTTGGGCATTTTTGGGGATGATTGGCAGACTCTCTCCAAGGGCTCATGGTGGCATTAAACCAGCCTGAGCAATTGGGGAGAGGTTGCCTCTGGGTCTCGCCCATTTCAATTGCCTTTCAGGGACTGCATGCCATCACTTCCTGCCATTGGACAATTCTCCTGTTCTTATGCTTTCCCACTTTACATTTTTGTATCTAAGGCTGAGAATACTTCTTGGGAAATTATGGAACCGGAATGAATCTTCTTTGGCCTCAGATGGAGACATATAAATAATCTTATTCCCCTAGGACTTCTATAGTACTGAAGCTAACCTAATTATTAAAGGTTATTTATTGCTATCTCTAACCCAAGCAATTTTAATTCATGTTTTCAGCATTTAGATAATATAATATTTTAATCATAATTATGAGATCTGAGATAGCAAGCTTTCTTCTTCATTAAAAATGTATCTATAATGGCCTTTGACCTTGGGTGAGCAGGTTCATACATAACAGATTCATACATAATGGATTTCCCCCTTGGTCAATGGTTTTGGTTGGTACTTCCTACCCTAGACAATTTATTCTCCTTAAAATAAAGTTTATGGACTCACTATGCTGAACTACACATGGGCTATAAAGATCTGATGACTGGTATTGTTAAAAAAAATAAATACAGATGTACCGGTAATACTATACGTAAATAAATAAATAGAATGATAAGTAGCCTTTTTTTCTAGCAAGTCTATTATGGAAAACAAAGAACCTTTTATTTTTCCCAAATATTATTTATTTATTTATTTATTTATTTATTTATTTATTTATTTATTCCAATACACAATGAGGGTTTTAGTGGGTATATATCTATATACACATAGTAAAATACATGATGAAGGTTATAGAGGAGATACTCATAGTAAAATATATCTAAGAAATAATAGAAGATATAGTAATAGAACATATCAATGAAAGAATAGAAGAAGAGATATAGGAATAGAAGAAAGGTATAGGAGATATAGGAGAGAAATAGGACAGGGGACGGAAGGCACTCTAGTGCAGT
Source organism: Erythrolamprus reginae (assembly GCF_031021105.1). Taxonomy (NCBI): domain Eukaryota; kingdom Metazoa; phylum Chordata; class Lepidosauria; order Squamata; family Dipsadidae; genus Erythrolamprus; species Erythrolamprus reginae. The sequence continues at coordinate 127,175,221 of NC_091952.1, read as the reverse complement.
TGTACTCGCCCCTTACTGACCTCTTAGGAATCAGGATAGGTCAACCTTAGATAATCTAAGGGTAAAGTGTTGGGGATTTGGGGATGACACTATGGAGTCCGGTAATGAGTTCCACATTTCGACAACTCGGTTACTGAAGTCATATTTTTACAGTCAAGTTTGGAGCGGTTAATATTAAATTTAAATCTGTTGTGTGCTCTTGTGTTGTTGTGGCTGAAGCTGAAGTAGTCACTGACAGGCAGGACGTTGCAGCATATGATCTTGTGGGCAATACTTAGATCTTGTTTAAGGCGTCTTAGTTCTAGGCTTTCTAGGCCCAGGATTGAAAGTCTAGTCTCATAGGGTATTCTATTTCAAGTGGTGGAGTGAAGGGCTCTTCTGGTGAAGTATCTTTGGACATTTTCATAAACATTTTATTTCAAATAAATAAACATTTTATTTCAAATTTCACTGACATACTTTTCTAATAAATGGAGATGGGAGCTGATTTGAGGTGGAGTTATCTTACATAGCCTATGTGAAAATCAGTGGCGGGTGCCTCCCAGTTTTAAAAAGGATGGGGAGAAAGCCAACCAAACCTTTTGAACCGAATTGTATGTATTGATAGTAATTTAGTCCTGAAATCAAATCAAGTGACAAAATGTCTGCATTGTGACCAATTCAAATATCTGATGGCCTTTCACTGCTGCTTGTCTTGTCACTCAATTCTGCTGCTTGTCTTCTCATAGCATTTTGGATTCCAATTCAGAGGTGGATTCTTACCGGTTCTAACTGGTTCTATAGAACTGGAAGTAATCTGGTGGTGACATCATGGACCGGTTCTGTTAGCGCCAGTCCATAGCCATTGCCATCTCATTTTTGGCCCTTTTTTTTTTTTTGCTATTTTTGCTGGTTTTTGCTTCTGTGCATGCACATGAAACCAAGTTTTTGGCACTGCACATGTGCCACTATCTTGGTTTCTTCTCTGTTTTTGCTCTTTTTTGCTGTTTTTTGGTACTGTGCGTGCATGCACAATGCGTACACAGTTCCGTGGCATGGGAGAAAGCGAACTGGCGGTGAGGTATGTTAGAACCCACCCCTGTTCCGATGTTCCTGATTTCTACATCTATATGCTAGGGCAATATATACAGAAAACCCACTCCAAGGCTGCCAATCTACTGCCATTGGGGCCAAGCCAAGGAAAGGTTAGTCTGCCTGTAGCAGCAGAAGATCCAGGTTTTATATTAATTCAGCCAAGAGAGGGTTTATATTCCTTTCAATCTATAAACATGTGCATAATTTAAAGTCAAATGCCACCCAGATGGTCTAATACAGACATGCAGGTTAACTGTGAAATTAAAATGTATTTGAACTACTGCCCAAAGTTTTCTGACTGATTACTTCGCCTTGATGAAATACACCATGTCCCTGGGTATTACAATTTTCAGGGGCGTCACTTTGTCCTCATAGTACAAATACCACCACAATTTGTGAGAGTTCTTTGTACATTAATTTTAGGTAGCTTGTCTGAAGACCTCCAGATAAAACTAAGCCCATGAATATACTAAACAGGGATCAAGTATCTGGCTCAGAATCCTCTGCAGTGAATTCAAAATGAAAGTATCTGCTGCAAAATCATTTTTCCACCTAGTTTGAGGCATACAACACGTGTACGGGAAGATATATGTTTAGATTCTGTAGTTTATCTAAATCTGTTTATGACAAGGGTCTACAAAAGGACAGAAGGGCTGTAAATAAATTGTGCCCTTCTGTTAACTATTGCAAGTATAAATAAACAAACAAACAAACAAATAAATAAATAAATAAAATCTGTGTATACTTGTTACCCTAATAAATGCATAGGTTTTGTTTAGATAACACAATTTCATCCAGATTAGCCAGACAAAGAACATCTGGTTTAAGTAAAGACTGCCATGTGGCCATTTGTAATAAAGTAATAGGAGGATAAGCCTTATCTGATATTTTAAATTGATGTGTGCAGTGAAAGGCAGAGGAGTCAAGGGGAAGCATTTAATTTTTTTTCCTTTAATGTCAGAATCAAGGTTTTGGCTGTCCTCAAAACCATAAGCCACACTTGTTCCGGTGTTAAACCCTCAGAGAAGTTCATCTTCTCTAAGGTATGATCTCCAAGATTTTCAAGATCTATCAGCCTTATTAGTATCACTACTCTAAGTTTGTAGGGGAAAAGGAGGCAGAGCTGAGGATGGACTTAAACATAGCATCAATCCTTACATTGCCACAACGTATTCCTGTCCATTCTCCTTGAATTCCATTTACTCCTATCTAGCACCAATTTAACCAGCTAACTAGGTTCTTGTGTATACGTTTGAATAAATTATGCTGCAACATTATGAATGGTCCTAATCTTTTGCGCCTGACAAGTTAATTTTTCTAATTATTATTTACATCAAAGACGTGACAAGTATTTTTTCTAGTTTTTGTTTTTTGCAAATATTCTCATTCAAATTGATTGAAATAAATCATGAGTCAGGATGTTTTGTTTGTTTGTTTGTTCATTTGTTTGTTGTGAGCTGCCCCAAGTTTTGGAGAAGGGCGGTATATAAGTCTAATAAATTATTATTATTATTATTATTATTATTATTATTATTATTATTATTTATTCATTCATTTATTTTGTCAAGTATTTATTTGATAATATACATAAGTATAACTTTGAGTTTGTATCTGTTGTGTGCTCGTGTATTGTTGTGCTTGAAGCTGAAGTAGTTGTTGACAGGAAGGACGTTGTAGCATTCATTCATTCATTCATTCATTCATTCTTGTCTTCCCCAGCCTGATGTTTGTTATAATCCAATTAAAGGGCAGATAGCACGTGTCATTCAAGTAACAACTTTACCAAGATTTACCAAGAGAGCCAATTTGGTGCAGGAGTTAAGGTACTGGCTAGTAACCATAAGACTATGAGTTCAAGTCCTACCCTTAACTATAAAATCACTTTGTCTCAGCTCAACCCACCTCACAGGGTCCCTGTTGTAGAAAAATAAAAGCAAGGTGTGCTGGATATTCTGGCTGCCTTGAGGTATTTGTAAAAATAATAAAGGTGGGATAGAAATAAATAAATAACAAATAAATAAAAGATTCCAAAACTTATAAATCTACCTCTCAAAATCCAGTCCACCCCTTATGAAAGGTTTCATGCTGTGATAAACTGTAAAACACATACGCAAATGGGGGGAGGAGAGACATCACACATTTTAATGCTGTCACATTCCTGTTACCAGGCAGAATTATAGTAATGAGAACATTTTTTAAATGTGTGTGAAGCATCTTTTATGGCACATGCTGTGTTGGCACCAGTGCCCAACACAGATGCAATTACTTTTTGTAGTTGTTGTTGCTGAGGGCCAAACTCTAACAAATTAAATTCTGAGAAGGGAAATAGGTTATATGGAAATGGAATTAAATGCTGACACAAGGTAAAATAATACTGGGTTTTAAGCAGAGTGTTTCTAGCCAATCGCTAAATCTGAACTGAGGTGACAGATTCATCTCTGCTTTTTCATTGCTATCCACGGAGTTAACAAAAGTTGGCCGGGTATGTTTGTAATAGTCTTGATGCAATGAAATTAAGCAGATAATCAAAACTAGCATTAAACCAACATAAATTAAAAGCCTTGCATCAAGGAAATGACTTATTAACATGCAAAAGATAAATGTAATGGGCACTTATCCCAAAAGTTGATCACTGTCCACATGTTGCGGAGGCCTAGATTCACAGCAGTGCCAACCCATAAGTGTATTGCCTGTAAATGTATGCCCCAAATAGGGGTTTTAGAAGATTATCAATAAACCATAAAATAAGACTTAAAGAGAGATTATGCTATTTTGTTAAAGCATTTTACTCAGCAACAGTAACTTCCAGATGCACCAGACAAATTCCTTGTGTGTCCAATCACACTTGTCCAAGGATTCTATTCTATTCTATTCTATTCCATTCTATTCTATTCTATTCTATTCTACTCTACTCTATTATTATATTCTAATCTATTCTATTCTATTCTACTCTACTCTATTCTATTTCATTGAACTGTAATTTCTTATCATTGGTCAATTTAGTTGAAACTATGCTAGCTTTAAATCAGCAACAAATAGACAACCTGGGATTCTTTATCCACAATTTACATGGAGGTTTGCTAACATTAAAAACTGCTTCGAATTCATTACCTCTGTAATTATTTACAAAAAAATCTGCTGAGAAAAAAAGATGTGCCACATTTTTGTATCTTCTAATTGTTAATCATTCGTAAAAGGCATGTCTTTATAACACCACATTCACTGATTCAACGGTGTATCACAGGGAGATCTTAATTGTTCTAATAGAAAATTGGTGTTTTCCCTCTTCTGTTGAGGACCTTACTAGGAATGGGCATGGTCTATGATGCTTCATCAACAATGCCGGTGATGATGCGATCACAGTGGTGGGATTCAAATAATTTAACAGCCAGTTATCTGCTCCAATAACCAGCTGGGTGGGTATGGCTGGGTGGTCATCTTTTTTCCCCAGGAAGAAACAAGAAGTAGCCAACACTGCAGCAGCAATAAAAGATCTTGGGAACTCCAGAGAGTATCAGCTGATCACAGAAGTGTTACTAATGTTTATAATGTGTTACTAATGTTTATAATGAAAATGTTTATAATCTTGTCCTTCTTTCTGGAGGGAAGAGGTTAATCCCATTCATAGATGGGTTTTCTAGGTATTTCCCTGCCCAAATCCTGTCAGTTTCTGTTGTTTATTGACTTTATTTAAGGCTGCATTCCAGTTGAAACTAAGTAGCCTGTAAAGTGATTCTTGGCAGTCTGCCTGGAGCTATTAACTGAAGGGAGAGAGAAGGAAAAAAACTTCTTTCCCGCACTTTATTTTCATGCGGTTCTCCAAACTGCACAAGCAGTTAGCTACCAGTTCGGATGAATCTCACCACTGGATCTGTCCAGTTTCAGCTGGGTACTTAAAGCTGGTGTAGCCAATCCTCTCTCCTTCAAGCATTGGCACTATTCTTTTCAGCCATTTTGACTTGGGCTGCTGCTTTTTGAAGCACTGATTGGGTATTATGTAGTTTATTTATAAATATTATTATTTATTATCCACATATAAATAATCTACATAATTTATAGATTATAAATTATAATAATAATTTATTTCTAAATTATTATTATAATTTAGAAATAAGCACTGGTTGGGTATTATGTAGATTTATGTCGATTTTAAGAAAACTCAGATTTGAAGAAAAAAGTTAACTTGTCTTTAAGAAGCATTTTCCTAAATATACGATAGCAGAAAAGAGAAACTGACAAGAGTCTTGTCTGTTTCTTGGATTTATTTGCTGCCCGTCTCATAGCAAACGACTTTATTAGAGCCACGGGGTCTAAGACTAGAGAATACTGTTGCCAGCCAAACTTTATGATGTCTTAATAATAAGATAATGATAGGAGTCTGATGGCACATTGGTTAAAGTGCAGTATTGCAGGCAAACTCTGCCCACAGTCTGGAATTCAATCCGAACAGAGCTCAAGGTTGACTCAGCCTTCCATCCTTTCGAGGTCAGTAAAATGAGGATTCAAATTGTTGGGGGAAATATTACAAATAATGCTTTGACATTGTAAACTGCCCACAGAGTGCTGTAAAGAGCAATGGGGCAGTATATAAGCCTAAATTGTACTGCTATTGTTATTAATTAGTAACTCTAATTCAAGAGCTGCAGAAAATATCGAAAGGTCTGCTCAACTCAGCAGGATCTGTAAAGGGAGAACAAGAGGGTCAGAGCAAGGAACAGCACAGAATCACAACACAAGCTCTGCCCTTTTACTATGCGAGCCACAGTGCCGGGCTCCTACTGGTGCGGTTTGGTGCTCCACTCTGGTAGTGCCCCGCCGATTGCTCGATTTTGGCGTGACGGCTCCGGTGCTGTCTTTGCCAGTCCATGCGCGCCATCATTTTTTCTAATTTTCCACGATTTTTCATCTCTCTGAGCATGCGCAGAAGGAAAATCGTCCCTCTGCACGTGCACGGAAGCAAAATCGTGCTAGGGAGTGTAATACATCTACCTGGGTCTCCTCTCCAGGGTTTGTTTCTCCGCTCACTCAGGCCCCTGCCCAGGCTCCTTTGGGGCTGCAGGGATGGGCATAGGGGTTCTTGGAGAATCGGGGCATTATGGGGCAAGTCGGGAACTGTCTGTCTTGCTTCCCCCCCAATTCTCACTCTTGCTCCTCTGGGGTTCAAAAGCACTGCAGAGCCAGGATGAGCCGAGGTAGTGCAGTGGGTAGAGGGCAGACTGCAGGCCACTAAAGCTGACTGCTAGATCTGTAGATCAGCCGTTCGAATCTAATCACCGGCTTGAGGTTGACTCAGCCTTCCATCCTTCCAAGGTGGGTAAAATGAGGACCCAGATTGTGGGAGCAATATGCTGGCTCTGTTAAAAAGTGCTATTGCTAACATGTTGTAAACCACCCTGAGTCTAAGGAGAAGGGGGGCATAAAAAATTGAATAAATAAATAAAATTGAATAAATAAATGCACCCCTTGCCACCCAGCCCCTTAAAAAGCAGGGGCAACAGGCTCATATTGCAGCAACAGAATCATCTCATGTAACTGCTGGGTGAGATCATTCAGGGACATGCGGTGAAGTATCATCAGTATGCTGATGATACCCAGTTGTACATCTCCACCCCTTGTCCCCTTCAGCAAAGAAGTGGAAGTGATGTGCCGGTGCCTGGAGGCTGTTGGGGTCTGGATGGGTGTCAACAGGCTCAAACTCAACCCTGACAAGACAGAGTGGCTATGGGTCTTGCCTCCCAATGACAATTCCATCTGTCTGTCCATTACCCGGGGGAGGGAATTATTGACCCCCTCACAGAGGGTCTGCAACTTGGGCGTCCTCGATCCACAGCTAACATTAAAGCACCATCTAAATTATCATAAATTATTAGATTTGTCTTGAATTGTTTTATTGTTGTTGTGAGCCGCCCCGAGTCTACGGAGAGGGGTGGCATACAAATCTAATAAACAAACAAACAAACAAATAAATAAACAAATAAACAAACAAACAAATAAATAAATAAATAAATAAATGTTTCAGCTGTGGCGAAAAGGGCGTTTGCCCAGGTCCGCCTGGTGCACCAGTTGAGGCCCTATTTGGACCGGGAGTCACTGCTCACTGTCACTCACGCCCTCGCCACCTCGAGATTTGACTACTGCAATGCTCTCTACATGGAGCTTCCTTTGAAAAGTGTTCGGAAACTTCAGATCGTGCAGAATGTGGCCGCGAGAGCTATTGTGGGGCTTCCAAGATCTGCCCACGTTTCGCCAAAAATTCTGGTCAAAATTCAAAGTGCTGGTAATGACCTATGAAGCCCTACATGGCATCAGACCACTATACCTCTGGGACCGCCTTCTTCCCAGCGGCCAATCGGGTCCCAGAGTTGGCCTTCTCCGGATCCCATCGACTAAACAATGCCGTTTGCCGGGACCCAGGGGAAGAGCCTTCTCTGTGGTGGCCCGGCCCCTCTGGAATCAACTCCCCCCGGAGATTCGAATTGCTCCTACTCTTCCCACCTTCCGCAAGATGTTGAAGACCTATCTATGTCACCAGGCATGGGGGGAGTAACTATCTTGTCCCCCCAGCACCACTTTTTTCTATGAGAATGGTGTGATTGTGTAGTAATGATCATTTTTTAATATTTATGGGTTTTAAATTGTTTTTAACTTATATTGGATTTGTACTTTGTATATTGTATTGCTGTTGTTGTGAGCCGCCCCGAGTCTTCGGAGAGGGATGGCATAAAAATCTAATAAAACCTAAACTTAAACTTAACTTAATTGATGGGGAGGGGGACAGAGACTTGGTTGCAGCAGCAGCCACCCCAGCACCCATTTTGCAGAGAGAGACATTCACTGAGATTCTGCAGGACCCTCCCCATTAGGGACCCATTCTCCCTCTGTTCCTGGAGCGGGGTCTCCTTTCTGACCCCTCCTCCACCTCCCTGCCTACCTCATCCTGCCACACCACTCCAGCTACCTCTCCGGAGTTTGGGTGCAAGGGAGTTCAGCTAGGTGGGCAGACAGAGAGGTCCTGCCTGAGAAAGGGAAAATGAAAGCTGGCAGAGGGGATGAAGGGGACGGGCACACTGCCAATGGTGAGTCCAGGTTGGATTGGTGGGGATGGGCGGGAGAGAAGATGGACAGGAAAAGCCCCTCCAGGCCACCTGCTTCGGGGCCAAATCCATTAAGCAACAGGCATTCAGACGAGCCACTCAGCTTAGCATGAATTTTGTTCAGTTTGGGCCTTTTATGTGCAGGGGGAGAAGGGGGTTGCAGTTGTGTGAACCCAGGCACTTTGGGCAGGGTGGTTTTTTTAATAGTGCCTCTTGGACCCTGTTGTGGTTAGCTCTGGCCCAGCTCCTGCCCCAAGGAATGTGCAAGTGGATGTGGGGGAGACATCCACATGCCACAGGCCTGTTTTGCTCCCGATGGAATCTGCCGATGAAGCCTCCTCTGACCAAGGAAGCATGAGTGACAGGGAAGAGGGGAATTTGGCAGACAGCCCAGGAGGAGGTCAATCATCTGTATCATCCTTGGATTCTGAACAAGAATTAATGACACATTCACGCATGCGTAGAGTGATGCATAGGAAACAACAACTGAAGGATTATTATAAGAGAAAATGAGGCCACCTGTGTTTGGGTGGGGCTCCAGTAATTAGGGCTGCTGCTATAGATAGCAGCATGTGGGTTTGGCCGTTGTGAAAGAGTATCTGATCGCATTCTTCAGGAATCGTGTGTTGCTGTTTTCTGGACTTTGTTGATTTTTCACGCCTTTGAAACCACAGCAGAGCAACGTGTGTGTGTGTGTGTCTCACTTCGTTGGAGGAAGAAGGGGTGTGAACTTTCTTCACAGCTGCTAGCTAAGTACAGTAATACCCCGGTTATTGCGTCCCCGACCATTGCGAACAGGGTAATTTGCGATTTTTCAACCCGGAAGTCAAAACACCATCTGCGCATGTGTGCCCTTTTTTTCTATGGGCACGCATGCGTAGATGGCGCCCGGCAGATCAGCTGCTGGGCGGCTTCCCTGGGTCTTCCCCCTCTTGCTGGCAGGAGGGCGAGCAGCGGGCATCAGCAAGGAGTTTCCCCACCGCCCACGCAAACTCCTCGCTGCCGCCCGCCCTTCGCCTGCCCACGCCGTTCATTCTCGCCGCTTTCGAGCTGAGTAATTCGCTCCGGGACTCAGCTCGAAAGCGGCGACAGCCAGCGCGGAGAAGCCGTTCGCTGGCGCTGGCTGTCGGCGGAGCGAATTCGCTCCGGGACTCAGCTCGAAAGCGGCGACAGCCAGCGCGGAGAAGCCGTTCGCTGGCGCTGGCTGTCGGCGGAGCGAATTCGCTCCGGGACTCAGCTCGAAAGCGGCGACAGCCAGCGCGGAGAAGCCGTTCGCTGGCGCTGGCTGTCGGCGCTTTTGAGCTGAGTCCCGGAGCGAATTCGCTCCGGGACTCAGCTCAAAAGCGCCGACAGCCAGCGCCAGCAAACAGCTTCTCCGCGCTGGCTGTCGGCGCTTTTGAGCTGAGTCCCGGAGCGAATTCGCTCCGGGACTCAGCTCGAAAGCGCCGACAGCCAGCGCGGCGCGGCTGTTTTAAAATGTCGCCGCCGGCATGGGGGGCTTGCCAGCACCCCCCGGACCCCCAACCCGGGTTTGGGGGGCTGCTAGGAAGCCCCCCATGCCGGCGGCGACATTTTAAAACAGCCGCGCCGCCCCCAATCTTCGGCTCCTCGCTAGCGCTGCGGGAGTAAAAACACCATCTGCACATGCGCAGATGGTGTTTTTACTTCCGCAGCGCTACTTCGCGAAAACCCGCTCGTTGCGGGGGGTCCTGGAACGGAACCCTCGCAACGAGCGGGGGATCACTGTACTTAATGACTGCTTAAGGGAAATTGTACAGACTACCCAGTTGTTTTGGGAAGAGTGCTCTTTGTAATACAAAAAGAGTGCTTAGTTTATTTTGAATTTTGTGATAAAGAACATTGATTTGAATTTTCAAACGTGTGTGTGTCTACAATTTGTACCCTTAAATTTTCGGGAGGCTCCTACCAGAGAGCCCAGCAGAACAGACCCTCTCACTTGAAGGAATCCCCATTTCCAATCCTCCTGTCCCTCAAAAGCCCCTGAATTTAGTTTCACTTCCCTTCCTTCCTTCCTTCCTTCCTTTCCTTTCCTTTCCTTTCCTCCCACTGTATGTGTGATGGGGGGAGGGCGGCCCACCAAATAGCAGTGTTGGAAGGCAACTTAAAGGTAATAAAAAGAAGGAGGGTGACATAATAGCAGTCTTCCAGAGTCTTGTTGGAGTGGGGTGGCATATAAATATTACCAAATAAATAAATAAATTTGAGGGAGAAGAGGGAGTCAAGCTATTCCCCAAAGTACCTGAAGGCAGGACAAGAAGCAATAGGTGCAATATGAGCTCTAACCCTAACCCCACATGCCCTGGTCCATAGCTTGGTGGCCATGGCTTGGTGGCCATGGCAGGGGAAGGATACTACAAAATCCCCATTTCCTCCCTGTTGTGTCCCGGCAGCAGACGTGTACATCTGGGTGTTCCCGTTTTCCTGGCAGGAAAATCCTGAATTCACATTGGCTGGCCTAGCCTGGCAGCAGGACATATATATAGCTGCAGCACGGTTCTGGAGTTAGTTCAATCGTTGCCGTTCCTTTCGTTCTGTATTCAAATAAAGGCTGTTCCTATTTCTCTCACCTCTGGCCTCATCTATTACAAGATTCAACAGTTCCGATCAGCTGGGATTTGGGAGGCATAAATGGAGACACCATCCAAACTACTCAAAATTTCTGCTGCCGGTTCTCCAGAACTGGTCAGAACCTGCTGAAACCCACCTCTGGTGTGCATAAATCTGGATACTTTATTGAAAAAACAGGTTATGGGACAGGACAGAAACATGGGAAAATAAGAATACATATGACGAGATGAGAACCAAATAGAAGGTTGGGAGTATTGAGTTACTGCTGAACATAACAATTAATAAATATAAGTACAGTGGTACCTCGGTTCTCGAATGCCTTGGTTGTCGTACATTTCAGATACCGAACAAAATTTTCAGCAAAAATTTCCTTCAGTATCCGAACAAAAATTCGGATACCAAACAGCCACAGAAAATTTTGTTCATTATCCGAAATGTTACCACCAGGGGCGACTGCAATCCTGGAAGCTTCAGGGGGCTAAGGAGCTTTATAAGTGCTCCAAGCTGCAGGAAGGGTGGGGGCGGCTGCAATCCCGGCAGCTTCGGGGGGCTCCTTTCCTCAGTGCTTCGTCTTATTACCTGTAGGCAGCTGCAAAAACTTTCTCCTTCCCGGCGGCGGCAATGGTGGCGGCTTCCCTTCGAGTAGCAACAGCGCCGGAAACGTCACGTGATGAAGGAAAGCCGCTGGAGCCATCTCAGCAGTTGTCGCCGCTCCAGCAGCTTCCCTTCATTACGTGACATTCCCGGTGCTGTTGCTACTCGAAGGGAAACCGCTGCCATTGCCGCCGCTGGAAAGGAGAAAGTTTTTGCACCTGCCTACAGGTAATAAGATGAAGCACTGAGGAAAGGAGCCCCCCGAAGCTGCCGGGATTGCAGTCGCCCCCACCCTTCCTGCAGCTTGAAGTGCTTATAGAGCTCCTCAGCCCCCTGAAGCTGCCGGGATTGCAGCCGCTCCTGGCAGTAACATTTATCCCATAGGAAATAAAGAAAATAGATTTAATTGGTTCCCAGCAAGTCAGCAGGGGCTGGGAACCAATTAAATCCATTTCCATCATTTCCTATGGGATAAATTAATTCGGTACTCGACCAAATCGGTTCTCGACCACACTTCTGGAACGAATTGTGGTTGAGAACCGAGGTACCACTGTAATTTAAATCTCACCAGCAATGCTCTTTATGTGGGATGTGTGTTTGTCATTGGATGAACACGTGCCACAGAATAACATGGATTCTTCTTTGTGCTTCTGCCTCCTCCAAATGCTAAAGGAAAATGGAGTCTGGTTTCCCATCGTAGACTTATTTTGAGAGTGTGGGCTGATGGATAAAGGGGTTGGATCAGCTTCAAAACAATATAATTGATATTTGTCCCTCCAGCCACTAGATGGGGTTAGAGAGCAATAACAGTACGTATATTGTACATATATAGTCCTCAATATAACAGGTGATAGTACACTCATTGAAATACAACCATACAAAAAGTTTGTTCCAAATCAGAGCAAGATTGGACTAACCCACACACCTGCCATCTGTCAAGCAAAATTTTCTTTCTACACAGCCCCAACCCAGGTTCGGAAGTACAATGGGTGGAAGTTTTTTTCTCCCAAATGTTGGGGCTGTTTGCTAGGAGAACAAACTCCATTGTTTGTTATCACCACAAGCAGTTTACATTAAAGCAAGATGCCACATGATACCGCAATAAAGCAAAACAGCACAAATAAAAAGAAAAGACTTGGTCCCTAATATTGACATCCCCGTCTGGGCACCGTTCCTGTGGAACAACACAGCCCAAAATATTCAGATTTCAAATGGCTGTACCCATTACAGAAGAGCCACAGAGGAGTATCTTCAAGAGAAACAGAATGACCACTTTCCTATAAGCAGTTCTCAATAGTTTTAGTTGGGCCAGCACCCTTAAGTACTTTTTAAAAACCCAGAGCCACAGCCATTTCATCAACACAAGATATAATACTTGTGCAAGCCATTTTAATATCCAACAATCCTCCATAGTGATGCTAGATTGGGGTACTGTGCAAAATTAAAACAGCAATAGTTATTTAGCTACATGATGAAAATGCATTTATGTCAACTTGCATAGGGCAAGACCAGCAGAGAGTACTGTGCCTAATTAAGCCAGCCTTCAGAAATAAACTGGACTAATTTTCCCCCCAGCACATTGTACTTCATGAGACAGATGCTTTATACCAAGAAGCAGTCAGTCATGTCAACTTTCAACAATCTGAGCTAGTGCAAATTCAGCCATTGGATTATGAAGAAATTGACTCTGGAAGAACTCCAGTAAAGGCCACACTTGCTCTTTGAGTAGCCAAAAATAAAGGGTCAAGCATGATCAAAAAAACAAACTTTGGTCCATTTCCCTTAGGGTTAAGTTCACTTTAATACCATTGCAGAGGGAAGCATTTCTCCTTTCTGCCACATTTAAAATTACATTTTAGTAGCAGTTTTTGGAGGTCTCCGTGGGTTTTTTAAAATCCACTGGCAGCTGTGGGACCTCTAAATAATAAATAGGGTGAGAGAGGATGGTTCATTCTAAGTGGAAAGTTGATTTGGGGGACCAGGGTACAGAGGAGAGAAGAAAATTTACCCTCTGCTATCATTCCCAGCCAAATGCTCGCTAATACGAAGAATTAATGTGAAATTATTCCTTTTTAATAGCTGCTCATCCACAAAATCGTACTTCTAGGCTTGACTCAAATTTCATCATCATAAAAAGCATTCAATCCCTCCACAGAGGTTGGGATACTTTACAATAAAGACTTAGCGCTTGTCATTCTTTCAGGGACAACGTTGCCTTTGATATGGTTCACATCAGCATGTTTTCTGTTAGCCCTTTTCTGTTGGTGCACACAAACTGGGTTTATTTGACAACAGGGCAGGGCTAACACCTGCAGACAGCTGTGCCATATTTCCCCAGCTTCTTAGAACACTGCTGCATTTAGATCATTGTGGGGAAGTACAAATGGCAAGTCGTAGACTCAGTTGACCAATCTGGCAAATGCTTGCAGGTGCCCTGTCAATCAATATTCAGATCTGCATTTAAAACATCCCAAAAGGAAACCATGGTTTACCCTCAAAGGTGCAAGCATAGACAAGTAGATGGAACTTGCTGACGGTAAGAGCAATCAACCGGTGGAACAGCTTGCCTGCAGAGGTTGTGAGAGCTCCAACACTTGTGACTTTCAAGGGGAAGTTGGACTGCCATTTGTCTGAAGCGGTGCAGGGTCTCCTGCTTGGGCAGGGGTTGGACTAGATGACCTACAAGGTCCCTTCCAATTCAAATAAGTAAGTAAGTAAGTAAGTAAGCAAGCAAGCAAGCAAGCAAGCAAGCAAGCAAGCAAGCAAGCAAGCAAGCAAGTAAAAATAAATAAATAAATAAATAAATAAAATAAATTAGACAGACAGAAAGATAGATAGATAGATAGATAGATAGATAGATAGATAGATAGATAGATAGATAGATAGATAGATAGATAGATAGATAGGCAGGCAGGCAGGCAGGCAGGCAGGCAGGCAGGCAGGCAGGCAGGCAGGCAGGCAGGCAGGCAGGCAGGCAGGCAGGCAGGCAGGCAGGCAGATACAGTGAAGGGCTACCAAAATTTTTACTACCATACTGTGGCCGTGGCTTATGCAGGATGCCCTCCATTTTCTTTCAACATCTTTCAGTGCAAATTGGATGCTCTGGGGTGGAACTCCATTTTTGCTACCCTACTGCGTTCCCCACCCACCCACCCCGTCCGGGCAGTAGCCCACCCATGGATGGATAGATAGATAGATAGATAGATAGATAGATAGATAGATAGATAGATAGATAGATAGATAGATAGATGGGAGGGAGGGAGGGAGGGAGGGAGGGAGGGAGGGAGGGAGGGAGGGAGGGAGAGTAGTTATCAACTTATGATAGCAATTAAGCCCATTATATCAGGTTTAAGTCATGATAGTCACAAATTGGGTCATATGTTAGATTTTTACAATGTTTTTTGGTGATGGTCATTAAGCAAACACCACAGACATTAAGCACACCCATTGCTTGCTATGGGTAGTAAATATCTAATTCCAGAAAAAAGTCATAAATCACAGTCATGGGACTATGGCAAACAGCCGTAAACATGGACTAGTTACCAAGTGTCCAAAATGGAGTTTTCCTAATGTGTGGGCGGGCAACAGATCTTCAAATCCAGGTCATAAATTCCTCTTGGAAGGGAGAGTTCTGCCGTAACTTGGAAGAGTTGCTAAGTAATAAGTTGGAAGACTAGGTACTTTTACAACATCAGGCTCAGTTGATTTTCCCCTCATCTTGTTACCTACTGTGTATTAAGGGACATTTCTATAGTTGTTAGTGAATTGTAACACAGAATGAATTAATATAGGAGAGAGGAGATAAAAAGTTATTTATTTATTTGTTTAATTCTCAAGCAAATACCTTAGTTAAAATGAAACACTTGACTTTTGATGAGAAAGAAATCTTCCCAGCTCTCCTTGCAAGGAAAGGGATCCTAAAAGTAAAGTGGATAAGCAAGCCAAAAGATCTATTCTTCCTCCCCATTCTGCTCAACTCTGACTGGGATTCAGGGGTGGGTTCTGGTTTTCTTCTCTGCCGGTTTGCTCAGGGGAGCGCATGCACAGTGCTAAACAAGGCTTCTGCACATGCACAGAAGCAAAAAAAACAAGATGGCAGCACCCATGGTATCACCAACAGAATTAAGAGCCTTCTCTGTGGCGGCCCCAACTCTCTGGAACCAGCTCCCCCCAGAGATTAGAACTGCCCCTACCCTCCTTGCCTTTCGTAAACTCCTCAAAACCCACCTTTGTCGTCAGGCATGGGGAAATTGAGATATCTCCCCCGGGCCTATATAATTTATGTATGGTATGTTTGTAGGTATGTCTGCTCAAAAATGGGAGGTTTTAACTATTTTAAATTTTAAATTGTAAATTACAGTACAGTGGAACCCCGACATAAGAGCTGCTCTACTTAAGAGCAACTCGAGATAAGAGCTGGGAGGGGAGAGATATTTTTGTTCTACTTACAAGCCCAAATTCGAGATACAAGCGCCAAGGAGCTGTCTCCTGAAGCCAAACGCTAACTTCCGCGTTCGGCTTCAGGAGACAGCTGCGAAGCGGCACGCATGTTTTAAAAGGTTGCAGCCGGCCTGGGGGGCTCGGGGGGGGGCTTGCAGCTTTCTTTCTTGCTCTTTTTCTTTTTCTCTTTTACCTTCCCTTCCTCTATTTCTTCTTTTCTTTCTCCTTCCCACCTTCTTCCCTCCCTCCCTCCCTTCACTCATTCCTCTCTTACTCTCCCCTTTCATAAGTTTCCTTGCTTCCTTCCTCTGTTCCTGTCCCTTCCCCCTTTCTTTCCTTCTTTCTTTCTTTCTTTCTTTCTTTCTTGCTCTTTTTCTTTCTCTCTTTTACCTTCCCTTCCTCTATTTCTTCTTTTCTTTCTCCTTCCCACCTTCTTCCCTCCCTCCCTTCACTCATTCCTCTCTTACTCTCCCCTTTCATAAGTTTCCTTGCTTCCTTCCTCTGTTCCTGTCCCTTCCCTCTTTCCTTCCTTCCTTCCCACCCTCCGTCCATTCATTCACCCATTCCTCTCTTGATTGCTTAAAGCCGGTCCCTGGTGCAAAAAGGGTTGGGGACCTCTGTCCTACAGGATTGGGTGGCAGAGAAGTTGAACATATGTAAATTTAAAAGTTTAAGAAAGTTTACAAGTTAAGTGAAAGAAACTTCATTATTCATTTATATGTACATGTACATTTCTTCATTAAAAACATGTCTTTCTGCATAATTTAGACTAACTTTGTGAGTTTTTTGAGGGCTGGAACCAATTAAAATTATTTACATTAATTCCTATGGGGAAAAGTCATTCGAGATAAGAGCTGCTCGACTTAAGAGCCCAGGTCCGGAACGAATTAAACTCGTATCTCGAGGTACCACTGTATTAGATTTGTCATGAACTGTTTTATTGTGTTGCGAGCCGCCCCGAGTCTACGGAAAGGGGCGGCATACAAATCTAATAAATAAATAAATAAACAAACAAATAAACAAATAAACAAATAAATAAATAATTGGCTTAGGGGCATAGCAGGACTGGGTTGCTGCTGACCGAGGCAGCCAAGTTACAACCAGTTGTATAGAACCAATCCAAGGCAGGAGGAACCCATCTCTGCTGGGATTCTATATTAATTCATTCTATGTTACAATTCACTAACAAATATAGAAATGTCCCTTAATACACAGTAGGTAACAATGCCACTCTATACCCTTCATAACTCTTCAACCCCCAAATCATTTGTGTGATATCCAGTATCTAATGCATTTGCTTTGCCATAGAAATTTAATTTGCATCATTCAGGAACTGATCAGGATTTGGCAAAAAGTAATATACTTGCGGATAACATATTTTCATAGAAGTGAGCTAATTATAATTTTGAATCCTAATTTCTAGTCCAGCTGGCACATCCACTTCCTGCCTGAAGGCAACAATTCCCATTCTATCACAATGAAAGAGAGGGGGGGAAATCATATTGGCTGATTCTTTTTTAATTGTGAGTTGAATAGTAGCATGTCAGCCGACTAGAAAAGGCTCCTATCGCTTTCCAAATGCGAGGGGGGTAGAGGAAAAAAGGGGGGAGCAGGAGAAAATGGCTTCGTGAGGGATGCTTTTCAACATTGCACCCTCTTTCTTCCCTTTTTAAGGGCTGCTCAGACTTGAGTGCCAGAAAAGAAAATCGGTCAAGCAAAGATAGTGCGACTCACATGGCCCGATGCAATTAAGAGGCCATTGTCAATTTTAAGATTGTCATAAATACGTTGGAGAATTTGAGACAATCCGCAAAACAATTATGATAGAATGAAAAGTGGAGATTGCCCAATCTGGTGAAATGAAACCCAGCTCGCCGAAATAAAACATAGGGGCCAGGGATAGGGAAGCACTCCTGAAATACATTGAGAGAATAAAAGGCATATGGAATGGATTGATTGTACAGTCATAGTCTTTTAATAACAAAGGTTATTTGGCAGGAAAGTGGAGGGATTTGCCTACCTATGAATGACATTTGGCTAAGTGCAATAGGTCCTTTTTGCATCCAATTTTAGGGTAAGTGGGAAAACCTACACAAATGTTCAGGGGAAACAGCTGTATTATTTTGCCTGCTGTACCTTTAGCAGCAAATAAGCAAAAGCTCACTGCATTTTAATTATAGAGCTGTCTGAATTAAGGCAGTTGGTCTCGTCCACCACCTGCAAGGACAAATAGATCCATATAATTTACACTGTGATTTGATGCACAATATTTCTGCTGTTTCCAAGAATCGGAGCATATTGTCCATGCATTTATTTCCAAGCAACAGAAGGCTTTTGGATGAGGAATCAGAAAAGCAGCAAAAGGCCAAATTTATGATTACAAGCTCGGCAGTTGTTAGGTCAGGAGCACTTTGTACACTTAATGCCAATGGTAAGTTGTGCGAAAACAAAATTGTTGTGAGTGACTCAGAGTTCTTTAAGAAGAGTGGCCATTTAAATATTATAAATAAAGAACAAATTGGTATAGATGGTCTCCTGTAGTAAACGTATCTTTCCTGGGCTGCTAAAATCTAGACAACTATTAGAGAACAATAAAGGACATTGGTAACATGAAGTGGCCATCTAGACTTTTACAGCTAGATACGGGGTACACACTGTGCATTGCATGGATGAATTAAATTGAACACAAGGCAGCTTTTGTAGTTTAACTTAACACATATTTTCAAATCTGATGGCTCCCTGCCTCTTTACATTATTATTATTATTTTGCCACGCAGATAGGGATGGCTTCTTCCACAAGGGCAAATAAAAAATAAAAAATAAAGTTCTCCTCTTAAAAGTAAATATTTCTTTGGTGAAATGAGCAAATAAATGTAATGTTCATTTAAGGCAGAAATAGCCAAGTAAAATATAACCCAAGGAATCATTTTTAATACTGTAGAGATCTCCCAACAGTCCTGTTTACTGGGTCACTGGTTTTGGTTGCCCTTAAAAAAAATGCAGAAAACCAAAATTATACCGTGACAGGATGAGAGAAGAGACTTGAATTCATATGTACATTTTACCCCTGAGCACTTCTAAGTTTTTAAAAGGTGCTGTTGAGCCAGTGCCTGGAGGTTGTTAGGGTCTGGATGGGTGTCAACAGACTCAAACTCAACCCGGATAAGATGGAGTGGCTGTGGGTTCTGCCTCCCAGGGACAATTCCATCTGTCCGTCCATAACCCTGGGAGGGGGAATTATTGACCCCCTCAGAGAGGGTCTGCAACTTGGGCGTCCTCCTCAATCCACAGCTCACATTAGAGAACCATCTTTCGGCTGTGGCAAGGGGGACGTTTGCCCAGGTTCACCTGGTGCACCAGTTGCGACCCTATCTAGACCGGGACTCACTGCTCACAGTCACTCATGCCTTCATCACCTCGAGGTTCGACTACTGTAATACTCTCTACATGGGGCTACCTTTGAAAAGTGTTCAGAAACTTCAGATCATGCAGAATGCAGCTGCGAGAGCAATCATGGGCTTCCCCAGGTATGCCCATGTTACACCAACACTCGGCAGTCTGCATTGGTTGCCGATCAGTTTCCGGTCACAATTCAAAGTGTTGGTTATGACCTATAAAGCCCTTCATGGCATCGGACCAGAATATCTCCAGGACCGCCTTCTGCCGCACGAATCCCAGCGACCGGTTAGGCCCCACAGAGTTGGCCTTCTCCAGGTCCGATCGACGAAACAATGTCGTTTGGCAAGACCCAGGGGAAGAGCCTTCTCTGTGGCGGCCCTGACCCTCTGGAACCAGCTCCCCCCGGAGATTAGAACTGCCCCCACCCTCCTTGCCTTTCGTAAACTTCTTAAAACCCACCTCTGCTGTCTGGCATGAGGGAACTGAGACATCTCCCCCGGGCCTATACAGTTTATACATGGTATATTTGTGTGTATGTTTGCTTTTAATAATGGGGTTTTTAGTGTTTTTTAAATTATTAGATTTGTTTTTACATTGTCTTTATTATTGCTGTGAGCCGCCCGAGTCTGCAGAGAGGGGCGGCATACAAATCTAATAAATAAATATTGGTGGGTATTATATTGAAGGTACTGTATATGTTTTACTTTCGAAAGGCCAGACACTGATGATGTTACCTAGCTTGGTCATGAAACATCTGCAAAAAAGCAACCAAGCTCAAAAAATACCAAGGACCCCAAAGGACAGACCTTTCTTTGAATGTGTTGTCCAGTTTCAGCTTCAAGGTAAAATATCCTAAGATAGGAGACTTGGAGGTTTGAAATTTGCTCACAAACAGCCAATAGTACTTACCGGTAGGTAGCAGACTATGGAGAAAGCACAAGTCCTTAGATCATTAGTCTTTCTCTCTTGAGTGGAGATGTATTGTATTTCTATTCAAATATGTATGCATTAAATGTGCAGATCCATTGCAAAATGATGTCCTGTTTCAGGTGTTTGGTGAAGATTAAATTAATTTGCAGATAAAAATATTGATAGAATGGTAATAAGAAACCGGGATAACAATGAGGGGTGTTAGTGTAATCTCCTCCCTACCATCTTTCCAAATTGAAAGCAATTCTGCACTACCATATCGTACCAAATTATTTCTAAAGGGTAATTACAATGCCCTTGCTTTGAGGCTAAAAATTAATTAGCATATGCAGATGACCAGGAGCGTTTCATGTCCAACTTGGTGGAGGAAACTTGGTGCTTATAATCAATAGAAGTGGGGAAGGATCAAAGGACATGTCCCACAGGGCATCTTCAATTTTGCAATTCAGCATAAGGAGAGAAACATAGAAACATAGAAGTCTGATGGCAGAAAAAGACCTCATGGTCCATCTAGTCTGCCCTTATACTATTTTCTGTATTCTATCTTAGGATGGATATATGTTTATCCCAGGCATGTTTAAATTCAGTTACTGTGGATTTATCCGCCACGTCTGCTGGAAGTTTGAATAAAGAATAAAGAGAAAATAAAATGTTCCTTCCACTGCAAGAAAGTCACTCAATTAATTTTGGACTGCTGGATTGGAAGGACAAATGGAAACATTCCTGTTACTTGGGTGTCTATCAACACTCCAACAATTTGGTCAAAACTCATTAAAAACCTGCTTGACAGTCCTCATTATTTTTTGTGATCTGGTCATTTTTTATATTGTTGGTAAGAGCCACACTGTAGAAACTTTAAAATAAAATAAATCTAAGAAATATAATTTCACATATACACAAACTCAGTCACTAACCTAAAGATTGATAATACAGACTTTACTGAGACCAAACTGGTCCCCTTAAAATGTATTAGGACTGAATCTTCCAAAATTATCAAACAATAAAGATGATTGAAAACAACCAAAGTCTTAGCCCTCTGCCAGCCTTATGAGCCAATAGTTTAAAAGATAGTGTCAAGAAAAAATTTTCAGCAGAGGTCATTTTTCTAACTGGAGATGGGTATATTAAGGATCTGTGTTCAATTTTAAAAATCACGATAGTAAATATAAGACACCCCTTGACTACTATAAAAATTGTAGTGCTGTTGGCTTTCAGTCCTATTGAGAATCAAATGATTATAGAGATTCTATGAAGCCCTTCAGTATTTGTTCGGACTGAATATTCATCACTTTTGCTTCAGGGATACAGAAGTTCAGGTGGTATTGCATCAAGTAATACCTCATTTATATATATATACTTCTTTAAAAAAAACACACATCCTAGATCCGAATGAATAAAGTTAAATGTGCACAACAGCATGTGAAATTGATTGTCAATAAATGTTGCTTGTGTGTGTGTACATACATATGTGTGTATATGTGTGTGTGTGTATGTGCGTGTGTGTGTATATATACGTGTGTGTGTATATATATATGTATCTCACATGTTTTTTGCTGAATTTTTAAAATTAAGGAAGACTAGGATAGCACTATTTCGGCCTTGTTCTGGCCTCATCAGCTAGCCATACCCTTACTGGGGTTTGATCCTGCAGCTTCTGCCTTGAAATATTCAATGAGAATATTTCATTCATTCATATCTAAGATGTGCTATTTGAGTGTGTGTGTGTGTGTTTTCAGAGATGAGGTTCCACTTGTCGTCTTCAGGCTGGTGTTTTCAGCTTTGTGCTTGGGCAAACAGTATTATAATACATTACATTTACATTATTATTATTTTTGCCACGCAGATAGGGATGGCTTCTTCCACAAAGGCAAATAATTTTTTTTTAAAAAAATAGATTGTTCTGCTATCTTAAATAACACATTTCTCCCTTTAAAGCAACCCAAACACATTTAAAAAGTCCAAAAAGTGTTATTCATCCCAGTAACTTTTTTGTCTATCCTCTATCTGCTGTTCTCATGGATGGAGTACGTGATTCATGCAGAAAAGGATTTCTCAGCTTTCTACTTCTGGTATCTACATAAATCAGCCTAAATTTAAACAATTTAAAACCCTTAATATAAAAAACAATCACACATCTCATACAGACCAAATAATGGAAGCATTCATTCCATAACTGCAAATTAACCATAGTTTGGAGTCATAGGCTACCCATTATACCCTGGATACACTGGATATGAAATATAGTTTTTTGAGACAAGCCAGTTTTCTGCTTTTGGTTTGTTACAAAAATCCATTGCTTGATCATAGTTTCCCATTCAGATTGTTTTCCCAAAAGGAGATACAGTGATCCCTCGATTTTCGCGATCTCGATCTTCGCGAAACACTATATCGCAATTTTTCAAAAAATATTAATTAAAAATATTTTCCCACCCGATGACGTCACTCTCTTCCTTTCTCATCTTTCTTTCTTTCTCTCTCTCTTTCTATCTTGCTTCTTCCTCTCTCACACTCTCTTCCTCCCTCTCTCATCTCTTTCTTTCCTTCTCTCTCTTTATCTCTCCCCCTCTTGCTCTCGAGCGGCGCGTGGGCGGCGGGGAAGACCCAGGGAAGGTTCCTTTGGCCGCCCAGCAGCTGATCTGCTCGGCAGCGCCGCAGCAGCGAGGAGCCGAAGATCCGGGTTTCCCCTTTGCGTGGGCGGCGGGAAAACCCGGATCTTCGGCTCCTCGCTGCTGCGGCGCTGCCGAGCAGATCAGCTGCTGGGCGGCGGAAGGAACCTTCCCTGGGTCTTCCCAGGTGCAGAAGTAAAAACACCATCTGCGCATGCGTGGCCATGGAAAAAAGGGCGCGTATGCGCAGATGGTGTTTTTACTTCCGCACCACTATATCGCGAAAAATTGATTATCGCGAGGGGTCTTGGAACGGAACCCTCGCGATAATCGAGGGATCACTGTATAGCCAAGGTTCTCATTACACAATGTTACGTTCCATCTAAAACATTCAAAGCTCCATTTCAATCTTGAAATCAAAGTATTATTTTTTTACCCCTTCCCTGCCATATGTACTGGCATCCTAATAATAATCCCTAAATCAGTGTTTCCCAACCTTAGCAACTTGAAGACATCTGGACTTCAACTCCCAGAATTCCCCAGCCAGCTTTTGCTGGCTGGGGAATTCTGGGAGTTGAAGTCCAAATATCTTTATGTTGCCAAGGTTGGGAAACACTGCCCTAAATCATGTTGGTTATGGACCCTAAACCCAAAGGTGGAAAAGTCTATATCCAGATTTGGCCACTCTTCCAACTGGGATTAGAGTTAGAGTTACTTCTATCTCCTTTCCTCTGGCAGTTGCCTAGTCTCAAAATAAAGAGGAAGATGACCTAAAAAAAAAAAAGTAATTTTCAGAAGCTATTCTAAATTTGGTACCTCGTGAGTGAAACATTGTAACAGGGAAAGGGGAAAAAAACAGGGATAAAATATTGATTTCATTTAAAATGTTAAAGACTACTTAATCCAAGTGTTTCAGATGTGTGCATATTTATTTCCAAATTTGCATATCTGTTTGCATATATCTTATAATGATTAATGTTAATTGTACTTTAAAATCATTTCTAAATTGTAAGCAAACCTATTCTAAGAATGTGAGACTAGGAGCCAGGGAAAACATCTTCAAGTACCATTAATTAAAAACTGCCATTGAAGCCCCGATGAAGCAACACTCACATCAGAAAAATATTGAATTCTTGACAAATAATAATAATAAAAAACAAGCACAAATTATTAACACGGCTGCCTCATTAAAATGGCATTTCAGAAGGAAAGCACTAAGAATTTATAAGCACTCTTCACTCCATAAAGACTGGGAAGAGTCAAAATTGACCATCAAATATGTTCGGTTTTACTATCACTATATTTCACAAGCTCACATCATTTGAATATTGGTGGAAGAGTATTTTTATAGGTAACTGAATATTCTCTTTTCCCACCCCCACCCCCATCTTCATGATTTCCCAAATAGGAAATGTGAACTAATGCTATGAAAAATCTAAAATAGAAAGGACTTCAAATGTGCAGTTTTTCACATTAGCAAACGGTGTAAGCTGTATCCTCTATTAAATGAATCTCAAAGATGACTCCAAATAATTTAACACAATAACAGAGTTGGAAGGGACCTTAGAGGTCTTCTAGTTCAACTCCCTACTTAGGCAGGAAACTCTACACCACTTCAGACAAATGTTAACCACTCTCTTCTTAAAAACTTCCATTGTTGGAACATTCACAACTTCTGGAGGCAAGTTGTTCCACTGATTCCACTGTCCTGAGACCCACTGTATTCAGTTTTTCAATAGAATCACTGATGTTCTTTGGAGTTCATTTTTTTGCATTGGCAAGCAATGTTTGTCTCATATTGGTTTCTTGACTTTTAAAGTGAATATAACTTCATGCTAGCATTTTTCTGCTCTTTTAGTAAATTTAGCAGAAGAATAATGGTACTGCATATTTATGGTTTTGCAGCTAACTCTGATTGCAAATGCTGAAATGCCAAACCAAACAGATCACAGACCAAGAGAAAGATACTGTCTGGGTATCATTTCTTTAGTCTTTCTGATTTTTCCTCTCTCTTTTGAAATTGCTTGTGGTACGAATAGCTAAGGGGTAATTTCAAAGTTTTGGAAAGCAAAACTTGTGAGGATAGAGTTGAATGGGAGAAAGGGAGTTTCAGGAAAGGCCTACTCTATTAGCTCATACATAGATACCACTCCATCAGTGTAATAACACTGATACATTGATAAAAGTCAATGGAGATTCTCAGTCATCCAAGTCATAGCTGACTAAGTCAGGGCTGAAGAAGATTCTTGGATGAGAAGTGGAACATCTTCAAATGAAAAAACACACACAAGAAAACCCAGTTGCCTTCTGAAAAAGCATCTTTGGAACTAACACATTGATTTGGAAGAACAAAGACATATATCCATGCTGGAGGTCCACCAGTTTATCAATGGACAGACTGACATAAGGCAAAATTCAGAAACTGTGACCTAGGTGACCCAATAATCCAATTGATGCCAACGAAATGAGTGTTTTTCTCTAATATCTTTTCAGGGAGATAATAGCAAAAACATAGGATGGATTAGATAATATGGGGCAAGAGGGACAGCATTATCTCCTCATTTTATAGTTGTTCTAGTCAATATATATATTTGCATTCTAACTGCCACTTCAAATGCCTCTATGGAGTCTCTGTGGTTTGCAATGAACTACAATTCTGCTGTCACTTTATAGCATAGCAGAGACATAATGCTGTGGTTAAGGGGTCCCTCTATACCTGTAATGAAATGATGTTATTCTCATGCTGTAACTTAGGCAACAGCATCCCAGTGCTAGTTTAGCACTTGTCATATCAGTATGATACCATGTTGACATTCCATTTCAATTCAGAAGGGCCCCAAACTATACATTAACAAGGAATGCTAGTAGATTTGGGAATGGGACAAAATCTGAATGCATCTTGTCAAACATATTTTGTCCAAAACTGTGTGTAAAAGATGAATGGGTACTTTTTTCCAAGCAGACCACTTCCTTGTTCTATTTAGCAATTTTGCTATGTTAATGAAACATATGCACATGTGTAGCTTCCAATATGCAGCTCTTCTTCCTATTTACCTGTTGTCCTTCTTTTCCTGATAAAAGTAGCATGGAGGGGCCCTTGATGTTTGCATTTAGGCACAGACAAGAAGATTGATGGCCCACCTGATGCTCCAAACACCATGTAAAAGCCTCAGTTGCTCAAAATAATTTGACCAACTTTTGATGTTGACTACCAAAAAAATGCTAGGTCACTGGTTTTCAACCTGTGGTCCATGGAGCCCTGGGCATGTGTGTGTGTGTGTGTTGCAAATGGGTGGATTCTACTTACCACCACTACCGGTGCGTTGTCCGCTGAGCTCTGCAACCCCAACATGCATGTCTGCACGCCAAAGTGATATTTGCCTCCTGCGCATGAGCAGGAAGCCAAATATTGCATGAGGAAGCACGGGCACACAAGATTTCAGTGGTTTTTGCTGAACTTTTTGCTTCCATGCATGCACAGAAGCAAAAAATCAGTGAAAATCGCTAAAATCTCACATGACCACATGTCCTCATGCAAAACTTGGCTTCCTGCACATGCGCAGGAAGCAAATCTCACTCTGATGCACACGCATGCATGCACAGCTCCATTTTTGTTCCTGGAATGGCATCCCCCCCCCCCATCCATGTGGCATCCCAATACTGGTTGCAATGTCATCTGCAAAGGCTTTAAGAAATGTTATGATTTAAACCTTAAGTCTTGAGGGTCCATTGTCATGTTCAGAAAGTATTTAAAGAAAATGGCGAAGAAGATGTTGGTAAAGAAAATGTTGAGAACCACTCACTAGATTATTTTCTTTTTCTTTCATATTTCTTTCTTTCTTTTTCTTTTTTCTTTCTTTTATTGTTTCATTCATTCATTCATCCATTCTTTTCTTTTTTTGCAAAAGTGCAGAAATATGTGATAATAACCTCAAAAATCTGATCAAGCTTGTCCTGGAAATCAAGACTGACCTCATAAAACTCTGAAATATTTTATTTTTCACATCCCAGTTGGTTTATTTTTTGTTTATACCCAGGCCCAATATGGTAAATATTCAAGTTCTACTAAGAAATTAAATAGCTTGATTTCTGTTCATCATGCCACCTGAACAGAACAGCAGGCTAGAGTCCTATCTTTCCAAATAAGACAACAGATCAGTGGTGGGTTGCTGGCGGTTCTGATTGGTTCACCTGAACCAATGGCGGAAATTTGCCCCTGCTGGCCAAACCAGTAGCAATGGCTGCCTGGCCACCCCCCCCAAACTGGTCCTCCAGGTGCTGCTCCTTGAAAGCAGCTGGCAAAGAACTCTCTGCTCATGTTCAAAGGCTTCTGAGCATGCACAGAGGGCCATTTCCCTGACATGATGTTAGAATATTCATGAGCCAATGGTAACAATGAATAGGCATAGCAACTAAGTCAGCCAATGAGAGCTAAAATTTCTGAGTCTGTGCAGAAAATCGAAACTGAAACTAGAAGCCTGGGCATAGCTCAGCCCACTCTGCACTCTCAGTCCACTCTGAACTCTGCTGAAATGAAACTAACTGTTCTCCCTTGTCTGTAACTGCTGCTATGTTAAAGAACAACTTTGCCATTGATATTGTAAATACTCATCTGTTACTCTTGTATTTAAAGAAGTTTCTTATTTAAATCAATCCTGCTGCATCATTCTGTCTGTGTGTGCTTTCTGGATTTAATTTTCTGCAACAAACTCTGATATATGAAATGAAACACTTCCGATGTGATGTGATCTGATAGGTAAGATAAGTGGAACCCACCATTGCAACAGATACACCAGTTTCACTCTTTGAGTAAGAAGGAAATGAGCAGATTTTAGGTCTCGTATTCATCATCCAAAGCCAAAAACAATAGAGGGGCTTAGGAACAAGGTTGTCTCTAAAGAGACCCTTAACCAAGGAGTGTATTTTCATTCTCAAAAGAGTATTTTACTTCACATGGTTTACTCACACATAAAATCGAGCATAAAATCAAATGATAAGTTAAATATAAATATTGAATGAAAGCAAATCTAAAAGCAAGGTCATTTATAAAATTACAAATATCAATTCTGAGTAGAGAAAAACAATCCAGCCATATAAACAGAGCAATAACTCAGAGGGTTTTTTAAAAAAAATACAGAGATCAAATCTAAATCACATCCTTTTCTGTCTGAAATGCATAGCTAAATTCTTAGCTGTGTTAAAAGTAATGGATTTGTTGGCCCCTTGTGGTAAAAATGTTACATTAAAACTGGATGGTCTAGGTTTTTTACCTTAAGATTTCTTTTTTCCCCCTTTTTTATTACCAAATAGTGGATGTGGGAAACTATTTTATAATTAATTAATTAAAAGTCAGAAAGCTTTGTTGATCTACTGAAAAAGCTAGCAGTTGAGTCAAGTTTACTTCATGTTCATCACTCATCTATAGGAATTTATCTGTTTCTTAGCTATGCCATGTAGGATTATAGTAAGGAGAATCTTTCCTTTTTATGGCAAGTGATTTTTTTTTTGTTTAATTGATGAGCCAAGAATAGATAAATTTACAAATTGGTAGATTCATTATGCAGTAAGATAATGTTGTTAAAAGGTTAGCAGCAGGTGGCTATTTATTTTATTTTTGCATTAGACTCCAGGCTCTTCATTGTGACCCTCAAAATAGCTGAATAAAACTGCTACCCAAGAAAATTGCTTATAATTAGGCTTTGAAGCCCACTATTTCAAATGTCAAGAACAATTCTTCCTCCCCACATCATGTCATATCCTTCCCAGCAAAATGTGCTCATAACTTCAACAGGTTGTCCCAAATCTATTTGTACATCCTAGTTAGGCTTTTAGAATGAATTGAGGTTAAGCACAAAGAGTCCCTTCTCAGAATATATACTAGATCTTCAAACCAAGAGTCTGACTAGACCCCAGCTAGAAGGTTCAATCCGCTCTAAAAATTACTGGGACAAAACAGTGACTGCTAGTGTTCCTTTTTTAAAAAAAGTTGTGGTTCTTGCATACTCTTGACACTCTTAAAATACAGTATCACAACTCTTGATCCTGGATGACTCTGACAGGCTTGTTTGTTTGATTGATTGATTGATTGATTGATTGATTGATTGATTGAGGCTCCGTAATTTTGTTTGCACTATCCAAATTATCTATGGCTAACTTAACTCTGATTAATTCATGAATAAGAAATTCAATTTCCAGGTTCCATGGAATGCTCTCAACCACAAATTGACTACATGGGTTGGTCTTACCAAACCCATCAGGTTCTTTTAAGACTCCATGTATCAAAGCTCATCTCAGATTTTGGTGGATCAAAGTGTGAGTTGCCTGTTAATCTACCTTGCTATTGTTGAATACAGTGGAGAAACAGATTGCTCTAAGAGCATTGTACAAAGCATTTGGCCATATGCATCTGTACAGATGGAGAACTGAAGCAGATGGTCCCTTTTCATTCTTAATATGTGATTGCCCTCTTTTTTCATGAATTGTATGTAGCACAAAAATATGTACATAGAACTGTACTCAGTGCAAAATCTAACCTGGGCCAGTTCCTTTGGCAATAACAACATGAAAACCTATTTCATAAATGGTTATTACAAATGTTACTTAATTTTACGATGGGTGGGAAAATAACAGTGTTCTGAAATGTCTCCAAGAATGAAAATCATTTTGCACTCTCATTGGCAGAGTGAAGCAATGAAAATTCTTTTCTTTCTTCCTTTCTTTCTTCCTTTCTTCCTTCCTTTCTTCCTTCCTTCCTTCCTTCCTTTCTTTCTTTCTTATTAGAGTTGAAAGGGACCTTGCAGGTCATCAAGTCCAACCCTCTGCTCAAGCAGAAAAGCAAGAAAGCCTACACCAACCCAGCCAGATGGCAATCCAATTTCCTTTTGAATGTGTCGAGTGATGGGGCATTCACAACCTCCGCTGGCAGGCTGTTCCATTGGTTGATCACTCTCACCATCAGAAAGTTCTTCCTTATTTCCAGGTTGAATCTCTCCTTGGACAGTTTCTATCCATTGCTCCTGGTCTGGCCCTCTAGTGTGACCCCTTCCTCTCTGTGGCAACCCCTCAAATATCTGTAGACTGCTATCATGTCCCTTCTGGCCCTCCTTTTTGCTAGACTATCCATGCCCAGTTCCTGCAACCTTTCCTCATATGTCTTGGTTTCCAATCCCCTTATCATTCTGGTTTATTTATTTATTATTTATTTATTTATTTATTATTTAGATTTGTATGCCGCCCCTCTCCGCAGACTCGGGGTGGCTCACAACAAGATACAGCAATCATAACAAATCCAAATAATTTAAAATATTTAAGATTTAAAAAGAACCCCATTTACTAACAAACACACGCACAAACATACCATGTATAAATTGAACATGCCCGGGGGAGGTGTTTCAGTTCCCCCATGCCTGACGGCAGAGGTGGGTTTTAAGGAGTTTACGGAAGGCAGGGAGAGTAGGGGCAGTTCTAATCTCCAGGGGGAGTTGGTTCCAGAGGGTCGGGGCCACCACAGAGAAGGCTCTTCCCCTGGGGCCCGCCAACCGACATTGTTTAGTTGACGGGACCCGGAGAAGGCCCACTCTGTGGGACCTAATCGGTCGCTGGGATTCGTGCGGCAGAAGGCAGTCTTTTGCTCTTTTCTGTACTTTCTCTAGAGTTTCAATGTCTTTTTTGTAGTGGGGTGACCAAAATTGAATGCAGTACTCTAGGTGTGGTCTGGCTAGGGCATTACAGAGTGGTATTAGTAGCTCCTTAGTCTTGGGGTGTATCCCCCTGTTGATGCAGTTAAAGATTTTGTTGGCTTTTTTAGCCGCTGTTGCACATTGCTGGCTTATATTTACTCTCACAGCTTCAATCTCAAACTATCTACGTTGACCTCACCTCATTCTTAAGATGTCCCTAAATGGGCACGCATAAGCGTGCCAGCGTGCCTACCCTCCCTGTCTTACTGTCCCCATTTATCTGTACTTACTTCCTTTGTTTATGCTTATGTTTATATTTGCTATATTGTACATATTTGACAAAATAAATAAATAAAATAAAAATAAAAAAATGAATTTGTTCTCAATTGGATGAAGAAGGATCCATCCTTCACCATTACATAAAGTCTTTATGGAGTCTCTGTAGGTAAATAAGAATATGTAATAAGGGATATCTTGGAAAAGTTACTGATGTGAGACTCCAAAAACCACACACAGTTACACACACTTACTTTCTTTATTGTGAGGAGCACAACCTATAGACAGAATTCTTGTGAAACTAAAGCAATTAGTTGCATCATTAAAGATGTAACCTGAAAAGTTCTAGGGAGAAGCTATTTTTACCCTCTTTTTCTTCAAACAAATTGTTTAAACTTTATTGTCTCTTGCTCCTCTTGCAGCCCCTGGGGATCCAGACTACATTCTACCACAGCTATACAGATAAAGGGGACAGAAGGAATGGTTGGTCTACTCAGAGATGTACTTCTAAGTAGATAAGCTTAGTATTATGCTGTTACAAAATAAAATATGGGAACTCTCAAAATGGTTTTCTCAGTCATTTCTATAGTAAGAACATGTCATCTTTGATAAATATTTTTTAACCCAAGGTATTTTACCTGTCTGATGGAATTCCAGAATCTTTATATACTTCTATATAATCACAGCCTACTTTATACAAACAGTCAACACGATGAAAAACCTGCAGAGTACAAGTTAGGGAACGTCTAATTTTTAATTTAAATTTTAAAATTAAAAAAATGCCTAATTTTATTTTATTTTTTTAAAAAAAAGAAGGAAGATGACTAGTGCTAATCTTTTCCTTGATATGCTAGTTGTCCATGTGATTCTTTTCTTTTTCTTTAATAGCATTTCCATTCTGTTTGGGGATAGTTTTTATCTTGACAAATTGGAATATCAATTTAAACACGCACCAGTTATCTGAAATACTATACTTCAATGTGTTTTATTTATTTATTTATTCATTCATTCATTCATTCATTCATTCATTCATTCATTTATTGGATTTGTATGCCGCCCCTCTCCGTAGACTCGGGGCGGCTAACAACAGTGGTAAAAACAACATGCGACAATCCAATACTAAAACAGCTAAAAACCCTTATTTTAAAAACTAATCATACATACAAACATACCATACATAAATTGTAGAAGCCTAGGGGGAAAGAATATCTCGGTTCCCCCATGCCTGACAGCAGAGGTGGGTTTTAAGGAGCTTACGAACATAGCCAAATTAATTAGATCAATTCAATCTCTTACAGCAGAGGTCTTCAAACTTGGCAGCTTTAAGACTTGTGGACTTCAACTCCCAGAATTCTCCAGCCAGCATAGGTGGTTGGAGAATTCTAGGAGTTGAAGTCCACAAGTCTTAAATAGCTGCCAAGTTTGAGGATCCCTGTTACTTACAGCGTAAAGACTATATTGATATCTCATACTTAAAGATGTGGTTTAATGCAGGGGGACTGAGAGATGTGGCCCACTTAAGTGCTTTTGTTTAGCCCATGATGGCTCAAAAACATAAGACAAGACAAGTAACAACCGTAGGGAGCAGGATCTCAATTCCAGAAGTTGCAGATGATTTGGATCCACTGTGGATAATATGCCAGCATCAAGAGCCCAAAAGGGCTCAACAATTTACCATCTACTAGATCCAAATCTCACCATGCCAGTTTTACAGCTATGCTTTTATCACCCAGCCTTGCCTCGTGCTTCCATTTGTCTATACTGGTTGGCACCAGGGAGTGTCCACGCAGAGCAACACCAGTGGTAAAGAATGGGCAAAAAAAGACTGATCAGAAATTGCAACCACAGTGAAATACTATTTAATGTACTTTCGTTTTTATGAACCATCAGTTAACTATTAACATTTAGAGTTAATTTTATTCATGGTATAACAATACCTTGTTTTAATTTAATTATTAATTTAATTAATGAATAAGTATTCAATTTTAATGGATCTTGCATGTTTGCCTCTGTAGGAATACAGCCGATTGAGTAGCTCACTGAACGTAATGTGCTCCCATCATTCATTTGAATCTAAAACTTTTCACTTAATGCCATATGTACCTTTATAAAATGACAGATTTTAGTAGATATCAATCCCCATAAACTGGGACGCCAGTGGAGATTCTTTTCAAATGCAATGAATAAATATATTTCGTCTGTCTGTCTGTGTATCTAGCTATATAGCTATATAGCTATATAGCTATATAGCTATATAGCTATATAGCTATCTGCCTATCTGCCTATCTATCTATCCATCCATCCATCCATCCACCCTAGATTGTGTGTTATATCCAAATTGTATATGGTCCTGTTTCAAATTCTGACTTGGACTTGAAAACATCTTTTTTAAAAAATTGGGGGGAAATTAAGACTTCTCTTCCCTGTGTTCTGGGGTTCTAATCTTAACTGGAAGTCCAGCAGCTGATATTTGTTGCATATCTCTAATGGCACATACAATTTGTCACCTATTCTTTGCTAGTTGCTACCCCAGCTACCAAAAATAAGCATCACACAGATTAAATGAAGCAACTGCAACAGATAAAGCTACATCGTTAGAAACATATAATGAAACAATTATCACAGCATCTCTCTGCAGACTGAACCATGGCAACTTTCACATAAGGGTTATAATAGTTCAAAAGGTTCTATATGGAGATAGAAGAAGATGGGGAATTGATGTACTTATAAATGTCATCTGCCTGCCACAGGAATCTACCATCCTTTTGTCAGCATGTGGGAATTAATTTATAGCAGTTTGAAGAAAAGCAGGGCCAAGTTACGCCTTTTGAAAAAGCGAGAGAACTTCAGTCCAAGTCCATTAATTTTGCAGATGTGAAAATATAGCAAGTTATTGCTCCTACTCGGAACATCTGCTGGAGAACACTAATATCAGTACAGTTCTGATGGCATTAATCAGGTGTTTTTAAAGATTCTTCATCTGATTGCTTAGATCAGCGTTTCCCAACCGGTGTGCCGCGGCACAGTAGTGTGCCGCGAGACACGGTCAGGTGTGCCGCAGGAAGCTCCAGGTGGGCGGGGCACTGCCAGTGCCGGACCGCCAGTGCCTCCAACCTGGAGCTCCCACTCGCAACTGTCCCCCGGCTACTGCCCGATGCAGCTGTTTCCGGCTGGGCCCCAAAGAAGGAAGGCGGGAAAAAGGAGGCAGGGGCGGGGAGGTCCAGCAGTAGGAGTAAAGGGAGCCGCGGCCGCCCCTGCCTCCCCACGGTGCCTCTGGCCAAATGCGCCCCTGGCTTCTCTGCCCTGCCCCATTGCCCATCCGATCCGCCCACTCTCCTCCTCCTCCTCCGCCGCCGCCTCCTGTATTGGGGCGTGATCCGCCCCCTCTCCTTCGCTGCCGGAGAGAGAATGGAGGGCGCCGTTGTCTTTGCCTCCGCCCGCCGGCTCCCCTCGCCCTCCCAGACATCCCCAGCGCCCGGCCGCACGCCGCCTCCCGTTAGCCCGGCCGACCTTTCCCTGCTGCCATTTTCATGGCGCTCGCTCGCTTCTCCGGTCAGCAAAGCCATCTGCCCAGGAAAGCGCTGCGCCACG
Source organism: Erythrolamprus reginae (assembly GCF_031021105.1). Classification (NCBI taxonomy): domain Eukaryota; kingdom Metazoa; phylum Chordata; class Lepidosauria; order Squamata; family Dipsadidae; genus Erythrolamprus; species Erythrolamprus reginae. The sequence goes on along the minus strand of NC_091952.1, from coordinate 127,140,949 downwards.
CTTGCTGGCCGGAAAAGCGAGCGATCCGGGAGTCCGGGACTGTGTGGCTTTGCGCCATGAAGAGAAAACGGCAGCAGGGAAAGGTCAGCCGGGCTAACGGGAGGCGGCGCGTGGCCGGGCGCTGGGAACGTCTGGGAGGGCGAGGAGGCTGATGGCTGCTGTTGCCTCTTAGCTGCAGAGCCGGCGGGCGGAGGCGAAGACAACGGCGCCCTCCATTCTCTCTCCAGCTCTCTCTCTCTCTTTCTTTTTCTCTCTGTTGCCGGCATGGTGAACGAGAGAGAAAGAGAGAGAGAGAAAAAGGAGGGGAGAGAGAATGAGAGAAAGAGAGAAAGAGAGGGAAAGAAAGCAAGAGAGAGAAAGAGAGGGGGGAAGGAGGGAGAGGGAAAGACATGGAGGGAGGGAAGGAGGGAGAGAGAAAGAGCAAAAAAGAGGAAGAAAGAAAGAGGGATGGAGAGAGAGAAAGAAGGGAAGGAAGAGAGAGAAAGAGGGAGGGAGAAATAGAGTGAAATGGAGGAAGAGATTTTTTTTGTCCAAACTTTTCTTTAGCCCTGCCCCCCGCCCCCCCTTCAGTGTTCCCCAGAATTTTGAAAATATGAATAATGTGCCGCGGCTCAAAAAAGGTTGGGAAACACTGGCTTAGATAACAAAACAAAGCAAATTTAGATTCTTATACTGCATTTGTTACTACACATTGGCTTATAACACAATCTAAACAATATTCTGTAATGATGAAACAAATATCAGGAATGCTGTATTTAAAACACATGAGGTTGCTTTACAGCTTATATAAGAAGGATGGGAAGACAAAATATGTCTAATATAATATGTCTAATATTGGAGTTGGTTGTTAGACAAAACACATAAAGAACATTTTTCTTTCTTTCTGACCTTGAATGTAACAAAACTTCATGCAAGGGGTTAAGCTTATGACAGAGCTTCCATTTACAGTTATCTAAACATTGTTTAAACTAGTTTTCAGAATGAAATACTAGCAGGACTTAGTATTTACTTCATACACAATCACAATCACTTTAACCTTGCCATTTGCACAGTGGCTGTCTTCTTCACAAGACTACTGAAGCTATGGGCTATAAATCTTTATAAGATAAGTTGCTCATTCCTTGTTTGTCAAAATGCCACAGTGAACTACATCAAAGAAAACAATTGCCAACCCAAAGCAAATATTAAAGCGCTGATCCAGCTGTCCTTAAATTCAGGGAATTTTGCCGTATATATGCATACATGTATTTACACACATGTGTGTGTATATGTATGTATGTATGCATGTATATATTTGTGTGTGTCTGTGTGTGTGTTTGTGTGTGTTTGCATAAACATATATATGCCATATGTATACAGTATACATATTACTATATATTTCTCTGTGTGTGTATGTGTGTATATATATATGTGTGTGTATATTATATAATGTATTATATATGAGGCCAAAATAAGGCCGAAATAGATCTATCCTAGTCTCCCTTAATTTTCAAATTCAGCAAAAAAACATGTGACACATACAGATAGAATTGTCGGCTATCAATAAAATTAACTGCCTTGGCAATGGCCCTGGGTAACCCTTCCCTGGTGCAGAGCAGAAGGGATTGGATACTGTAGCCTAGAGGATAATTCTCTGCCTTACAAGGCAAAGGTTGCAGGTTCAAGTCCCAGTGGGTATGGCTAGCTGATGAGGCCAGAATAAGGCCGAAATAATAGCGCTATCCTCGTCTCCCTCAATTTTAAAAATTCAGCAAAAACATGTGATACATACATATATTATAGCAAAAATATGTGGTGCGCTCGCGAGGCAGCCCGGGGGTGGTGCTGAGAGCGGGTGGGTGGGTGGGTGGGTGTGTCACCCGGACCGACTCCCCCCAATCCAATCTCGACAAAAGGGGGAAGAGGAGGCGTGGCTCCAGCTTCAGGTCCTGCCAGCCTTTCTCCTCCCGCGGACTGAGGATTGGCAGCGGCGGCGGCCGGCCAGCCCCTTTTGAGGACAGAGGTTAGCCAAGCCCGCCCACTGGTGGTGCCGCCTCCCTCTCCGCCGACGCCTTGCTTTCCCCTTGAGGCGAGCATGGTAGAGGTGCCTCCCTCTCCGACAAGCCAAAAGGAGCCACCGCCACCACCCTGGTATATTGAAGGAACATCACAACTCCTTTTTTGCCTCTCGGCCCAACATTATATAATATATACACACTATATATTATATATTATTATTATTATTATAATATATATAAATAAATATATATTATTTACATGTACTGTAGCTATACATATATATGAAACCAGCCTTAAACAAAAAAACATGTCATAATCATCACCATGTCAATCCTTCAAGTAATTGTGATTCCACCAACCAATCAAATCACTAAAACATAGTCACCCAATCTATTTGCTACATTCAAACCAAATCTCCACCCCCAACACTATATATAAGGAACAAATGGCAGTTGCAAACATTCCATATTTACAGCAGCACGAAGCTTAAAACTTCAGCCTGATGATGGTGAATGTGATTTCACCGAAACGTCGCATAGACACTCAAAATATTACACGGGGCAAAACCCAAACTCAGAACAATCTACATATGTATGTATGTATGTATGTATGTATGTATGTATGTATGTATGTATATACACACACTATATATGTGTGTATGTATATTTATAAATCTGTGTGTGCGTATGTATATGTATATATGTATGCATAGTTATAGACATGCACACACACATACTGCACATATATAAGCAAACATGCAGATATAGATATGCATACACAGAGAGAGAGAGGGAAAGCTATTCTGTCTTTTTTATTTGAAATGTTCAGGCATATTGAAGGCATCAAGGCATCATCAGAAAATGCAATCCTCTTGATATCATGAGGAGCATCGCACAACACCTTCTCCCTCAAATCTGGTATCAGTTCAGATGATTAGTTTAAGAGGTATATGTTGTATCTTAAAAGCACCTGCTCTATTAACAAAAACATTTCTTCAATGGAGAATCTTTGTGTGGACTTCAATTTTAGATTGAAAATTAGGAGATTTTAACCATAAAGTCATCCAACCAACCAAAAGAACATTTAGCGCAAGGTATGTGTTGAGACGGAGGAACCTGAAGAAAATCCATCTCATCTACTCTGCCTTTCTTGTGAGTCAATGGATGATATCACCTCTCAATTTAATTAAATTATGCTTGCCACTTCTGTGTGATTTGGGAGGGCCACGCTATAAAGGAAACAATTTTTGTCTCTTATAAAACATGAAAAGATAATTAACAAGCAATCCCTGGAAGTCCAGGCATTGAAATGACAACAAATTGCTGAGAGAAGAAGCTGGCACTGGATGTAGGTCCCTACCACAATAGTTAACAGGCAGAAGCTGTGTGATGTATTAATGCTTTGTATTTTTAAGTCGCCTTGAGAAGCAGCAAGGGAGAGCAGCAGTTTAGGTTGCTGGGTGAAACTGCCTTGTGTCTCATGTCCGTCATCTAATTATTTCCTTGGCCTTATCCAAGCTCCAATTCAGGAGAATCTCAGGAGAGGTACCAGTTAGGCACATTTTAATTATCACACGTGTTCACAATCTAGATTTAAATTTCTCTCTTGTAATTTGGGAAATCAGCTTAGTCTGGACCAGGTTGGTCTCTAGCTGTATAAACAGAATTTATTTGCAAATCCTAGCTTGGGGCCTTGGGGAGCCTTGTCTCCAATCTCAGTTTTGCACTGGATGCACATTTGGGAATTTAAAAAAAAGATTTTTGGAAACCCAGGCTGCCTTTTTTACAGCACAAGGTGCCTGATGTTACTTACCCGATTTTAACAAGGGATAATTTAAGAGAAATTGGGATGATTAATTTCAATTAATTTTTAATTAATTTATTGTGGGTGTTAATGATGGATGACTGGGAAAGGTGGAATGGTGGGAGTGGTGGGAATGATACATATGAGATGAATGAATGGGGGGAGGGGAGGGTTGGATGACTGGGGCGGGAGGACTGATTTGTATGAATCAAATGAGTGGGGTGGATGGGATAATATGCATTTGAATAATGAGAGTAGTATGAAAGTAGATTTTAGCCTACCTAGCAATAGAGAGACAGGAGGGATGGGGATATCTATCTCTGGGGTGACAGAGGGCCAGAATATTCCGGTCTTGTTGGGGAGAGGTAGATATGGCGGGAGTCACAGGGCTAGCCGTTCTGGAGGAAGAAGGGATCACTGCCTAAAAGCGATCCCCTGTTCCGGTCCCGTAAGCTCAACCCGGGGTACTGGTGACAAGTGTAACCTCGGCCCTGAGCTCAGGCTGCTGCTACTCAATGCCAGATCGGTTGTAAACAAAGCTCTCTTCATCTGGGATTTGATCCTGGATGAGGAGGCCGATCTGGCATGTGTGACCGAAACCTGGCTGGGCCCAGAGAGAGGAGTTCCTCTCTCGAAAATATGCCCAGTTCGGTTTCGGGTATGGCATCAGCCGCGACCCCAGGAAAGGGGGGGAGGAGTGGCTATTGTAGCCAAGGAGAACCTTTGCCTGCGTGGACTCGTTGCCCCTGAGATTGCGGGTTGTGAGTCCCTTCTTGTGAAGTTGGACTTAGGGGTTCAGGTGGGCTTGTTACTCACGTACCTGCCTCCCAGCTGCGTGTCAACAGTCCTGCCTGTGCTGCTCGAGGACCTGGTAAATGAGTCTTGGTTTTTAAAAACAATTTAAAAACAATTTAAAAACAATTAAAAGACATGTTTTTAAAAAAATAAAACATGCATGTCATTAATGGTCATATGTCGATGGTGTACCATCGGATCAACAGCCCCAGGCCTGCCAGAAAAGCCAGGTCTTTACTGCTTTCTGGAAGGCCAATAAGGTGGGGATAGTCTGGATCTCAGGAGATAGCTGGTTCGGAGCAGCCACTCTTAGCCAGGCCCAAGGCATGTGGGAAGGCTCCACCTGGCTTGTCGAGGACACCCACTCCCCAATCCCCCGGGATGGGTCAGCTTTGGGCTCCTGGTGAGGGACACCTTCCAAAAGGTGCTCCAAAGGAGATCACACAGTTGCTGTTAGCCCCTTTCTCCGTCCCATACTGTCTTCCCCAGTGACCAAAGGGATTTAACCCAATTGACCTACTCCTCTCCAAAACAAGCCTGCTGGCACCCCCTAACCACTCTGCTTCCCCTCCACCCCCAGTGTAGAGTAGGTGAAAAAACGGCTGAAACTTAAATATGTTGCGGCTGCAAAAAATTCGTACTCGACCCCTGAAGGTGACCACTAATCACACTGAAATGAGGGGAGGGAGGGTGGGTGCCTGCGATCCTGCCAACGAGCCGAAGGGAAAGACGGCGAGGGGCGGCGAGCCTGTCTTTTTGTATTGTGGCTCACCGCCCTGCCCTCTGACTCCATCATGCTCCGCGCCAAGCGTGAGCCATGACAGGTGATCACGCTTGTTCGTATGATCATCCCAGCTGCCCTTACCTTGCCAGCGGTGACCATGTTGCCTAGCCCCACCGCAACTGCTGGCCAGACTCGAGTGGCCAGCTGCTATTTCTGGAAGTTGAAATCCACACATCAAGTTGCTATAGTTGAGAAACCCTGTTGTAGATATATGGGCTCAGTTCACAATGGGAATGGCAAGGCATTGTTTTTGAAAATTGTTTCTCAAGGTAGCTGGAAGGTAGTAAACAGAGTCAAGAATCTTGAAATCAAACCCCCCCCCCATTCGCCAAATCAAGAGCGGTTGCCAGTTGGCCATGCCCATGAACCAGCTGTCTCAACGGCACTGTATGTGTCATTTTTTGCTTCCGCACGTGAGCATGCACAGAAGTTTGGTTTTCGGCACTGCGCATGAACTCTCACAGCACACAATGCGCAAGCGCCCACACGGTGCAGGAAGAAGTGAACTGGCAGCGAAGTAAGTAAGCAAGCTTGGAATGGAACATTTTGTGCATGTGCAGAAGCTGTTTTTTGCTTCTGCGCATGTGCAGAAGCTTGGTTTTCGGCACTGTGCATGAACTCACACAGCACACAATGTGCGAGCGCCCATGCGGTGCAGGAGGAAGCAAACCAGCAGCAAGGTAAGTAAGCAAGCTTGAAATGGAACATTTTAAAACATTTTCAGTTGTTTCCCATATGTTCATAAAACCTGCACCTCTATTCAAGTTGACTCTTAAAGATTGGATCGCACAGTTTTCCTACATTTGCCATAGAAGTAGGCACTGGTAGATCTATCCGAGGGTGGCGCCTTTCTAAAACCAAGTTTCCCTAACTAAGCAAATGGCTCTTTTATCCAAGAGTGAAATTCAAAGAGTTAAAATTCAGATTGAGATAATTGGTTGTCAGCTTGACAAGACCCATCAGAAGAATCCACAGAGTAATTTATCACCTAGTCTTTTTGAAGTGTTCAGCACTGCATTTCCAATTAAGGAACCTAAGTACTTTTCCTCAAATTGAAGCTCAACTAATTAGAAAAGAATTTATTCTGTGTACTTTAGTTTTATCCCAAATTCTCCCCATTTTTGAATCCCTTCTAGGCTTCAGACTTATTTCTCATCAGTCTTCTTAAATGTAGTACCTTTTCTTATACAGATGACAGATGATTAAAAAGCAGTTCTCGGCGCTAATGGACATCAGGTTCCCAGGGAAAAGCATCAGTGGTGTCCTGAAAATCCTTGACTCATATCAAATCATTCCTGCCTGAGGAGAAAATTATTTTGGCCACATGAGTTAAAACGAAACAAAACAGATTATGTCCCACCTTCGGATTATCTCCCTGAACTCATTTGCAAGATGCTGATAAATGTTTTCCAACAGGCCCCTACAGATGCACTTACCAAAAGCAGGGGTTTTCTTCTTCTTTTTCAACCACCAAGCATCAAAGAAAAAGGTATACAATTCCAAAGAATTTATATGAGAATCAAGTAGTCAATTATAACTTTGGATGCAGAATCCATCCACTGACTTTTAGATTCTAAAATGGACTGCGTTGTTCTATAGTGAAAATTCAATGAATGATATCAAGTGTTATACAGGTAATATAACCCTTGACTCAACTTACAACATTTCACTCAGTGAGACTTCAAAGTTACAATGGCACTTTTAAAAAGTGAGTTATCACCGTTTTTCAAACTTACAGCCATTGCAGCATCCAAAATTTAGATGTTCGGCAACTGGTTCAAGTCCTGTTGCCATTTGAAAAAGGACCTTTGGGATAACCATGACCTGGATGACTGTGAATCTCGATAGACATCACCAAAAAGGCTGTAAAATTGGGCCAAATGATCAATCCATTTTATGATCGTGATGGGAAGGCTCAATTATAATTGTAACTCAAGGACTACTCATGCTCAAACTGCTCCAGCCAGCCAACTAACAATCACCATCAACAACAGCAAACAGCAAACAAAAAGAATGGTGAAGTTGATTTACACCTTATAATGCTCTGGCCCAATCAGATTGCACTTCACACTCAATGATTCAGCATTAGCATGCTTACATTCTACCTTTTACCTTATATAGCAATACAATGAAAAACCAATCAGGTTTGCTAATCCTGACATAAACCCCACAACTTTGAATGCTAGCTGATCAAAGAGCTCTTATTCAATCTTGTGTCATTTCATTCCATCTTGTTTGTATAAATAGACTGTATATTTATATACAATATATTTAAATTGTTAACAATTCTATTAAATACTTTAGAATATAGAATCGAATATAGAAAAAAGTGGGTATTCTATGAATAAGTGTTACATTTTAAGATATTAATATTCCTAGCATTTTGATTTATTTGGCTTTTTCATTCAAAGTTAAATGTAACATTTAAATGAGATCAGAAAAGAGCAGATGTCTAGGTATCTGTTGTGTAATAAAAGTTTTATTCTTAAGCTAAATTACTTGTCCTTGCCATAGCAAGCCCATTCCATTCTTATGCTTCATTGCATAGATTATTTTCCTCTTAATTTGGATTTCAGCTCTCGTTACAAATGGCACCAAATCTACTTAAATCTCATCCTCAATTACAATAAAACAAGTGCGGGGTTTTGGCTGAACCTATGTTGCTGTGTCAATTGGCATTTCGATTTTTATTGAGTCATGATACTTTTTCTGTTTTTAACCTATTTTACTGTCTTACGTGGCATTATTTCAGCCAATCTCTAGAAAGCACCAAGCAAGTCCTGGTGATACATAGAAAGACAGAAACTGGGTGTGCGATCTGACCTGAATTACCACATTGTTCCATTGGAGGGCATTGAAGTGTGATTTAACTGCCTTACATTCTTAGACTGAAGTACATAGTCTTCAGTCAGGTCCTCCATTCTGGAGGAAAAATACTGACTGTTGATTGGCTAGACTGTCTGGCAGCTCCCTATAAAAGGGCTGACTGTCAGACAGAGTTTTTCCTGGGTTGCAAATAGTTGCCAAATAAAGAGCTGTTGTTTTGAAGCCACCTACCTAGTCAGCTTCCGTCTACGGAATGGCTAGATGGATGAGAAGTTTGCAATGTTGCCTTCAAATTAAGCAGCAGTGGGCGCCAGGTTAAACAATGTTAAGGCTGAAACTTATGTGTGTGCATGTAAGTGTGTGGTGGTATCCATGCATCCAGGTTGTAGTGAGGACTACTGTCAATGCTTGTGGGGTCTGATCACTGATTGCCCAGACATGGAAAACAAAACCTGACCTTGCCTGGTTACTTTCTTTTCCCTTTCATCAAAATAAGGCATGATACATACTTGCATGGATTTTACAGCAGGATACTCAATGAAAAATACTCTATGACAGTGATAGTGAACTTATGGCACAGGTGCCACAGGTGGTATGCAGAGCCATATCTGCTGGCACGCAAGCAGTTGCTCTAGCTCAGCGCCAACATGCATGTGTGCCAGCCAGCTGATTTTTGGCTCACGCAGAGGCTCTGGGAGGGCATTTATGGCTTCCAGAGAGCCTCAGGGTGAATAGAGAAGGCGTTTGTACCCTCCTCCAGGTCCAGAGAAGCCTTTGGAGCCTGGGGAGGGCGAAACATAAGCCTACTGGGCCCACCAGAAGTTGGAAAATAGGCCATTTTTGGCATCCGGAGGTCCTCTGGGGGGTGGGGGGAGCTGTTTTGGCACTCCCCAGGCATTGAATTATGGGTATGGGCACTCGTGCATGCGTGATAGCACACACCCATGCTCTTTCAGCACCCAAAGAAAAAAAAGGTTCGCCATCACTGCTCTATAAGTATTATGGATATTCAGCTATCACATCTGCAACTCAAATTCTCTTTTCTTTTGGCACAAAACGCACAAGCTTTGGAACTAAATACTTTGTGATGCCTAAGCTGGGCTTTTTTCTATGTAAATATTGAATTCTTGGTCCTTTGATCTTGCTTGTTTTCCTTTTAGAATTTCCATTGTCAAGCTTGGTAACATCATCAATGCATGGGAGAGTAGAATTTGCTGGTATATATACACATTCTATATACACATTCTGGTAGAGAAGGTTCCCTGAGGATGGGCTCCAGCAGGAGTCCAAAAACTCAGAAGACTAAACTATATAATCAATGAAGAAACAATATCCTAATGAAGGAACCATCAAAAAAATTACTACATTCCAACCAAAATTGGCATGGAGCCCATCCTCAGGGAACCTTCTCTTCCAGAATGTGTGCTACTAGACTATTCTATGCTTAGCGTTTATGTGGTACCTGCTTGTGTGTAGCATTTTAGTTGTTGATTGTGGTTTTTGCTGCTTGCTGGCTTTTACATCGTAAATTCTATGCATAGAATGTAGCCCAAAGCACCCATTCTAGTAGAGAGAAGTTCTCTGAGGATGGGCTCCAGCATGTATCTGAAAATTCAGATTAAGCCTCTGATCCCAATGACAAACCCAGATTGGATTCTGCAACATTATCCTGAGACATGTATATTTGCCTGCATACATGCAATGTCTATTATAGCTCAAGTGGTATTGCATTTGTGGATCTCATTGGCAGCCTGTTTTGCATGTAATTGACTGAGCTATTTACTTTTCCTCAATACTATCCCGCAGCATGCATCTCATCATATCAGTCATCAAAAAGAAAGAAAAAATCCTCTCTGACACCCCATTTTGTTCTGGGGATAAGAAACTCTGGTTTCGTGCAGTCTCTTTCTCTTTTTGCCCATTGCTTGCTGTATATTAGCTCCCAAACGACATGCAGTCTTTCTCTCATATTTTTATTTTATTTATTTATTTTGTCCAATACACAATGAGGATTTTAGTGGAGATATATATATACAGTGGTCCCTCGATCATCGCGAGGGTTCCGTTCCAGGACCCCAAGCGATGATCGATTTTTCGCGAAGTAGCGGTGCGGAAGTAAAAACACCATCTGCGCATGCGCAGATGGTGTTTTTACTTCCACCGCCGCCCGCCCTTCGCCCGCCCACCCCGTTGCTCGCGCCTGGGGTTTCCCCGCGCGCGTGCCGCCCGCCCGCCCACGCTGTTGCTGGGGCCACTTCCCAGCTGGGGAGCGGAGCTGGGGGTTCCCCAAGCGCGCGCACGTTGCTGGGGCCGCTTCCCAGCTGGGGAGCGGAGCTGGGGTGTCCCCAAGCGCGCACGCACCGCCCGCCCACGCTGTTGCTGGGGCCGCTTCCCAGCTGGGGAGCGGAGCTGGGGTTTCCCCAAGCGCGCGCGCGTTGCTGGGGCCGCTTCCCAGCTGGGGAGCGGAGCTGGGGTGTCCCCAAGCGCGCGCGCGTTGCTGGGGCCGCTTCCCAGCTGGGGAGCGGAGCTGGGGTTTCCCCAAGCGCGTGCGCACCGCCCGCCCGCCCACGCTGTTGCTGGGGCCGCTTCCCAGCTGGGGAGCGGAGCTGGGGTGTCCCCGCGTGTGCCGCCCGCCCGCCCACACCGTTGCTCGCGCTGCCGCTGGGGTCTTACCGGGGCAAGAGGGGGAAGACCCAGGGAAGCCGCCCAGCTTCCCAGCTGGGGAACTCCACCATTTACGCATGCGTGGCCATAGAAAAAAGATTATCTAGGTCCCCAGCAGTCGGGCTTCAGGCCCGGTTACAGCATGGAAACCGCTTTGGTCGCGTTGATGGATGATCTCTGGCGGGCCCGGGACAGGGGTTTATCCTCTGTCCTGGTGCTCCTCGATCTCTCAGCGGCTTTCGATACCATCGACCATGGTATCCTTCTGCACCGGTTGGAGGGGTTGGGGGTGGGAGGCACTGTGCTTCAGTGGTTCTCCTCCTACCTCTCTGGCCGGTCGCAGTCGGTGTTAGTGGGGGGTCAGAGGTCGACTCCGAGGTCTCTCCCTTGTGGGGTGCCTCAGGGGTCGGTCCTCTCCCCCTTGCTATTTAACATCTACATGAAACCGCTGGGTGAGATCATCCAAGGACATGGGGTGAGGTATCATCAATATGCCGATGATACCCAGCTTTACATCTCCACCCCATGCCCAGTCAACGAAGCGGTGGAAGTGATGTGCCGGTGCCTGGAGGCTGTTGGGGCCTGGATGGGTGTCAACAGACTCAAGCTCAACCCGGATAAGACGGAGTGGCTGTGGGTTTTGCCTCCCAAGGACAATCCCATCTGTCCGTCCATTACCCTGGGGGGGGAATTACTGACCCCCTCAGAGAGGGTCCGCAACTTGGGCGTCCTCCTCGATCCACAGCTCACATTAGAGAACCATCTTTCAGCTGTGGCGAGGGGGGCGTTTGCCCAGGTCCGCCTGGTGCACCAGTTGCGGCCCTATCTGGACCGGGACTCATTGCTCACAGTCACTCATGCCCTCATCACCTCGAGGTTCGACTACTGTAATGCTCTCTACATGGGGCTACCTTTGAAAAGTGTTCGGAAACTTCAGATCGTGCAGAATGCAGCTGCGAGAGCAGTCATGGGCCTACCCAGGTATGCCCATGTTTCACCATCACTCCGCAGTCTGCATTGGCTGCCGATCAGTTTCCGGTCACAATTCAAAGTGTTGGTTATGACCTTTAAAGCCCTTCATGGCACTGGACCAGAATATCTCCGAGACCGCCTTCTGTCGCACGAATCCCAGCGACCGATTAGGTCCCACAGAGTGGGCCTCCTCCGGGTCCCGTCAACTAAACAATGTCGGTTGGCGGGCCCCAGGGGGAGAGCCTTCTCTGTGGCGGCACCGACTCTCTAGAACCAACTCCCCCCGGAGATCAGAACTGCCCCTACTCTTCCTGCCTTCCGTAAACTCCTCAAAACCCACCTTTGCCGTCAGGCATGGGGAAACTAAACATCTTCCCCTGGGCACATTGAATTTATATATGGTATGCTTGTGTGTGTGTATGTTAGTATAGGGGTTTTTCTTAAATTTATAATATTTTAATTAAATTGGATTATGTATTGGATTGTCTTTTCACTTGTTGTGAGCCGCCCCGAGTTTTCGGAGAGGGGCGGCATACAAATCCAAATAATAATAATAATAATAATAATAATAATAATAATAATAATAATAAAAGGCACGCATGCGCAGATGGTGGAGTTTACTTCCGGGTTGAAAACTCGCGAAATAGCCCTTTCGCGATGCTCGAGGACGCGAAACTCGAGGGTTCACTGTATATATATGTGTGTGTGTGTGTGTGTGTGTGTGTGTGTGTGTGTATGTATGTATGTATGTATGTATGTATGTATGCATGTAGATTGTTCAGAGTTCGGGTTTTGCCCCGTGTAATATTTTGAGTGTCTATGCGACGTTTCGATGAAATCACATTCACCATCATCAGGCTGAAGTTTTAAGCTTCGTGCTGCTGTAAATAAACAAAAAAACATATCATAATCATCACCATGTCAATCCTTCAAGTAATTGTGATTCCACCAACCAATCAAATCACTAAAACATAGTCACCCAATCTATTTGCTACATTCAAACCAAATCTCCACCCCCAACACTATATATAAGGAACAAATGGCAGTTGCAAACATTCCATATTTACAGCAGCATGAAGCTTAAAACTTCAGCCTGATGATGGTGAATGTGATTTCACCGAAACGTCGCATAGACACTCAAAATATTACACGGGGCAAAACCCGAACTCAGAACAATCTACATACATATACCTGTGAAAATCTATGAAAACACACACACACACACACATAGTAAAATACATGATGAAGGTTATAGAGGAAATACTCATAGTAAAATATATCTAAGAAAGAATAGAAAAGAAGATATAGTAATAGAACATATCAATGAAAGAATAGAAGAAGAGATATAGGATTAGAAGAAAGGTATAGGAGATATAGGAGAGCAATAGGACGGAAGGGGACGGAAGGCACTCTAGTGCACTTGTACTTGCCCCTTACTGACCTCTTGGGAATCTGGATAGGTCAACCGTAGATAATCTAAGGGTGTTGGGGGTTTGGTGATGACACTATGGAGTCTGGTAATGAGTTCCATGCTTCAACAACTCAGTTACTGAAGTCATATTTTTTACAGTCAAGTTTGGAGAGGTTAATATTAAGTTTAAATCTGTTGTGTGCTCTTGTGTTTTTGTGGTTGAAGCTGAAGTAGTCGCCGACAGGCAGGACGTTGCAGCATATGATCTTGTGGGCAATACTTAGATCTTGTTTAAGGGGTCTTAGTTCTAAGCTTTCTAGGCCCAGGATTGAAAGTCTAGTCTCGTAGGGTATTCTATTTCGAGTGGAGGAGTGAAGGGCTCTTCTGGTGAAGTATCTTTGGACATTTTCATGGGTGTTAATGTCTGAGATGCGATATGGGTTCCAAACAGATGAGCTGTATTCAAGGAGGAGCCTGGCAAAAGTTTTGTAAACTCTGGTAAGTAGTGTGAGATTGCCAGAGCAGAAGCTGTGTAGGATTAGGTTTACAACTCTTGAAGCCTTCTTGGCTATGTTGTTGCAGTGGGCTTTGGCACTTAAATCTTTTGTTATTAGTATACCGAGGTCTTTAACCGGAATGGGGATTATCTGTGATAATTTGATTATTCAGTTCGTATTTGGAGTTCAGATTCTTCTTCCCAATGTGTAGGACAGAGCATTTGCTAGTTGAGATTTGGAGTTGCCATGTGTTACACCACTCAGAAACAGAGTCCAGGTCTTTTTGAAGAGTAGTTGTGTTATCGGTGGTGCTGAAGAGTTTTACATCATCGGCGAAGAGGATACAGTTGCTTGTGATGTAATCGCAAAGGTCATTGATGTAGAGAATGAAGAGCATTGGTCCCAGTACACTACCTTGGGGAACACCGCTTTTAACTGGGATGGGGGTGGATATGGTGCTTCCTATTTTGACCACTTGTTGTCTGTTTGACAGGAATGCTGTAACCCAGCTATGGAGGGATCCTGAGATGCCATAGGATTTGAGTTTTAGGAGTAGTTTGTTGTTTATCACACACTTAATGCCATGTATTCTTTAACTACCTGACTGTTTGACTGTTGTCACTGAACAAGTAGAAAAATAGTGATCGTATGTAATCCTCTATGAATGTCAGCTTAATTTTTTTTTCAATTGGCAATTCCACAAATGTCATGGGATTGTAGAGCAGTGTTTCCTCAAGTTTAGCAACTTTAGAACAAACCAGCAACGCTTTGAATTCTGGAAGTTGAAGTCCACTTTTGTTAAATTTGCTAAGGTTGAGAAACACTGCTTTGAGGTTAATTTGTCTCTTCTTGGTCTCTTTCTCTCTTCTCTCCACTTGGCTTATTCTTTTGATCTTGAAACACACAGAATCATCCACACCTGACTGCAAATTTAGTCCTTTAAAAGCTAACTCTCCTATTTACAAAAGCATCTGGACCCTGGTAGCATATTCTTTGGTGCAATAAATGTATGGGTAATCCTCAATCATTTTATTTTATTTTCCTTTATTTATTTTGTCAATAATATGTAGATACATGATACTGGTAAAAGTTTAAAACTTGAAAGAAAAAAGAAAAGCATTAGAAGTAATAATATCCATACATATGCAACAAGTAAAAATGAAGAAACAGTAAGGACAGGGGACGGGAGGCACGCAGGTGCACTTATGCACATCCCTTGCTGACTTCTTAGGAATTGGGAGAGGTCAATAGTGGATAGTCTAATGGTAAAGTTTTGGGGGTTAGGAGATGATACTACAGAGTCTGGTGGTGAGTTCCATGCATCAACTACTTGGTTACTGAAGTTGTATTTCCTGCAGTCAAGTTTGGAGCGGTTTACATTAAGTTTGTATCTGTTGTGTGCTTGTGTGTTGTTGTGTGACCTATGACCAGCCCTTGCAGCACTTACAATCGTCAGAGTCATGTGATCAAAATTCAGGCACTTGGAAACCAGCATGTATTTACAATGGCTGCAGCATCTTAGGGTCATATGAGTGCCATCTGCAACCTTCCCAGCTGGCTTCCAACAAGCAAAGTCAATGGGGGAAGATGGATGCACTTAACTACATGATTTGCTTAACACTGTGACGATTCACTTCAGTCTTGGCAAAAAGGTTGTAAAATCAGGTGCAACCCACTTAACAATGGAATTTCAATGGAAATTCTGGTTCTGGTTGTAGTAGTAAATTAAGGATGCAATTTGCAATATGCAATTTGGAGGGTTGCAGTTCCTCACTGCTCTTACTTTGTCTGCTATACAATCTAATTCCAGGAGGGAGAGCCTTTCATAAACAATTTCCCATCCTCAGCTATATAACAATGCTTTCCTTTAAGACATTATTGCATCCTTTCTCGGTAATATATTTTACTGAAAACAAACTTGACTTCAGATCTGGGACACTGTCAGCGTTCCAAGATAGACCAAGCTTGGAAACCAAAGACACAAAAGCTAATATTACTTTTATTATAAGATTACAGTAACAGAATCTTTCAAGTCTGAATGTGTTTCTCCCTTTTTCTCCATGAGAATTATGAAAGGCCAGATCTAAGATGCTTTATCAAATTACATTTCTGTCCTGGACTTCTATTTCTTTTATCTGCTGTCTCGGCTGCAACTCTTTCTCCTGTTCCTAAAGATTATTCTTTTTCTCCCTTACAGACATAGAAGGCATTTTAATTGTTATACAAAGTACTTCTCTAATGAAAAACAGGATTTTATAAAGCTTCTTTCATCTGAGATGGCCTTTTACCCATTTGTCAAATAAATTATAAGTTTATACACTTACTGCATAAACTTTAAGTCTATAAACCTTCTTAAATATGATGTGACTGCAGAATCCTCTCCTGTTTTCTTATGCAGGCTGAAGTCAGTATGTTTTGACTTTTAAAATGAAGTCTAACAAGTTTGCCCTGCCTCCCTTTTCTAGAACAATTGGTTTGCAGATGACCCAAGCCCTTGCCCATGAATCATTTCCTTTCTTTTCTTCTGAAGGGTTTTAACAGAAACCACATCTCATTTTTAAAGAGTTATACAAAATACAATTTGATCAGTGACTTATCAACAAATTGAGATCTGCTTTCTTTCTCTTTCTAGTGTTTCCTTTAGTTGCTCAAGGAGATTCACTCTTCCTTGTTCCTTTGCAAATCTCTTTTTCACAATCGCTTCAGTTTCTGCAGTCTATAATTCTTTTGGAGAAGTGTCTTTATGTGTTCCTGACACCAGCCACAGCAATGATTAGTGAAGCTAGTTGTATAACCAGGTCAGTTTTCTAGATAGATGGATGGATGGATGGAAGCAGTGAAGGGCTACCCAATTTTTTACTACCACACTGTGGGTGTGGCTTATGCATTTTCTTTCAACATCTTTCAGTGCAAATTAGATACTCTGGGGTGGAGTTCCATTTTCGCTACCTCACTGCCCCCCCCTTCCAGGCAGTACCCCATCCCTGGATGTAAGATACATAGATATAACCTGCCGACTAAGCAATGCAAATTGGCGGGGCCGTGAGGGAGGGCCTTCTCTGTGGCCACCCCAACTCTATGGAACCAACTCCCCCTGATGTCCATACTTCTCCCACACTGTTGTCCTTCTGAAAGTCTACGAAGACCGGGCTTTGCCAGCAGGCCTGCGGGCCATGAATTTACATCTTTCATGGCCAAATTGTATTGAATGGTATGTTGTGTTGATTGGATTGCTGAGTTGTGAGTTTTTACTGGGGTTATTGTTTTAACTTTCTCCGGGACCGCCTTCTGCCGCACGAATCCCAGCAACCAATTAGGTCCCACAGAGTTGGCCTTCTCCGGGTCCCGTCGATGAAACAATGTCGTCTGGCAGGACCCAGGGAAAGAGCCTTCTCCGTGGTGGCCCTGACCCTCTAGAATCAACTCTCGCCGGAGATCAGGACTGCCCCCATCCTCCTTGCTTTTCACAAATTCCTTAAAACCCACCTCTGCCGTCAGGCATGGGGAAATTGATTCCCCTGGGCCATTCCGTTTTATGCATGGTATGTCTGATTGTTTTTATATTAAGGGTTTAAAATTGTTTTTAATAATTGGATTTGTACTGTGCTTTATTGTTGTGAGCCGCTCCGAGTCTTTGGAGAGGAGCGGCATACAAATCTAATAAATAATAATAATAATAATAATAACCTATATTGGACTTCTTTTGATTGTTAACTGTATTTTTATATTTTGTTGTAAGCCGCCCTGAGTCCTTCAGGATTGGGCAGCATAAAAGTGGAATAAATAAAGAGATAGAGATAGAGACAGAGACAGAGACAGAGACAGAGACAGATATATAGAGATATAGATTGAAATTGATCAACTCATACCTTATTAGTTTTGGTAAAGTTATTTAAAATAGAATTGTTTCAGAGGAACCTTGATAATGTCACCATCTTGTTAATTTGTGATTGATTGTTTTGATGGGGGGGGGGGTTTCTTACATTTTTAACTGTTTATATCTTTTTATAATTACCCACTTAATGTATTTACTGTGGAGGTTTTAACATGATGGTAACTTACCAAGAGTCTCTCAGCTGAGGCAGGAAAATATATAATGGATAAATGTTTCACGTATATTCCATTGCCCTCTTGTAGACTGTAGGTGCTGAAAAGTGAGCGCCACTGGAACCATATGACCAACACATCCCCAGAACTAAAGAAATTGCTGTATAAAACATCCAAATTTGCTATTTTGCCCAAAGTGCACCCCCTATATAGCAGATGTTGACAACATTATGCACAATCAGAAACCAGAATCATATAAAGAATTGGAATGGGACGCTTAAACCTCAAGTTTAATCTCTTCTTTAGGTCATATGATCGTACATGTTTTGTTATAGGATAGCCACTATTCTAAACAGGAGAGCCGCTTTGTTGTTCTGATTATTTGCAACCAATTTAGTCCTTACTGCTAGAACTTGGAATTCTATTATTTTACTGGTTTACTGCCCACCAAGAACTATATGGTCTCCAGGAAACTAAATGTGTGTCAGCAAAAAAAGAGCCTTAAAGGTGGAAGGAGAAAGAAACTATCTCTGTTGCATACAAAACTAAGGATGATGCAGTGCAAAACTAAGGATAATGCAGTGTGTGCTTCTCCAAGGATTTTTAACTGGGCCAATAAGTGTAAAATTATTACTGCATTTCTTCATTTCGGCTCTATTATTATTTCTATCTTTTTTGGACTTTCAAAGTAACATATGTACCCACTGACCACTAGATGGAGCAATTTAATTTCAGTAGTTCCGTATTAGAAGGAAGATCTGCAAATTTGAAATCTGAACAATTTCTCAGTACAGTACCATTTATCTAATTTTCCCATTTAAGAAAGACCAAAACAATTTGAAGCAACAGCTGTCTTTGTAGCATAAGCAAAAGACATTCTATTCTATATTAGGTAAAGCCCACAGATATTTTTTTTTAGTCAATATAATTTTTTATGTTTTACTTAAGTGCAACTAAATTTTCATAATATCCTTTTTTATTTAAATTAGCAATGCAAAAGTTAATGGCCTAATATTATCACCAGCATGTGTCATGTCAGCCCATTATTATAAGCCTGTGTGATTTGCTTTGAAATCACATTCCATTTCAGTATCATACACTATCTGTGCTCTTACAGTTATGGATTAAACCTGATGGAAGTAAATGGATGGGAAAATTATCCTAGCACAGTCTGCTCATTACCTACTGCCATTAAGAAATAAGACATGTTTTGTCTTCATGCTGGACATAGAGGTTATGCAGTTACTTATCCTTCCAGTAATGCTCACCTAGATTTCCTTGCCCCCTCTACTAATAACAAAAGCAGTCTGCAGAAGATCATGAGGAATGGGAAGAATACAGTTTTTACTTACAGGTACCAGCCATCTGATAAATAAAACCAAGCACTGAACTTTTGGCAAGCTTCTCCACTACTCTTATTTATTATTTATTTATTTATTGGATTTATATACCGCCCCTCTCCAAGGAATCAGGGCGGCTTACAATACATAAAGGAACAATATAGCATCCAAAATCAAAATCATTGCCATTCAATCAACTAGTTCACAATACATTCGTCGGCCAGGGAGCTAGAGTCTAGTGAACCCAAGCCTGGTATATATGAGTCTTTAGACTCTTGCAGAAGGCGAGGAGGGTGGGGGCAGTATGAACCTCTGGGGGGAGCTGATTTCAGAGAGCCGGGGGGCCCACAGAGAAGGCTCTTCTCCTAGGCCCTGCCAAGCGACATTGTCTGGTTGATGGGACCTGGAGAAGGTTGACTGTGTGGGACCTAATAGGTCACTGGGATTCATGCAGCAGAAAGCAATCCCACAAGTATTCAGATCTGATGCCATACAGGGCTTTGTAGGTCGTAACCAACACTTTGAATTGCACCCAGAAACCAATTTGCAGCCAATGCAGTCCGCGGAGTGCTAGAAAAACATGAGCAGGCCTAGGCAAGCCATTGACCGCTTGCGTGGCTGCACAATTTGCAGTTTCCGAACTCTTTTCAAAGGTAGCCCCATGTAGAGAGCATTGCAATAGTCGAATCTTGAGGTTATAAGGGCATGAGTGACTGTGAATAGAGACTCCATGTCCAAATAGGGCCGGAACTGGTGCACCAGGCGAACCTGGGCAAACGCCCCCCTCGTCACACCCGAAACATGATGTTCCAAAGTCAGCTGTGGATCGAGGAGGATGCCCAAGTTGTGGACCCTCTCTCAGGGGGTTGAAAGTTCCCCCTTCCCCACCAGGGTGATGGACAGACGGATGGAAGTGTCCTTGGGAGGCAGAACCCACAGCCACTCCATCTTGTCGGGGTTGAGCATGAGCCTGTTAGCACCCATCCAGACCCTAACAGCCTCCAGGCACCAGCACATCACTTCCATTGCTTCACTGAGTGCACACGAGGTGGAGAGGTATAGCTGAGTATCTTCAGCATACTGATGGTAACTCACCATGTCCTTGCATGCGCAGAAGCAAAAAATCTCCCCGGAACACGGGCACACCAGTGTCTCCGTGCATGGTTTTGCTACTTGCACAGGTGCAGAAGAATAATTCCGCTCAAAGTTACGATACCTCCAGAGCCGTGGAGGCGAGCCCAATTAAGCATTTCAGCTAGCAGCCCACCACTGTCTGGAATTAACAAGGAGTAAGTTGAAAACAGTCCTGGATCAGGGGTGGGTTCCACTTTTCGTTGCTACCAGTTCACTGGTTGCACGCGCATGTGCAGTTCAAAGGGAATAGAATTTCTGCATTGCAAACTAGACAAACAGCTATGGAGCAGAAATTCAACCTGCCCCTGATCAGCTGGGCTTCAGAAGCAGAGATAAAGTTCAGTATAACACAGGGGCTGGGTTGGAGTAGGCCCACTTTCATGGGCACAGGGAACCAGTACTGTCTCAGTTTGGAGTCATTGCTACTGGTTCTAAAGAACCGATCTGAATTAGCAGCAGCCCACCATTCTATGGATTCTATGAGCCCAGAACCTTACAGAAAATAAGTCGCTAGATCCCTGGTTTCCTGCTGATTTAACCGAAGGAAATTAGAACTATACTGCTCAAAAAGAATAAAGGGAACACTCAAATAACACATCCTAGATTTGAATGAATGAAACATTCTCAGTGAATATTTCATTTGCACAGCTATTCCATTTGCACAACAGCATGTGAAATTGACTGTCAATCGGTGTTGCTTCCTAAGTGGACAGTTTGATTTCACAGAAGTTTGATTTACTTGAAGTTATATTCTGGTTTTTTTTAAGTGTTCCCTTTATTTTTTTGAGCAGTGTATATTTTCTTCTTGGTTGCTGATTAGAAGCTCTATAGGCATATTTCATACAGCTGTAACTTATCTACCTATATATTCAAATAATGCACTGCAGTTAGCATTTGGGGAGAGATAAGCTATTCAATGCCCGCCAGATGTTTTGGACTTTAAAATGTATCACTTTTTATCTTGGCAAACGGCAAGAAGACAAGTTGAGAGCCAACTCCTACATTACAGCAAAGATTTCTTGACAAATTACCTCTCTCCAAAAATGTGGTGCTACTTGAGCATCAGCGAAATGTGTTATGAGCTGTTATGCCTCCCCTTAAATCCCATAAGAAGAAAGAATCGTAAGTATTATAAAGCTGCACGCTTGCTCCAAGGTACTTTGAACAGATTACAGTTTTAATATTGTAAGCTGCCCAGAGTTACCCTGTGGTAAGATGAGTGGGCAATAAATTTGACAGACAGTCAGATGATAGGAAGGTAGCTAGATAGATATATACCGTAAGTAGTAGGAAGGTAGCTAAGTAGAAAGGAAGGAGAGGGGGCAAGCATGGATGGATGGGGAGTAAGGAAGGAAGGAAGGAAGGAAGGAAGGAAGGAAGGAAGGAAGGAAGGAAGGAAGGAAGGAAGGAAGGAAGGAAGGAAGGAAGGAAGGAAAGAGACAGAGACAGAGACAGAGATAGAGATTATTTTTATTTTTTATTATTATTATTTATTAGATTTGTTTGCCGCCCTTCTCCATAGACTCGGGGCGGCTTACAGCAATAATAAGAACAATATACGGTAACAAATCTAATAATTAAAAAACTAAAAAAAACCTTATTTAAAAATAAAACATACACACAAACATACCATGCATAAAATATATAGGCCAGGGGAGATGTCTCAATTCCCCAATGCCTGACGGCAGAGGTGGGTCTTAAGAAGTTTACGAAAGGCAAGGAGGGTGGGGGCAATCCTAATCTCCGAGGGGAGCTGGTTCCAAAGGGTTGAGGCCACCACAGAGAAGGCTCTTCCCCTGGTCCCGCCAGCCGACATTGTTTAGTCCAGTGTTTCCCAACCTTTTTTGAGTCGCGGCACATTATTCATATTTTCAAAATCCCGGGGAACACTGAAAGGGGGGGGCGGGGCGGGGGGGAGGGCTAAAGAAAAGTTTGGACAAAAAAACCCTCTCTCTTCCTCCCTTTCGCTCTATTTCTCCCTCTTTCTCTTTTCCTTCCTTCCCTTCTTTCTCTCTCTCCATCCCTCTTTCTTTCTTTCTCTCTTTTTTGCTCTCTTTCTCTCTCCCTCCTTCCCTTCCTCTATGTCTTTCTCTCTCCTTTGCTCTCTCTCTCTCTCTGTCTCTCTTGCTATCTCTTTCTTGCTTTTCTCTCTCTCTTGCTCTCTCTCTCTCTTTCACTGTCTTGCTATATGTCTCTTTCTTTCTCTTTGCCTCTCTTGCTATCTCTCTTTCTTTCTCTTTCTCTCTTTCTCTCTCTCTGTCTCTCTTGCTATGTCTCTCTTTCTTTCTCTTTCTCTCTCTCTCTGTGCCTCTCTTGCTAAGTCTCTCTTTTTCTCTTGCTATGTCTCTCTTTCTTTTTCTCTCTCTCTGCCTCTCTTGCTATGTCTCTCTTTCTCTGCCTCTCTTTCTTGCTCTGTCTCTCTCTCTCTGCCTCTCTTGCTATGTCTCTCTTTCTCTCTCTCTCTTTCTCTGCCTCTCTTTCTTGCTCTGTCTCTTTCTCTGCCTCTCTTGCTATGTCTCTCTTTCTCTCTCTCTCTGCCTCTCTTATATGTCTCTCTTTCTTTCTCTCTCTCAGCTGACTGCAAGCGGGAGCCCTGACGGCGGCAGCTGGACGTGCTGCTGGACACCGTATATGCCAGGCCCGCAGCGCCAGCATGTACGACGTCTAGCAGCACGTCCAACCGCCACCGTCAGGGCTCCCGCTTGCAGTCAGCTGAGAGAGAGAGAGAGAGCGCTCCCTCTCGCCGCCGCCATCTCCCCACGACTGCCTGCGGCCACTGCGGCCGCCCCCGCCCCCCGCTCCCATCGCCAGTGCCCTCCCGCCGGGCCACAAAGGACACTTGCCGTCGACGCAGGAGAAGCTCCAGCTGGGCGGGGCGCTGCCGGTACTTCCGTCTTGGGGCTCCCGCTTGCAGCTGTCAACCGGCTCCTGCTCGATGCCGCGGTTTTCGGCGCTCTCCTGCTGGGTCCCAAAGAAGGAAGGCGGGGAAAAGGCGCGAAGAATAAAGCTCTCCTTCTTCCTGCCTTCCTTCTTTGGCGCCCAGCAGGAGAGCGCCGAAAACCGCGGCATCGAGCAGGAGGCGGAGGACAGCTGTGAGCGGGAGCCCCAGGACGGAAGTACCGGCAGCGCCCCGCCCAGCTGGAGCTTAGCGGCACACCTGGCCATGTCTCGCGGCACACCGGTGTGCCGCGGCACACCGGTTGGAAAACGCTGGTTTAGTCGACAGGACCTGGAGAAAGCCAACTCTGTGGGACCTAACTGGCCGCTGGGATTCGTGCGGCAGAAGGCGGTCCCGGAGATATTCTGGTCCGATGCCATAAAGGGCTTTATAGGTCATAACCAACACTTTGAATTGTGACCAGAAACTGATCGGAAACCAATGCGGAGTGTTGGTGTAACATGGGCAAACTTAGGGAAGCCCATGATTGCTCTCGCAACTGCATTCTGCACGATCTGAAGTTTCTGAAAACTTTTCAAAGGTAGCCCCATGTAGAGAGCATTACAGTAGTCGAACCTCAAGGTGATGAGGGCATGAGTGACTGTGAGCAGTGACTCCCGGTCCAAATAGGGCCGCAACTGGTGCACCAGGCAAACCTGGGCAAATGCCCCCCTCGCCACAGCTGAAAGATGGTTCTCTAATGTGAGCTATGGATCAAGGAGGACACCCAAGTTGCGGACCCTCTCTGAGGGGGTCAGTGATTCCCCTCTCAGGGTAATGGACGGATAGATTGAATTGTCCTTGGGAGGCAAAACCCACAGCCACTCCATCTTATCAGGGTTGAGTTTGAGTCTGTTGACACCCATCCAGACCCCAACAGCGTCCAGAAACCGGCACATCACTTCCACTGCTTTGTTGACTGGACATGGGGTGGAGATGTACAACTGGGTGTCATCAGCGTACTGATAATACCTCACCCCATGCCCTTGGATGACCTCGCCCAGAGATAGAGATAGAGATATGCAGATAGATGAGAGAGAGATGGATGGATAAATAGATAAGTAGGTAAGTAGGTAGGTAGGTAGGTAGGTAGGTAGGTAGGTGGGTGGGTGGGTGGATGGATGGATGGATGGATGGATGGATGGATGGATGGATAGATAGATAGATAGATAGATAGATAGATAGATAGATAGATAGATAGATAGATGGATGGATAGATAGATAGATTAGACTAATGATGGCGAACCTATGGCATGGGTGCTACAGGTGGCACATGGAGCCATATCTGCTGGCACATGAGCCATTGTCCTAGTTCAGCTCTAACATGCATGTGTGTGCCAGCCAGTTGATTTTTTTGCTCTGTGAGTCTCCGGGAGGGCGTTTTTGGCTTCCAGAGAGCCTCCGGGGGGGAAGGGATTTTTACCCTCCCCTGGCTCCAGGGAAGCCTTTGGAACCCGGGGAGGGTGAAACACAAGCCTATTGGGCCCACCAGAAGTTGGGAAACAGTCCATTTCAAGCCTCCAGGGGGGAGGAGAAGCTTTTTACGCCTTCCCCAGGCATTGAATTGTAGGTGTGGGCACTCGTGCATACTATAGTG
Source organism: Erythrolamprus reginae (assembly GCF_031021105.1). Taxonomy (NCBI): domain Eukaryota; kingdom Metazoa; phylum Chordata; class Lepidosauria; order Squamata; family Dipsadidae; genus Erythrolamprus; species Erythrolamprus reginae. Next base: position 127,116,143 of record NC_091952.1, on the reverse strand, counting down.
TGCACACATGCTTTTTCGGCGTCCAAGGAAAAAAAGGTACACCATCCCTGAATTAGACGACAGATCAGCGAGACAAATTAGATATAGGTATAGGTATAAATTATATATAGATAGATATATTTAGATATACCGATATAGATATATAGATCAACAAGATACAAATTCCTTGTGTTTCTAATCACATTTGGCCAATAAATAATTTTAATTCTGATAGATAGATAATATGTATGTACTGTACTATGTAGGTAGATAGACAGGCAGACAGATAGACAGACACATAGACAGATAGACTATTGATACTTCTTCATTCCGGGATGTGAGCCAGCAGCGAGGCTGAGTACATTTCAGATGCAATTTCCCACTTACAGTACGCTTGTTCTTTGATAAACCACTTAGCCAGAACATGTGCCTTGGCAGGACTGAGATTTAAGTAGCTTTGTCCTTTTCCGGCATTTTACCAATTCCAAGCCTTAGTTTAGGACATTCATGGTTTCACCTAAAAGAAACCAAGGGGAAAATAGAAAATAAGCGTAAGCTGAATTTTGTAAATTAAGAAATTGTCACTTTAAAGCAGTTATATGTCTCTGCCATGCCAAAGAGAAGACAATTTCAGTGACAAGAGCCATCTGTCAAAAGGAGAGGTTAAATAATTCCAGCCAATCTGAAACCATTTGCACTAATAAGCTTGCCTAACTTTATGAGGCTTGGAATTGTCAGAGAAACCAATACATGGGAACTAACTAATGTACAGAATGGGTATTCCTTGTATTTCAGATCAATTTCAGTGGGGTATTTAAACTTGTTAACATCAGACATGTGCCAGAAATAATTTAAGTAAGGCATTATTTTAAGGCCTTGTTTTTCTCTGATAGATAAGCCGGCACATAATAATAATTTAATAATAATTTATTAGATTTGTATGCCGCCCCTCTCCGAAGACATGCGACACAGGGAAGGTATGTCCATAAAAAATTACAGAGAAAGATAGTTATGCAATCAAATAAGGATACGTTATTGTAAATATATTTAACTAATATGAAATATGTACAAAAGAAAAATGATGTTGTGATAAAATGTGTGCTTATGATATGCAATGTACAGTGGTACCTCTACCTAAGAACACCTCTTCTTAAGAACCATTTTCTACTTAACAACCGGAGCCCGGAAAAATTTCCCAGGAAATTTGAGAGCAGCACGAAGGCCGGCCAGTTTCCTGCCATTCCCCCTGGGTTTCTCTCTCTGGCACAGTGTATGGGAGGCAGCCACACACCGGGTGTATGGGAGGCACATGCTCCTCCTCGCCGCCTCACAGTACCTCTCTTTTTTTTAAGCCTTAAAGTTTTGGAGTTTTTTTTATTCCCCTCACCTCACCTTCTTCCTTTGGCAGCGACTGTCCTCCTCCTCTTCTTCCTCCTCCTCCTCTCACCCAAATTCCGAGCTTTTATTTCTTTCCTAATGGGTATGCATGCTTTTACATTGATTCCTACGGGAAAAATTGCTTCTACTTACAAACTTTTCTACTCAAGAACCTGGTCATGGAACAAATTAAGTTCTTAAGTAGAGGGACCACTGTATGTTTATATGTTTGTTGGTCAAACTTTTTGTTGTTTTTTTAATTTAAATATTTAATAAAGATTTTTTTTTTAAACTACAATTATTAAACATGCAATACTGAATTACTGCTATATCCTATCATCTCTGCAAGCAGAAATATTCTCTTATTTATTCCATTATTTCAAGAATAAAAGGTGCAGCAGAAGTTCCTACTTCACAGGGGAAGTTAGAAAGCTTCTTGTGATCTTTCATGTCATCAAAAACACCGTACTTCAATCCTGAGCTACAGCTGCTATTGGAAGTTGTGCTTTCTCTAAGTTTGCCAAACCACTAAGAGCCATATCTATTAGCACCTCATCCACAGAATACAATTCACATCAATGAACACTACTTTTGAAAACTACTGATTTTAAAAGATGGTCAATTCAATATCATCGATGCTATATACTCGAATGAATCCGCCAAAATTATCTTAAATAATGAACAAACAGAAAGGTTAGAATTATTTAGAGGAGTTAGACGGCATTGCTCTATCTCACCATTGTTATTTATTTTAACGTTAGAAACATTATTAATAAAAATAAGAGCCAACAGAGATATTAAAGGATTAGAGATTAAAAAAGAATCTTATAAAGCTCAGACATTCGCTGACAACGTAGTTTTTATAACAGAAGACCCTTTGACATCAATATCAAAATTAATAGAATTAATAGAAGATTATGGAAAAGTGGCAGGTTTGAAAATTAATAAGGAAAAAACGCAATTATTAACTAAAATTATGATAGATTTACAGAAAAATCAATTAGAGAAACATGAAAAAACATGAAAAATCAATTGACAAACATGAAAATAGCAAAGAAAGTAAAATATTTAGGTATTTGGATTACAGCCAAAACTATATAATTAAAGAATGATAATTATGAGAAACTCTTAGGCAAAATTAAAAAAGATCTAGAAATATGGAATAATCTACAATTAACACTACTTGGAAGAATTTCTACAATAAAAATGAATATTCTTCCCAAAATATTGTTCCTATTTCAGGTGATCCCAATCAATCCGGAAACAAATTTTTTAAGGAATTGACTAAGATCAGAAAAAAATGTATATGGCAAGGGGAAAAAACCAAGAATAAAACAAAGTGCCTTAGAAGATTTGAAGATGAGGGGCGGACTCGCTCTTCCATATTGGAAGTTGTATTACCAAGCAGCAGCCTTACCTTGGATAAAAGAATGGTTAACTTTAGAAAATAGAAGATTATTAACTCTTGAAGGACACGATTTAATCTTAGGATGGCATTTGGTATGATAAGTATAAACAACATTTTTACTTTAAAAGACATACAATCAGAAAGGCTTTACTAAATAAATGGAATACAATAAGGAAAAATCATTTCTTAGTAATGCCAGAATGGATCTCTCCAATAGAAGCTACATGCCCCCCAAACTTACTACAAGAAGGTATAGATATAGAATAGATCATATAAAGAAATACTATAGAGATGTTTCACTTTTCTGATCTGATCTAAATAATAATACACTTTTCTTTTCTGTATTAACATAACTTCAACACTGAGCGGAGCATTTGTAGCTCCTTTTCATGTTATGTGTTATATTTTGTTTATTTTATGTTGGTTTGTCTTGTTATGTCTTATTATTTTGAAAATAATAAAAATATTTTTTTTAAAAAATAGAAGATTGCTGAGAAGACAAGAGGAGTTGCATAGAAAAAGGTATTAGCTCACAGACTTAGCCTCTTTGGGATGTGATGTCACTTTCAAGCAGTATAAAAGAAAGGGATTTGGGGTAATTGGGAGTGGGATTTAGAACAGATTGTGGAGTGGGGGTGTGCTTGAGCAAGGCTTCAAAACCATGATTTCTGCCTCAATAAAAGACATTCTCTGCTGGAAGAGTTTTGCTCTGAATCTTGTTGAGCCGATTCATATGCTTAAATAATAAATGGACTTGTTATCTAAGGGTTATCTAAGGGTCCTCGGAGAGGGGCGGCATACAAGACTAATAAATAATAATAATAATAATAATAATAATAATAATAATAATAATAATAATAATAATAATGTGGTACAGATGATCCACTGGAACCTGTGCCAGAACTACCATTTACCAGTGGCAAAGAACTGGTGGGACCATAAGGCCGAAAAAGTGGTCGAAAATGAGCAAGCAAACTACTGTGGGACTTCCGACTTCAGACTGACCGAATTCTGAAGCATAACACACCAGACATTGTGATCGTGGAGAAAAAGAAAGTATGGATCATCAACATTGCAATCCCAGGAGACAGCAGAATTGAGGAGAAGCAGCTAGAGAAATTAGTGAAATACGAAGATCTAAATATCGAGCTTCAATGACTCTGGCATAAGCCAGTGAAAGTGGTCCCAGTGGTACTTGGCACGTTGGGCACAGTATCAAAGGATCTCAGTGGACATTTGAAAACCATCGGAATTGATAAAATCTCCACCTGTCAATTGCAAAAGGCCACTTTACTGGGATTGGCAAACATAATTCGCCGCTACATCACACAGTCCTAGATGCTTGGGAAGCGCCCGACTGGTGATGAAATACGAAATCCAACATAGTGATCTCGTTTGCTGTGTTGTACTGACATAATAATAATAATAATAATAATAATAATAATAATAATAATAACAACAACAACAACAACAACAACAACAACAACAATAAAGTTGATGCTTAGCTCCAGAGAGAAAAATAACTCTCTTCTTCCCTGCCGTTGAAAATCTGCTTTTAACTATGTGTGCTTTTATCAATTAAAAAGTTTGATTTTGCCATGAAAGAAGGGATTTTTGAGTTGGTGGGTTTGCTCCGAGGGTTGTGCACAGAACAGTTGCCATCTTGTTTTCGGCTTTTTCCCCCCCAGATTTTTCGGCACTCCACATGCATGAGCCCATGAGGTATGCCCACATGATGCAGGAGGAAGCGAACCAATATCAAGCTAAGTTAGAACCCACCCCTGTCAGGGACCTTAACAGAATGTACATTCTGAGACCAATCTTGTTGATGACTTACGTACTGGAAGAAGATTGAGTTCATCCAGCTTTTTTCTGTCACTGAGGCAATTACAGAGGGAGGTTTTCCTCACACCCTTCCCATTATCCATAATTCATTTTTATTTTTTATTTTTTGGCAGGTCCCCACTTGTGTAAACAATACATTTATAGAGGAAGACTAAGCTCAGGAAGAAATTCCATCCCAAAATGAAGCCAGCAAAGCTAAAAGGATTCGGCAAAAAGCCTGAACCAATGTTGTATTTATTGCACATAATTCAAAACACACTTTCTGTTGCATGCTGAATGCTAAGGTTTTTGCAGATGTTGTGCCATCTCTTCTGTCCTCTGCCTCACCAAAACAAGTTCCCCTTGGGCTACTGTTATGTTCCAGCCTATGAGAGCTTTCTGGTTAAACTGACTTGAATGCCAAATTTCCACTAGTTCAGTTATGTCTGCCAGAATATTGCCCACTGTCTCCTTTTCAAAACACATTCTCCCTCCCTCCTTCTCTTTTTTTTTTAATACAGAGTTGTTCTCTTGATTTGAATTATAGCTCCAGATGCCAACTCTTTGTTTTCATCCCTCTTTTTCAATCTATTTCTTCCAAACTATCTAAACAGAAAAGCATTTTTTGCAGAGCAGAACCTATGATTTATTTTTTTTAGCCACACATATTTAGTGTGCTTCCCTTAAAAGTTCATTAGATTAGTATTTCCCCCTCAAAAGCAATAATTTTGAAAAAGCAACCCTTTTGGAAAGTTAGCAAAATTGTATTTGTACAGGCTCGGGGGAGGCGTTTGCTCCTTTAAAAAAAATCTATCTTGTCAGTTGTCTCACACTTGCCTCAAATGAGGTTACATGGAGAAGTTCTAAAAATCAGTGGAAAAAATATGGTGCTGAGTCAATACTCTCCACCCTGTTTTCCAAACCTAGTGAGCATGCTCAAACCAACGGACTTAAAAAATCAGGCTCTATAATTCTGTCAACTTCCAAAAAAGCCATGGGAGTGAAAGCTGCAGAAGGGAATCTCTGGAATTGGGGAGTACCAAGGAAGAACAAACACTTAAATTATTTAAAGGTAAACTTTAAATTTTCTTCTTCTCTTGATAAATTCTGTAGCATGCTCTTTTCCCCACCTTTTGAATCTTTTATTTTCCTTCAATATGGGAAAGGAATATTGTCTGTATTTACCAAGTCATGAGATTTCCACATTAGGCCTTCTTTGTCTGCTTCCTTAAGAAAATACTCTGTTTTGCTCTAACAAAAAGAATCTGCCCACAAAACAAAGAAAAAGGAATTCTAACCAAACTACAGTACTTAGTATCAAATCCTCAGGTTTTACTAAGCCAATTTTATACTTGATCATAGTCAGACAGTCTTGTTTTCGGGTAACAAGCACATCCTCTTTTGAAGCATCTCTGATAAAACTCAGAATCACCTTTCCAGGCCAAATGTGGTTGAACGATGAAAATTATTGATTAATAAATTAAATTCTATTTGTATTAAATTAGTTCAGGATGGGCATGTTCTGTTTGCTTGTACCTCTGTACATTCCAAAGCACAGACCCTGAGATAAACTGCAACAAATAAATTTATTTAGAATTTTGGAAGACTTCTATTTCCTGGCTTGTTGCACTCATTTTGCAACAGTTGCATTAGCTTCGAATTCACCCTTAAAAGGCCACCTTACCCTAGCCTTTTAAAAAGAGGCAAAGCAAATTCTTCTCCGTATCCTAATTGTAGTGAAGGTATTATTCTTATTGATAGAGAAGCAGAGAGTGCTTCATGGAATTTCTTACCTAGGTAGGCTCAGCTAACACCTCCTGCCTTAGCTTTCTACAATCTGGCTAAGGAATTTTTATTTATTTTTATTTTTATTTTTATTTTTTATTTTTATTTGTTTGTTTGTTTGTTTGTTTTGTCCAATACACAATGAAGATTATAGAGGTTATACTCGAGTAAAATATATTAGAGAAAGAATAGAAGTGACAATTTAGGAATAGAATATATCAATTAGAGAATAGAAGGATATTATGAGAGTAGTATAAGAGGATTAGAATAGAAGAATAGTAGATATGATATATGAGATATACGGGAGACAATTGGTCAGGGGATGGGAGGCACGCTAGTGCACTTATGCACACCCCTTACTGACCTCTTAGGAATCTGGAGAGGTCAACTGTGGATAGTCTAAGGGTAAAGTGTTGGGGGTTTGGGGATGACACTATGGAGTCCGGTAATGAGTTCCATGCTTCAACAACTCGATTACTAAAGTCGTATTTTTTACAGTCCAATTTGGAGCAGTTAATATTAAGCTTGTATCTGTTGTGTGCTCTTGTGTTGTTGTGGTTGAAGCTGAAGTTGAAGCAGGACATTGCAACATATGATCTTGTGGGCAATACTTAGATCATATTTAAGGCGTCGCAGTTGTAAGCTTTCTAGACCTTAATCTTAATGAAATAATGCCCTTGTTACAAATTGGGGTTTTTTTCTGCTGCACCTATTGATTATTATTGTTACTGAGTTCATGATTTAAAAAGAAAACTGAGTTCACAAGTTAATAGCACTAGTATGAAATACTTGCAAGTTGATTCCAAAGCAGAAATAATGGCTCAAGAAAAGACAACTGCTGTCTAGGTTCTCATAACACAATGACAACTATGGTCTGGCTTCAACAGAGGTTTGTTTCAGCCTTGATTTATTAGATAACCCGCAGATGCATTTATATCCATCAAAAGAATCAAATCAAACCCAGAGGTGAAATGCTCTCGCTTCGCTCGTGCCTGTCAGTCATCGGAGAGCCAGTTGCGAAGAGAGAGCGAGGTTCTGCCCACCTGCCCAGACACTGCCATTTGGGTTCTTTTATCCACTGTGCATACGCAAAGCATATGAGCATGCGCAGAGTTTAAAAATCCAAATGGTGGCAGCTGGGTGGAGCCTCACACTCCCTTTGCGACCAGCTCTTCTATGACTGACAGGCACGAGAGAATCGGGAGCATTTCACCCCTGTCCAAACCACAATAAGGCTTATCAAAACGAGTGGACCCAGCAACTATTTATTTCACATAAGTCACTATTTCACAAAAGTTAAGTTTGTGATTATGATTGAAGTTGGATTTCGTCTCTGGCTAATCAAAGATTTAATGCCATCATTTTCAGTTATGAACATAGACTATTTTAAAAGTCCCAGAAGCTTTGCATGAAAGAGCTGCAAATATGATGAAGAATGTATGGGTATATTAGATTTTGTTCCAATAAGCCATTTTTATTGGACTATTAAATCTGAATCAGTTCCTTTTTCCAAAAAGGATGTAAAGTATCTTTACAGAATTTTGATAACCTTTATCTCTGGCAAACAAACTAAAACAAATATTTATGCACAGTCAGGAAAGTTCATTCACAGTAAAATCTCACTAAGTTCAGTAGGACACCACTTCAAGATTATAACCTGATGTAAACTTGGCCTTTTATTGTTTCTATTTGTAAACTAGGTTAAGTTGCTCTATGATTCTCTGCATTTTACAAAGATTTTTTTTCCTAGAAAGTACTCTTTAGGCTAACAAACCATTTGATATTTTGTTTGTCTCATGATAAAATAACATGATTATTGGGCTTATTTAGTAATAATAATAATAATAATAATAATAATAATAATAATTTATTAGATTTGTATGCTGCCCCTATCTGAGGAATTGAAGCAGCTCACAACAAGTAAAAACATCAAATACAGATCCAATATTAAAACAGTTTTTAAAAAACCCTATCAAAAAACAATCATACAACCCAAACACACTATATATAAAGTCAAGACAGTTCCCCCCCCCTTATCTTTCTTCTTACTAGAGCCGCCACAGAGAAGGCTCTTCCCCTGGGTCCCACCAGACGGCATTGTTTTATCAACGAGACCCGGAGAAGGCCAACTCTCAGTCGGTGGGATTCATGCAGCAGCAGGCAGTCCCAGAGATATTCTGGTCCAATGCCATGTAGGGCTTTATAGGTCATAACCAACACTTTGAATTGTGACCCGAAACTGATCAGCAGACAGTGCAGGCTGCAGAGTGTTGATGAAATCTGGGAATGCCCATGATATCTGGGAATGCCCATGATAGCTCTGGCACACGCATTCTGCATGATCTGAAGTTTCTGAACACTTTTCAAAGGTAGCCCCAGGCTGGTTATGTTAACTGATACTGGTTATGTTAACTGATACAGAACAGAACAGAATAGAATTCTTTATCTGCCCCGAGTCTTCGGAGAGGGGTTGCAATGTTTATGGTGCATATGCTCTCAATGTACATAAACGAAAAGATGCATTTGTCAAGAATCATGAGGTACAACACTTAATGATTGTCATAGGGTATAAATAAGCAAACCGGAAACAATATTAATATATATTGTAATCATACAAGCAACAAGTTATAGTCATACAGTCATAAGTAGGAGGAGGTGAGTGATAAGAATGACAGTGGTGAGGGAATTATTTGTTTAGCAGAATGATGGCGTTCAAGAAAAAAATGTTCTTGTGTCTGGTTGTCTTGGTGTGCAGTGCTCTATAGCATTTTTTTGAGGGTACGAGTTGAAACAATTTATGTCCAGGAGGCGAGGGGTTGGTAAATATTTTCAAAGGCCTCTTTTTGACTTGTACAGTATACAGGTCCTCAATGGAAGGTAGGTTGGTAGCATTTTTTTCTGCAGTTCTAATTATCCTCTGAAGTCTGTGTCTGTCTTATTGGGTTGCAGAACCGAACCGGACCATTGTTGAGGTACAGATGACAAACTCAATAATTCCTCTGTAGAATTGTATCAGCAGCTCCTTGGGCAGTTTGAGCTACCTGAGTTGGTGAAGAAAGAACATTCTTTGTTGTGTGTTTTTTTAAAAAAAATTAATGTTAGGTTACCATTTTAGATCTTGAGCGATGATAGAACCTAGAAATTTGAAGGTCTCTACTGTTGACATTGTGTTGTCTAGTATTATAAGAGGTGGTAGAATGGGAAGGTTTCCCCTAAAGTCTACCATCATTTCTTCAGCTTTAAGTGTGTTCAGTTCCAGATTGTTCTGATCATATCATGAGACTAGTTGTTCAACCTCCCATCTGTATGCGGTTTTATCACTATCTCAAATGACATAAATCACTGTTGTGTCATCTGCAAAATTCAGTAGTGTAACAGATGGATCGTTTGAGATGCAGTCATTGGTATATAGAGAGAAGTGGTGAGAGCACACAGCTTTGGGAGGACCCTGTGTGCTAATTGTGATTTTGCCTAGCTTCATCTGCTGCTTCCTGTTTGTTAGGAAGCTTGTGATCCACTTACAAGTGTGTTCAGGTACCGTTAGTTTAGTTAAAAGAATGTCCGGTATAATGATATTGAATGCTGAACTAAAGTCTACAAAGAGAACCCTTGTGTAGGTCTTCGGAGATTCAAGATATTATAGAATATAGTGCAGAGCCATATTAACAACATCATCTGTCAATCTATTTGCTCAGTATGCAAATTTCAGGGAGGGGGGTGTCTAACAGTGGATCAGTAATGGTTTTCAAGTGGGACAGCACTAGCCTTTCAAAGGTTTTCATAATTAGAGATAATAAAGCAACTGGTCTGTGGTCATTCAGTTCCTTGATGGAGGGCTTCTCCGGCACTGGAATGATAGTGGAGTGTTTGAAGCAAGAAGGAACATGGCAGTGATCTAGTGATTTGTTGAAGATTTGGGTAAAAAATGGGGGGCAATTGGTCAGTACAGACTTTTAAGCAAGAAAAAGTTATCTTGTTTGGGCCTGGGCTTTTCTTGGCTTCTGTCTGTGAAACAGATCTTGCACTTCCTTTTCTGTGATCGCCAGGGGTTGTGAACCCAATGGGATGGGGTCAGCTGTAGGAGGTTTGACTGTTGTTGGTGTGTCTTGAGATGGAGATTGTGGAGATAGGTGGCTGTAGTTTCCTTTCAAAGCTGCAGGTCATCTGCCAGTTGCTGATTTCCTTCAGTTTGGGAAGGAGGTTTGCCATAACCAGTGATGTTTTTAAGAGTTTTCCATATGTTTGCTGGTTCATTTATTGAGAACTGATTCCTAGCTTTTCAGAGTAGCTTCTTTTTGCTGCTCTGATCTCTCTTGTTAATACATTTTTGGCCTGATTGTACAACATTCTATCACCTTTTCTGTAGGCTTCCTCTTTGGAATGACATAGCTGCTTAGGTTTAGCTGTAAAACAAGATTTATTGTTACTGTATATTTGCAGGTTCCTGGTCGGTACACATAGGTCTTCACAGAATTGATATATGATGTTACAGTATCTGTGAGTTCATCCAGGTCTACAGAGGTGTCTTTAAAAATATTCCAGTCCATGCAGTCAAAGCAAGCTTGTAGCTTTAACTTTGCCTCTTCGGTCCAAGTCCTCATTGATTTAATTGTTGGTTTCCTGGTGTTAAATCTTTGTCTGTAAGCAGGTACAAAAGGTGAATCATGCAATGATCAGAGTGGCTCACAGCTGCTCATGGTAAGAACCAATAAGCATCTTTTAGTGCTGTATAGCAGTGGCCTAAAGTATTCTTGCCTCTGGTGGGACAATTGACATGCTGAAAATATTTTGGAAGCACTTCCCTTAAGTTACCTTTGTTGAAATCACCTGGAATAATGGCCAGTGAATCTGGGTATTTGGCTTTAGCCTCTATTATCTGGTAAGCTAGAGTTCATAAGGCCTTGTTTACACAGGCTTGTGGTAAGATACACAACAGCAGGCCTAAGGGCTATGAGAAATTGATACTTCTCTTGATTTCTGCCTCAATAATATATGAATTTGGTTGTATGCTATTGTGTGATTGTATGAATGAGATTATGTTTTATACTATTGTCATTGTGTTTATTAATTGTATATATTGTTTTATTATTCTTGTTGTTGTAAGCGATGGGAGGCATACAAATTTAAACAAACAAATGAATGAATGAATAAAAATGATGAGAACTCACATGGAGAATAAAAAGGTTTGCAGTTGATAAGTAAAGACAGGTTTTCATCTCAGAATTTGTATATTAGTTATGTCTTGAGACCAGTTATGTTGATATATATCATAAGCTTCCTACTTTTTTTCCCTGACAGTTCTACAATCCTACCTGCTCTAAGTATTTCAAACTCTGGTATATGCATGCTATTGTCTCAAATTTCTTTGTTTAGTCAGGATTCAATAAAGAATAGGGGAGATGCTTGTAAAAATCAGAATTACATCTATTTAAAAGGAGTATTTTATCCATCTTCATAGCAGGTGAACATAAATTGGTAAGAGTTCCAAAGGAGGGGGGATTTAACTCCCTTATTCCTTAGTCTATTTAAAATGCCCTCCCCCCTTTACCTCTTCATCTCTGGCATCTGTGTTTGCTTTTAGTGATCCATAACTCTGGGGCAGGGTTAGGTTCTAATCTCGCTGCCAGCTTGCTTCCGCCCACGCTATGAGGGCACGCCTCTTGGGCACATGTACATATGCATGCACAGTGCTAAAAAATCTGGAAAAAAATTAAAAAGCCCAAAACAAGATGGTGACCACACGCACAGTGCCTGAAACTCAGCTTCTGCACATGCTCAAAATAAAAAAAATCAATTAAAAAAAAATAATTAAAAAATTGGTAGCACTTACGGACCAGCACCAGTAGTGGATTCCTGTCGGTACGGCTAATTGCATGCAGCTCAATGACTCTGGCACACGAGTGCAGGTTCAAGCGCAATTTTGCTTCATGCACCAGGTAGCAAAATCTCACACAAGGATGCACGTGCATGCATGTTTTGATGAGGTTTTTTTGCACGGAAGCATGTGCAGAAGCAAAAACCTCACCGAAACATGCACACATGTATGTCTCCATGTGAGATTTTGCTACCTACACAGGTGCAGGTTCCTTAAGCTCCCAATAACATTAATTATTTCTTTTTAAAGTAAAAAATAGAATTTATACTTAATGTTTGTTTTCCCCGGCAGATGATAATAGACTCTTTAAATTCATTTGCTGGCTGGGGAATTCTGGGAGTTGAAGTCCAAATATCTTAAAGTTGCCAAGGTTGGGAAACACTGGACTAGATAATTGGGAGATGCAAAGATGGCATATCATCAGCCAATAGGATACTTTAAAAAAACATTTTAAAGCAGTACTTCGCTACTGTTCATATACTTGCAATACAATAGTAGTAGACTAAAAAAATGAGTATGAGTCAACAGTGGGATGGAGATGCAAAAACATAACATTTTAAGCTGTATCAGCAGAAATATAATTCCAAATTATGGGGGAAATGTCATATCTATCACATCAAAGAAACAGGACATAAAATAATACAGCTAAGGAACAAAGATTCTGATTGAATGTTAGACAAAACATTGTTAGGCAAAAGAAAGAGGAGTTTGAGTAAAATCAGTTACCCAGAGATGTAGATGGTTCTTCTTCCATGGACATGTTTAGCTAGGATGGTTCTTCTTCCATGGACATGTTTAGGTAGGAGCTAGTCAGCCATGTGCATAGGATACTTTTAGATATCTGCACTCAGCAGAAGGAGTGGACTCATGCTCTTTTTTTGGACATTTTACAGGCCAGGAGCAAATTGCTTTATGGAGCAACCTATATTTTTGTCCCTGGTAAACTAATCTAATAGCAGTGGGCAATAATGAATAGGAACATAAGCATTTAGTTTTTGATTTATTTATATCCAGCCTTTATTGTTTTTATAATATTAAATATCTGGGGTACTGACTCAGTCTTTTCATACATTATCTTTAGTGATGCTACTTGAGCTTGTGTCCCCCTCTTATGAGTCGGACCCTGTATTACCTGGAAGCCATGAATTCCTGCACAGCCTCTGAGGAGCGATGGCAAATTGAAGTCGCTCAGGACCATAAGTCTGGGCAACTCCATCGCCAGCCTGGCCACCACCTCAAGTAGCAAACGCACCCGGCCACTGCCTCGAGTAGCACATTTCATTTGAATGTACCAATTAGTATACAGTGATCCCTCGATTATCGCGGGGGTTACGTTCCAAGACCTCCCACGATAATCGATTTTCCGTGGTATAGTGGTGCGGAAGTAAAAACACCATCTGCGCATGCGCGCCCTTTTTTCCATGGCCACGCATGCGCAGATGGTGGAGCAGGTGGCTGGGGAGGTGGATTCGCCGCCCCCACCAGCCCGATCTCCCTCCGGTGGCTGGGGAGGTGGATTCGCCGCCCCCACCAGCCCGATCTCCCTCCGGTGGCTGGGGAGGTGGATTCGCCGCCCCCACCAGCCCTTCCTGCTCTGGGCCAGAGCCACGGAAACCTTCGGCTCGCCGAGGCTGCGTCTGACCCCTTCGTTTTTATTGCAGCGAAGGAGCCGAAGCAAGGCTCCAAGCTCGCCTGCCGCCGCCGCCTCTACGCCTCCGCCACCTCAGCCACTCCCTCTGCTCTGTAGGGACCTCGCATGCCACGATCTCCCTCTCTCGCCCTCCCCGCGCTTCTCCTCGGTGGCGGCCAAGTGGCAGACCCGAACTCTCCCGGGTCCCTCTCTATCCTATCCCCACCACCACACACACACACGCCGCCGCCATCCACCCCGCCGGGTTCCCCGCTTGCTCTTCGAAAAGGAGCACTTACGTAAAGAGAGGCGCTTGGGTTGCTCCTGCTTCCTCCTGGGCATTTCCCCCCCCCTTTTCACATTCTCCTTTGTTTAATGGGAGACCAAAGGCGAAAAAAGAAAAGAAAAAAAATCCCCAAAAGAGAGGGACAAGAGGCAGGCACAAAGCGGGGGCACAAGGGGAGCTGCCCGGCAGAGGTTGCTTTTTTTTCTTCTCGTGGGCAAGTGGAGGGGGGGAGAGAGAAGGAAAGAGAGAGAAGGAAAGAAAGAGATGAGAGAGGGAGTAAGAGAGTGTGAGAGAGGAAGAAAGAGAGAAATGATAGAAAAAAGGGGAGAAAAAAAGAGAAATGAGAAAATGATTGAAGCAGAGAATGACAGGAAAGAAAGAGAAAGAGACAGAGAAGTGACTCTTGGTGATGACGTATGACGTCATCGGGTGGGAAAAACCGTGGTATAGCAAAAAAACCGTGTATTTTTTAATTAATATTTTTTGAAAAACCGTGGTATAGCGTTTCGCGAAAATCGAGACCGCGAAAATCGAGGGACATTTAAATTGGCAAAGTTTTTATTCTATTCTACAAATAACTCATGTGCAATATCCATTTCTTCTCATATTTCCCTCACGTCCCTGTGAGGTGAATTGGGCTGAGAGTGTTATAGTCTCCTCTTAACCACTACACCAAATTGGCTCATTAACCACGACACCAAATTGGCTCATTGTTTTTATAATATTTATTTCTGAATGTATTTTTTAAAAATAGCTGTTGTGTTTTTAGTTTTTATACCTGTGGTTTCTTTCTCTCTTTTTTTACGATTGTTGTGTACTACCCAGAGTTACTTTTGGTGAGATGGGCAGATACAGAATAGAATAGAATAGAATATATATTCATTTATCAAAAATCAAAAAGATGAATAGGCTACTTTTTTAACTTAAAAGCAGTTTTAAACTTGTTTTTTAAATTGTTTTCCCCCACCCAAGATATTGTTTTTATTGTTGTAAGCAGCCCAGTCCTTAGGGAGTTGGGTTGCATATAAATCAATCAACCAATCAACCAATCAACCATTCAACTCTGGATTACATGGCAGCAAAGATACAGTAAACTCTAGGCTGCCGTCTGATGGTTTAAGGCTTAGATGCTTAACGTGACCACTAATATGGCACAATCCCTTCTTTTATCACCTAATAACAGAATAGAATTCTTTATTGGCCAAGTGTGATTGGATACACAAGGAATTTGTCTTGGTGCTTATGCTCTCCGTGTACATAAAAGAAAATATAGATTTGTCAAGAATCATGTGGTACAACACTTAATGATTGTCATAGGGGTCAAATAAACAATGAAGAAACAATCAATATTAATAAAAATCTTAGGATACAAGCAACAAGTTACAGTCATACAGTCCTAAGTGGGAGGAAATGGGTGATAGGAATTATGAGAAAAAACTAGTAGTAATAGTAATGCAGACTTAGTAAAAAGTTTGAGTGTTGAGGGAATTATTTTAGTAGTGATGGCGTTCGGGAAAAAACTTTGTCTAGTTGTCTTGGTGTGCAGTGCTCTGTAGGGACGTTTTGAGGGTAGAAATTGAAACAGTTTGTGTCCAGGATGCGAGGGGTCAGTAAATATTTTCACAGCCCTCTTTTTGCCTCGTGCAGTATACAGGTCCTCAATGGAAGGCAGGTTGGCAGCAATTGTTTTTTCTGCAGTTCTGATGAGGAAGAGGAAGGGAAAATGTGTACGGGTTGTGATTTTAAAGAGAAAAGAGACGGAGAGAGAAATCGATGCCTCCTCGCCCGACCTTCCCCGATCGAAGGGAAGATCCCAGGATTTTTCCCCCAGCCTGCAGGAGGCTCCGTGTCCTCCTCCTTAGCCCCCACCCACCCCCGGCGGTCACCTGATTCAAGAAGCCGCAAAGCACTCTGCTTTTGCGGCAGGGTGACAACCAAAGGGCGCGACAAGGAGCGTCGGCGGCCAAAAGCTGGGGAGGGAGGGGGGGAGGAGTCGGGCGCGTAGTGGGCGGGAGGAGGGAAACGGGAGGGCCGGTGCGGGCGGTGGGCGGGAGCGAGCGAGGGAGTGCGACGCCCGTCCCGACGTGAAACTACCCCCCTCCCTTTTCCCCTCATGGGAATCTGAGTCGAGGGGGTTAACACCCCCCACCCACCCAAAGACGCACGCACGCACGCGGCGCTCTGCTCCTCCGGCCGCCCGAGGGTGCGAGCCATAGCTGCCACCCACCCACCGTCCCTCCACCCGGTCCTGACCCAGAGCCGCCTGCCCGGCGGCGGTGTCCAGGTGCGAAGCCCGGACCTGAAAGCAATGGCGTCCAACGCGACAGAGAGGGAGATTTTCTTCACGGAGCTGCAACAGGTAGAGAAAAGAAATTGGGGTGGGGTGGGGTGGGGAGAGGGCAGGTCCCCTTCCTTCCCTTCTTTCTTTCCTTCCTTCCTTCCCTCCAGTCAAAAAAGTTGCTTCCTTTCATCTTCCCTTCCTTCCCTCTCCTAGTCAAAAAAGTTATTTCCTTCCTTCCAGTCAAAAAAGTTCCTTCCTTCCTTTCTTCTTCCCTCTCCTGGTCAAATAAATTCGTTCCTTCACTCCAATCAAAATTGTTTCATCCTTCTTAGCTCCTTCTTTTCCTTCCCTCTCCTATTAAAAAAAGTTCCTTCTTTCCTTCCCTCCATTCAAAAAAGTTCCTTCTTTCCTTTCTTCCTTCCCTCTCCTACTCAAAAACTTTGCATCCTTTCTTCTTTCCCTTCTTTCCTTCCTTTCCTCTCCTACACAAACAAGTTCCTTCCCTCATTCCTTCCTTCCTTCCATTCAAAAAAGTTCCTTCTTTCCTTCCTTCCTTTCCTCTCCTACTCAAAAACTTTGCATCCTTTCTTCTTTCCCTTCTTTCCTTCCTTTCCTTTCCTCTCCTACTCAAACAAGTTCCTTCCCTCATTTCTTCCTTCCTTCCCTCCAGTCAAAAAAGTTCCTCCCTCCCTCCCTCCCTTCCTTCCTTCCCTCCCTCTCCTAGTCAAAAAAGTTCCTTCCTTCATTCCAATCAAGAAAGTTGCATCCTTTCTTTTTCCTTCCCTTCTTTCCTTGCCTCCCACCCTCACCCTCTCCATCTTCTTCAGCTCCTGACTGGGAAGGTGGAGCCGCCCCCTCCAGGCCCCCTTTCTCGCCTGGTTGGCGCACCCTCCGTCCTCGACTTTAATCTCCTTTACGGGAGTTAGCCTTGCCTTGCCGATCGCCTGGCCTAGAAGACCCCTGGAGTCCTTCCTCCCCGTCTTTCTTTTTCCTGGTTGCTTTTAACTGAAAGTAAAACTTCTTGTTTTTTGTTTTTTTTTTATTCCTCCTTTCCCACCCCACTTTCTTTCCAAGTTTAGTTTGGGCTTGAAGGATTCTTTTAACCATGGAAATGGGAGAAATCTCTGCTGGATTTTGGTACCCACAGTTGTTACTTTGTCATCGTCATTCCCCAACTTTAAAAATGTTGTTGAATATCGCATTATCTTGACTATTTGAGGAAAAGAAGGCATAGCAGCAGATACGTTGGATTTCAGCCCTTCTGATTACTTAGCAAGTAGTACTGTATATAGGCTGGGCTTGATGGAGTTGCTATCCTGTGCATCCAGAAAGCACCAGTGAGGGCAAAGCTGATCTAATAGCTAAGCAATGGACGGGAAATGATTAGAGCAATTGTTTAACATGCATCTCCTAACTTAGGAATATAAGAAGAGCTGTTCTAGATCAACCCTCCCCCCCAAAAAACCCTGATCTGGTCCTTCATTCTTTTCTTAGAGAGACCAATTAATTGCCTGTAGGCAGGACACAAATGGGCAAGGATATGTTCTTGTTTAGATTTTGCAGCAGCTTTCTGGTAAACATTTTCGGGGTTGTGGCAGCATCCCTTGCTTCTTGCACAGTATCAACTGAGACAAACTGTTGTGGAAATTTTACAAGTGTTGTAAACCAACCGAATATATATCAACATATAACTTTTCAAATTTAGATTCAACTCCATTCAAATTACATGGTTTTGTAATTTGCCCAGAATAGGTACAGAGATGGGTGGCATACACAACAGTGTTGATTTAGGAAGCTTGATTTTTTTTACCAACTGTAAAACTTAATTTTATTACAGATTGCATTAATAATCTGGATAACTTCAAATTCAACAAGTGTCCTAAAAGTTTATGATTAAAAAAACCTTTGTATTTGTTTAAACTGAAACATATGATTGGGCCAAGATATGAAATAAAAGGATTGTCTGTTTCCTCTATGGGTACCAAGATGGTCAAACTATTTTGTGGTTGTGAAACAGTGGAAAAATTAAGAAGGCTCTAAAAATGGGTGTCTGTTTGGCAAAGGGGCTGCTGGGGGAGGGGGAAGAGAGTGGGCAATTCACACCAATCTTACTCTATTTGCCTCAAAAATTTCCTTCAAATGTTGTTTTGATCAAAATATGGAAAATCAAAAATGTTCCAGCTTTTGCTTCTAGTAAATTGTGTTCAAAATGAAAAGGTACAGCATAATTTTGACCACCTTCTGCCGCATGAATCCCAGCGACCAGTTAGGTCCCACAGAGTTGGCCTTTTCCGGGTCCCATCGGCTAGACAATGTTGTTTGGCAGGGCTCAGGGGAAGGGCCTTCTCTGTAGCGGCCCCAGCCCTCTGGAATCAGCTCCCTCCAGAGATTTGCACTGCCCCCCACCCTCCTCGCCTTTCGCAAGAGCCTCAAAGCTCATTTATGTCGCCAGGAATGGGGCAATTAGACCAAGCCCCCTTCCTCTGTTTATGAGATGTAATGTGCGGTTGTGGATGAATTGGCTGACTGATTTGTATATGGGATTTTAGTAGTAATTTTTTATTAATTAGATTTGTTGTTGTGTTGTTTTGTATCTTGTGAGCCACCCCGAGTCTTTGGAGAAGGGCGGCATACAAATCTAAATAATAATAATAATAATAATAATAATAATAATAATAATAATAATAATAATAATAATAATATAAAATTTATTTTATGTTCAAAACAACATGCACTTTGGGCTCTGTGTACATGTTTAAAAATGTTTATAGTGTTTAAAATACAGGCAGTCCTTGACTTAATTAAGCCCAACGTTTCTGTTGTTAAGTGAGACATTTGTTAGATGACTTTTGCCCCATTTTACAACCTTTCTTGTGACAGTTAAGTGAATTGCTGGAATTTGGAAGTTAGTAACCCAGTTGTTAAGTGAATCTGGCTTCTCCAATGGCTTTGCTTGTTAAAAAGTCATAAAAGGTAATCCCTTGACCTCAATACTCAGCAACCATCATAAATATGGGCCAGTGACCAGCATGTGCATTTTGATCACATGACCATAGGAATGCTGCAAAACTTGTAAATGTGAAAATTGATCATAAGTCATTTTTTAAAGTGCAGTTGTAACTTCAAACAGTCACTAACTAAATGGTAAGTTGAGGGCTACCATATTTTTTGGAGTATAAGACACACCTTTCCCCCCTAAAAGTGGGTGGAAATGTTGGTGCGTGTTATATACCGAATGCAGCCATATTTGGCCCACCAAAGTCCTGCCATTTTTGCAAAAAAATGAATCCGTTTTTCACAAAAATGTGGTGCACAGAGTGCTTGGGAGGCCTGCAGAGTGCTCCTGGGGCCTGGGGGAAGGCAAAAACACCCCATTTTTGCAGAAAAAATAGGCAAAAATGGGGACATTTTTGCCTAGGAGCACTCTGAGGGTGTCAAGCTGGTGCAGAAGTTTGTGATAAATTAACGGTTTGCCACACTATCTATAGAAGGCATGATGTTTGTGGGAACTTGGGAGGGGTGATTTTCATGAGGGAACAGATGCAGCCACAAACATTCTTTTGAGTGGTTCAAGGCCATTTTTTGCCCACTCACCTGGGTGGAAGCAGAAGGAGGACTGGCCACTATGGCACAATCTGAGTGGGCAACCTGACACGGGATGTGAACTTTCAACTGGGTGGGAAATTCAGGTTCAGGTTTCCCCAGTGTAGATGCCAGGATGGCTCCGGTAATAAATTGAAACTTTGAGCAGTACTTCGATTTAGTTCGGATGCTACCTGGAACCTTGACAACAGGCCTTCCAAATCCACTGCACTTTTTCCAAAAAAATGTGTGAAAACGGGCTCTTTTTCGCACAAATTAGGCCTCTTTTTTTGCCTTCCCTCAGCCCCCAGGAGCACTCTGCAGACTTCCCAAACCCTCTGCATTTTTCAAAAAAATGTTTTTCCAAAAATGGGGTGCACAGAGGGTTTGGGAGGTCCCGGGGGACAGGGAGGACAAAACCTTTCTTTACTTATTTACTTTTTTGAAATCTTGGGGCATCTTATAGTCTGAAAAATATAGTACAGTGGTACCTCTACTTAAGAACTTAATTTGTTCCGTGACCAGGTTCTTAAGTAGAAACGTTCTTAAGTAGAAGCAATTTTCCCCATAGGAATCAATGTAAAAGCAAATAATGCTTGCAAACCCATTAGGAAAGAAATAAAAACTCGGAATCTGGGTGGGAGGAGGAGGAGGAAGAAGAGGAGGAGGACAGTCGCTGCCAAAGGAAGAAGGTGAGGTGAGGGGAATCAAAAAAATCCAAAACTTTAAGGCTTTTTTTAAAAAAAGAGGGACTTTGAAGCGGCGAGGAGGAGCATGTGCCTCCAGTGCACCTCCCATTCACTGTTTTCCATACACTGGCTGCTGCTGCTGCTACCTGCTGCCTCTTCCTTCCCATGCTGAAGGGCTCCCCTCTCCTCTCGCTCGCTTGCTTTGTAGCTGGCGCTTTTCCTTCGCTGTGGTGACCCCTCGGCTGCTCAGAGCGAAGGGAACGTTTCTTTTCTCTGGCTGCTGGCAGAGGTTTATTCCCTCACCAAGCGCCCAGAGAAAGGAAAATGCTTTGTTCACTCTGGACTGCCAAAGCCTCCTTAAGCACCACCAAAAGACTCCTCTGGCAGCCCAGATGGCCAGGATTAAAGGGAGAATGGCAGGAAACTGGCCGGGCCTTCATGCCGCTCTCAAATTTCCTGGGAAATTTTTCTGGGCTTGAAGTAGAAAATGGTTCTTAAGTAGAGGCAAAAAAATCTTGAACACCCGGTTCTTATCTAGAAAAGTTCTTAAGTAGAGGCGTTCTTAAGTAGAGGTACCACTGTACTTTTATCCTCATGAAATGTCTGGCCATAGTTAATATTCTATAAGAGGCAAATGGTAGAATGGGAAAGATCAGGCTGAAAACTGAAATTTAGTCATTGCCCTGGGGTGTGAAGAAACAATTCTCTAATCTGTCAACCTACTCTAAACAAATGTTAGATGATGTTGAACTGCTTACGGCATATACTATAGTACTCATGTTGACTTTTTTCTATTTAAGGGCAATTTTTTTTTAAAAAAAAATAAATCTTATTTTCCATAACACCACTTGCCATATGCAACAATTAAAAATATTTCATATGAAATTTAAGCAGTTTTGCTGTGAACAAATGGCGTTGTTGAATTAAATGGTATTTTATATATTATATTATATTATATATTTATATTATATTTATTAGATTTGTATGCCGCTCCTCTCCGAAGACTCAGAGCGGCTCACAACATATTATCTCAGAATATAAAAATGAATGGAAAATCAGAATAAACAAAAATTCCATGCACATGGTCACTGAGATACCTAAACATTCTGAGGAGCTAAGGCATGATTTTGCTCCCATTGAAAAATAGAATTAATAGTAATTCTGTAATGTTTGCTTCATTTATTAGAAAAAATAATTTGCTTTTAGAAATTATCATAACAATAATAAAAGTTTAATTTTTTAAAGTGGTAAGAAGTACAGAAAAGGTTACTGCAATTTTGCTAGCAGAGAAAAAGGAGCTTTTGTGTCTTTTGTGGCCACTTCTTAATGCATAGTTCAATAGTGCTTTTCACTTTCAATGTATAACATAGTACTGGCAGCTATAAAGGGCCAATAATCCCTGTTGGCTATAAATTCTGCAACCAGAAATCCCAATATGATACTGTGGTTAAAGCACCAGGATAGTCTTGCCTTAAGCTCAAAGCCAGCTGGATGACCTTGGGCCAGTCATTCTTTCTAACCCTTAGAAGAAGTCAGTGACAAACCACTTTGAAAATTGCCAAGAAAACTGCAGGGATTAGTGCAAAAAGTAGTCAGGAGTTAATACAGTGGTACCTCTACTTACGAACTTAATTCGTTCGGTGACCAGGTTCTTAAAATTGTAAGAAACAATTTTTCCCATAGGAATCAATGTAAAAGCAAATAATGTGTGTGATGGAGTGGAGGCCCTGTTTCCTCCCAGGAGATTCCTAGAGAGGCCCCATGGAGGCTTCTCCCTGCCTTTTCTGATTACAGTTTTGGAGGCTCAGGTTTGTAAGTGGAAAATGGTTCTTGAGAAGAGGCAAAAAAATCTTGAACACCCGGTTCTTATCTAAAAAAGTCCGTAAGTAGAGGCGTTCTTAAGTAGAGGTACCACTGTACTGACTTGAAGGTGCACACACACACACAACTCTCAGATATAGCATATCTGGAAAGGGTTGGTATTTGTTATTTATTGTTATTTATTAAATTTTTCTGAGAAAATGGTGAATTACTTCGGCAATCATATTCACTTGGGTAGTGAATTAATGTTACTGATTCTCAGATTGAAACAGCCCCTGTTCCCAGCTCCTGATATTCCACAGTAACATTTTTCACTGCATTGCATGCCTCTGAGCTTATAAGCACCTTCTCTATTCCTCAGTCACAATTTCAGCATACTAGCCTTCTAATCTTCCCAAAATGTTCTTCTGTTGCTACTTCCCCCATATCCACTTAGTCTCACTTTTATTCACCCTTCCCCAAAACACTTCTTTCTGAAAGCAACTGTGTTTTTTGGCTTGCATTTAAAATGAAATTTTATTCTTTGTCTAGCCCAAGCATAAATTTTGATTTTAGACTTAAACCAGTCGAAACCAACATTTCTGAATATGGAATAGTTCTTGCATAAACTGTTTTGCAATTTTTCATGGACTAGCTTTCATGCCTCACTTCATGTTTCTAGCTTCTAATATGCACGATGGAAATACATCTTGCTCTTTATATATAGACAACAAGAAAAATCTTGAACATTTTGTGACCCACATTAGTAAATTACATAGACCCAGAGAGTATCTGAGACTGTGTTTAAGCGAGAGAAATTTAGCTGCAATTTGAAATGTAATTTATATGTTATTTTATATTAGAAACCAGATGGAGATGAACTATAGATTAACTCCTTATTCCAGTCTTTGGTCATAAAACCAAGTGTGAGGAGCAGCCATAAGTTGGAATAAGATGGAAATGTCTACATTGCTCCAATTCATTTGAATTACCCATGTGTATATTTTATTCAACAACAGTGGGTTTTTTCCTAAGTAGCTTCATCCATATCTATCTGACAACATTTTGATTGTGGTATCCCTCCCCTCCCCCCATAAATGGGAAATTCAAAAATGTTGATCATAGCAAACTCACTGCAAAGGTGACTGTGGCATCCGTCAAGAAGAAGGGGGAATTGCAAATGATCAATAGCAACAGTTTGCTTTCTTGGCCAACAGTGTAAACTTGGAGGTAATGATGATGATGAGATTTATCCTAAGTATAACCAGAGGTGGGCTGCTAAGATGGAACGGTGATGTGTGCTCGTCCCCATGGCTCTGAGTGCTAGCGGAGTCCAGCGCAATTATGCTACTGCACCTGGGCAGGTAGCAAAACCATGCCCAGACACACAGGTGTGCCCGTGTATCGGCACGGTTTTGTTACCTGCCCAGGTGCAGTAGCATAATTGCGCTGGACTCCGCTAGCACTCAGGTCCACGGAGGTGAGCACACGTCAACGTTCCACCTTAGCAGTCCACCTCTGAGTATAGCCATTCTAGCTTCTAGAACCATTCTAACTTCTAGCATTAGAAGACGTTATTGGACTGAGAGCTAGTAGCAGCAAGTGAAGATGAACAGCACTGTGCTGTTCATCTTCACTTGGACTTGGGAATTCTAGGCTCAAGAATTTCATATCCTGATCCAGAGTAACCCTGATCTAAAAAGAGATATTCTGCAAATAGGGTTTTTTCCTTCTAATATGCATAGCAAACCTCCCCAATGTAAACAGCAGTATAAAGAGTCTATCAGCATGTATTCTTACACATAAGTTGTAATCCTTCTGTGAAAGCAATTTTAACTCAGTAGCTGAGAAACAGAATTCAACAGGACCTTTGTTGCTATCCGTTTTTGAGGAAGACATTCTTAAAGAATCTAATCATATTTAGTAATGGGTGGGCAGTTTCTAATTTGTCATTTCTCAATTGCATATATAATTTATAACTTTTATAAAATAACCCAAAGTAGCTCATGAAAAAAAATCATAATATTCATGTCCAAAATTTTGAAAAAGCAGAAAAAAGATAACATACATAAAAGTGGAGAAACAAATTGTTAATCTTTATTGATAGTTCATGAAACAAAGTTATCTTACTGAGTCAATTAAGTTTCAAATGATTTGTATTATAAATTTTGTGGTCTATTTGAAGATTAACAACGTGTTTAAAACATCTTCTCCCCCAACACTCCAAATATTATTTGAGTGCTAAGTAATACATTTGCTGGTATTACAAAAATCAGTTGTGCCAATTGTGGACATTTTCTATCCGTACATTTTAATTACAGAAAAGGTAACATATATTTTTAATTTCTATTTATTTCTTATTTATCAAGCATCTGAATGTAAGTTTCTGTCAGTGTGAACCTTATTTATAAGCCTGTGTAAATTGTTTAGACAAGTTAGCTATATATACCGGTAGTACATTTTGTCTAATATCTTGCAATAGCTTATGTGTTGCAATGTTGAAATATTCAGTGTTATTTTGGAAATTCCAGTAGGAGTGAAAAACTTGCTCATTGTCATCCTCGTTGCTTTTGATATAGATACCATTTATTCAGATGTTTGATGTAATGCTAAATGCATATTGGGTTGGGACTGTGTACAATATTTAATTGGATAGTGAAATATTGCTGCAAAACCCATTACTGTAGAGATAATACAGTAGTTACTTGTTGTATACCAATATCATCTGACCCCCCCAAGACTGAATTATTTTTAAAAAGATGGACTGAAATCCAGGAAGTATTAAAATAAAATTTATTACACTGTTTTACAGTTATGGCGACACATTTTAATCATCAAATTTACTTCCTTTTTATTGTTTGGCTATTTTATTTTTCAAGAGAAAATAATGTAAAAACCAGAGAATTATGAAAGACCATATCTATCATAATTAATTCTCCTCACTTTTTATTCTGGTGTTTCTTTCATGCTAGAGTGCATCTTGATTTATTAAATCTTACATGTTCCACTTAGGATACCTTAGGAGTATTCATTTTGGTCCTACATGAGAAAGGATTGAATAGGCACAAATCTATTGAAGAAGACAGAGATATGTAGACCTCAGCTTTCACAATTGGTTGAGAATTGATTGTGAATAAGGAGATTCAACTGTCTAACATGTATATATCAAGTTGGAAATAAGAATGGCTGCTTTAACAACCAAGAAAAAAATGTTTGGTGAACCCAAACTTTTTTTTTGTTTTTTGTTCTTCATTGCAATTATAGGCAGGTGATGGCATTCTGAATAAGACCATTACAGAAAGCTTAAGGAAATTAAAGACAGTTCATATATGTTTAATATTAGTTCTTGGTTAACTATTTTTATTTTTTGACTAGCTATTTATAGAATCTGATATTTAAAAACTTATATTGACGTTTGATGTGCTCTAAAGTTAGAAGCAGCCCTGGAAATGTAAGAGTAATGTAAATCAAGCATGCCAGACTACTGCTGTAGTTCTTGAATCGTTGCCCATGTAGAGAGCTCTGTAATCTCCTTTAATGGAGACATGTTTTCTTTGATAGCAAAGTTTGTTTGTTTGGTACGTTGAATCTTAAACCCAATATGGTAATTGTCTCCTTCTGTTTTGTGATTGGAAAACTCCAAATACTTTTTAATCAGCTAGATTTTTCATCATTTCTTTTTAAATGGTAAAAGTTTACCTACTTTCATTTGGTTTCTTACACCATGAATGCAAAGTATTAACAATGAGCTGTTTTAAATATAAAGATTGTGAATGAACATTACAATAGAAAATTTCTTGCAAATATTTACTGTAGATTCTTGAAAATATCATTGGTTAAGACTATAAATACTGTCTCATGACTTGGATTCTACTTAACACTGTATTGGCAGGAGCAGTTATTCTGGAGAGATCTCTTCTTGTGTTGTTGCCAGTGGAGGGATAATTTATATTTATTCTCCCCCCACCCCCGTGTTTCTTAATATATGCTCCAGAAGTTCTATAGGAATGGACAGTAGTATAGGGATACAACTTCACATTCAATGAAAAATGCATGAAAATAATCTTTCTCCTGAAGCTTCTGCTTTCTTGAAAAGAAGGACACAGAAGGAAATTTCTTAATGTATTAAACAAAATGTAAACATCAGTACTGGTCAGTACTGTCCAGTTCTCTGTATATAAGCTAAATATATTTGCCAATTCAGGCATAACTGTCCCATGCTCATTAGCTATTTGTAATGATTGATAAACAACCATATCAGGTAAAGCAAAATTAATATGGTTTACTAAAAGATTTGAGAGAAAGACATGTTTCCTTTTTCTGTCATGTTGTAGCTGTGTAATTGAAATCAACGTATAACTGTGATTGTAGAATTAGGTTTTGCTGATTCAGTCTCCACTTCAAGGCAGCCTATATACCAGTGATGGCAAAACGTTTAGGGACTGGGTGTCCAAACTGCAACCCATACCATACTTATTTATCACAATAATAATAATAATAATAATAATAATAATTATTATTATTATTATTATTATTATTATTATTATTATTTATTAGATTTGTATGCCGCCCCTCTCCGAAGACACACTCACAAAGTGCCAACACGTCAATTTAACCTGGATAATGAGGTTTTGCTACCTAAAATAAGGATAAATGCACAGTTTAGCTAATTGTTCTAAGAAAAACGTGATAAATGTACTTTTATGCTGCTTCATTTTTTTCTGATTTTGAAATATTACATTTAGCAGCAATAAAAAAGAATTTTTTTTGTAATATCTCTCTTTTTCCCTCTGTCTTTCTCTCTCTTTCCTCCCACTCTCTCTTTCTCTCCCTCCTCTCTTTCTATCTTTCTCTCTTGCCCTAACTCTCTTTCCCTCTCTCTGTATTATCCATCCATCCATCTATCCTCTTGTCCAGTTTTATGTGTTGTGCGAATCCAATCTCTTGGGCTGTGGACTCATTATTTATTTGTTTGTTTGTTTGTTTGTTTGTTTGTTTGACTTCTATGCTGCCCAATCCCAGGGTGAAGGGACTCAGGGTGTGGAGGGGGGGAGGGGGCTGTCAGGCAAAGCCAAGTATTAGAGATCCACATAAAACAAGGCAACTTCAATCTGTATCCTGTTGGGGAGACACCCCCCCTTCTCTCTCCCCCCACTGCTTCACATTGGGGGAGGCAGGGTCCCATCCTTCTCCTGAAGCCTATTACGACATGTGGACCCACAATGCAACACTGTGTCAGTTCAGGGCAGCAAAAAAAGAGAGTTCCTTTTCCTGCAGAGCTGCCTGTGTTGGGATGCCCCGCCTTTCCGCCAGCCAGCTGAGCATGAGCACGCTCCTCCTGGGCTCATCGGCCTTCAGACATCATTCCCTGTAGAAGAGTTTTAAGGTGACAGTAAAATGACTAAAACTAAAAATTATTTACTACAGGTATTTCTATTTAATCGTAAAGCCTTCAGAACTGAGCTAGTTAAGCTTGTTTGCTTCTTGTAAAGGAGGGAAATGATTAATAGTAACCTATTTGGGGAGAAAAACTGGAAAAGGTGAATGATATAACTGACATATCTCTGCAATTATCTAAAGTGCCTCAGAACATAAATTTTAAAGAGAAAAGGCAAGTTGGTTTATTCGTAACATACAAATAAATTCGACACTTCCTCTTAGGTTTGTACAGCATTGTTTGAGTTGAGAAAACTTCATATTCCTTCAACATGGATCAAATGTTTTATTACATATATGTTATTATGAATTAGAAAACTTTAAAACTATTTCTAGTATATAATCATTTTAGGTTCCAGATAGGCTAACATTAGTGTCCATTAATTAGTAGTTTGGGGCATGTTTTGCAAAGATAAGGGGAATACAGAGAAATAAAAAACCTGGCAGGCTGCCTGTCTCTCAGTGTGAGGATTCTAGTACATTGATGGCAAACCTTTTTGGCGTTGCGTGCCAAAAGTCCAAGCGCGAGAGTACTGTTACGCTCGTGCATGCTGGCACCCATAATGCAATGTGCGCATGGCAAACACTTGCCCTGCGCATGCTCCCCACACTGCACATGCAAACCCCTTACTGCGTATTTGTGCACCTCCACACATGCGCTCCCCACTTCTTCCAAGGTGGCCAATGTGCCTCTTACCAGAGGATAACTAGGTAGCAGCCCATTCTCTGGTGAGTCAGAGCAGCAGCCATTCCCAAGCAGGCGGCAACTCTCTTAGCCCCACCACCTTGAAAGCGCCATTTGCCTGCTGGGGAAGCTCCAAAACACGTGGCCTTGCCTTGGCTCCTCCCCACTGGGAATCACAATTCCCTGGCCGGCAGCAACTCTCTGTGCTCCCCCAACATGGGAGCCAGAGAAGTTCCGAATATGCAGCCATGCCTAGTATCCTCCCTGCTGGGAGCCACCATTCCCTGACTGGCATCAGCTCTCTCTACCCCCCCCCCCACCTTGGCAACTGGAGAAGCTCTAAACGTGCAGCCATGCCTAGATTCTCCCTAATGGAAACCACAGTTCCCTGACCAGCGACAGCTCTCATTGACCCCTCACCTCGGCAGCAGGAGAAGCTCCAAATGTGCAGCCATGCCTAGGACCTTCCCTGCTGGGATCCATCGTTCCCCAGCCGGCAACAGCTCTCTGTGCCCCCCATCTCAGCATCCAGAGAAGCTCCAAACATGTGGCCTTGCCTGGGATCCTCTCCGTTGGGAACCACCTTTCCCCAGCCAGCAGCTGTCGAGGTAGGAGGGCAGAGAGTGCTGATGGTGACTGGGGAACAGTGGATTACAGCAGGGAGGATCCCAGGCAAGACCGCGGGTTCGGAGGTTCTGCAGCTGCCAATGTGGGCGGGGGCAGAGAGCTCCGCCAGCAGCTGGGGAATGGTGGCTCCCAGCAGGGAGGAGCCCAGGCCATTGGGTCATCTGCACAGGTAGCTCACCTCCAACACCCTGCCCTCACCGGCTGCTTGTCCACTGTACTCCGGACCAACTGGGGCCATACAAGAAGCCTGTGCAAGGAGGGAGGGAAGCCCAGCGTATCTTGCTCTGATCCCTTAGGAAGCAACTGCCAGGATCCCTCTCTGCATCTTTTGGCATGCTTGCCTGTTGCTGGTCTTTGTGCTCTCATGAGCGCCATCAACCAGACCAACTGGCCAGTGCGCATGTGCACCTGTGGGTATGAAAACCACTTGGCTGGTGCACCGGAATCTGGAAAAACAATGGGCGATGGTTCCACATGCCCAGAGAAATGGCTCTGCGTGCCACTTCCAGCACACATGCCATAGGTTTGCCATCACGGCTCTAGTATATGGTAAGATTATAAAAAGGGGTTGGGTGCTGGATGAGATATTCCCAGACATCCTTCCCTAAACTGCAGTTCAGGAGCCCAGAACTCTGCTGAAATCTTTGGTGATGAATTATGGGCAAATTGGTTATATTTCGCCAGCCTCAAATCTTACTTTCTCCTAACTACCAACAGGTGTAAAGATGCAGGGGTTTGTGAGCGTTCTAGTGTTTCACATTTATGGATATGACATTTAGGAAGGGTTATTTTGAACTTCATTGATACAGTTGTTACTTGACAAATATTTACGTTACTTATTTTTCATTTCATTGGGTCATTGTGGTGCACCTAGCTCATAAACATTCTCTGAAAATAACAACATTGTACCTTTTTGCATTAGGGTGCGATGAACAAAATAGGCTCTTGCCCAGAAAGAATTGACCTTTTAAAAAAATAATAAAATCATAGTTAGCAGGGACAAATCATTTAAGGGTATCCAGTTTGTCTGATGCATTGCTGAGCTAGGACTGAAAATATCCCAGGTGAGCACACCTAAATATTTAGTACTGATGTCTAGAAATTGGCACTACTCCTCTCTGGTTGTATTTTGAAACATTAAACATATGAAAATGAAATGGAATATTTGGGAGAGTTGATTATTATTTTTCCAATGAGAACATGGTAGATTATTAATTTCCCTTAAAAACCATTGATTCTACAAAATCCGAAATAAGTATCTTGGTCCACAACACTAGATTCTTAAAGAAATCTATGAACAAAACCTTTCTAGTTGACCACTGACTCTTCTGATTGCTTAAATGGTGCAAGATAATAGCTGGATTCACACCCATTGCGCTTAGTTATATGATATGTAAAGCAGATTTTAGGTTCATTGTTTTGGGTGAACCCATTTGGTTGCAGTTTATTCAATAGCATAATGTATTAACTAATTGTTTTTTCCATCCCACACTCATTATGTATTTTCCAAATTGCAAAGCACTTGGTGTTTTTTATATTTAATAGTTTATTCTTTTTTTTTACTCATTATCATTATGAGAATAAATAGGATAAGTAATAAAATTAATGGATTCATTTCTTAAATTATGAAAGATTGAAATAATGGCTTTTATATATTAATGTATTTATTCATAGAAAGCTATAATTTACATTTTTGACAGTGTTAGGCAAATGCGTAACATGGTAATTTTAGATAATGTGAGAACAGAATATCATAGAGAATGAGCTATGATATATTTTCAAACCCCACCCCATCCTTTCTTTAGTTAACAGGTTGGTGATTGAGGAATTACAAGACTCTATTAATTTGCAGAAACATCTAATGGTACAATTTCAGTTACAGTTCATATTGTATTATACCTGGAGCTGCTGATTTGCGATCTGCTATAATTGATGGAGGTCATATTTTTCTGAAATATTCAATCCAGTGGGTAATTTAATACAGGTACTCATCACGTAATGAGCATAATTGGGATTGGCAACTCCATTCTTAAGTAACATATCATAATGACTACTACAGACTTATAACCACACTTCTGCCATCATCCTTCCTTTGGTTTTCAATACTAACACACAATATTTGCTGGGATAGTTCACAGTTTATTCAAAGTCAGAGATAACAAAAGAATGCAAACCAAAACACAATCTCTAACAAACACTTGTTTGAACAATTAGCTTTTTAATAAGAGTTTGCAGAAGAATAGTCCCAAATCAGTCCAAGGTTCCAAGAGTTGGATTAGATTTGTCAGCCAATTAAAAGATCAGAATTTTACAGGCAAAATCTACCCAAATTATCACACATCCACCAGAGAACAGACAAGTTGTTTTAAGCAAAAGAATTTGGGATAAGGCTGCCTTTTAAATCAGGCTGTAGCCAGCTGTTGCTGATCAAGAGACTTATTCCCTTGCTTGGCAAAAAATAGAGAAGTCTCCTCTCTGTTCTTCTTTCTACTTGCTGGGTGTGGGGGCTGGGAGACCTTACGTCATTCTCATCTGACACTCTGGCTGTCCAGGTGATGCCTGTTTTTGATCAGCCTCATGTGATTCTTGGCTTTGTGTTTCCTGAGCCTGATTTTCCACAAGTTCGGTTGGAGTATCTTCTTCAAACTGAGAATCAGCATCTAAGTTTTGGCCATATCAGTTACAGTATTAAGCAAATCACCTATAGCGGTTGTCAGAATCGGGGCCCAGATGCGTCACACAATGACCATTCCCACTCCTGTTTTAGCAAAGGGGGGAAAGGCACAATATGTCACATGGTGATGTGATGCTGCGAGTTTGACATCCCTGACAAACAGCTGCTAAACAGAGCAGTTGTTAAGGGAGACTATGCAAACCTCTACTGGTAAAGTTAGTAATAGTAGTGCTGATAGTAGCAACTATTTGTTAGTATTTATTTTAGGACATTTATATTGCTGCTTGTTTGCACATGGCTACTTAAGTCGGCTTACAGGAATATAAAAACCACACGCGGAAGCAAAATACTGGGATAGAAAATATGGATAGAGAAAATTTGTTTTCTCTATCACACAATACTAGGACAAAGGAGCACTCCCTAAAGCTCATAGGTAAGAAAGTGAGGACAAATCAAGGGAAATATTTCTTCACCCAGAGGGTCATTGGTTTATGGAATTCACTTCCAGAAGAGGTAGTGACAGCTGTCAGCCTTGATAGCTTCAAGGCAGGATTAGACAGATTCTTGGATGCCAAGTGTATCGGTGGTTATTGAAACGGATGTCCAAGTGCCACCTCTATGTTGGTTGAGGCAGGCAGGAGTCCCTTTAGTGTCATTTGTTGGGGGTCAAGGGAAAGGGAGGGTCTTGCCTTCTCTTTCTGCTCAAGATCCCCATGTACAATTGGCGGGCCACTGTGTGACACAGAATGCTGGACTCGATGGGCTTTGGCCTAATTCAGCATGAATCTTCTTATGTTCTTATGTACCGAAACACGGGCGCACCTGCGTTTCCACACACGGTTCTGCTACCTGCGTAGCTGCAGTAGCAGAATTGCGCTGGACTCCGCTAGCACTCAGAGCCACAGAGGTGAGCAAACTTCACCGTTCCACCTTAGCAGCCTACCTCTTGTTATAGGGTACTGTTTTATTAGAGGAAAAGATACTAGCTAATAGATACTTGTTTTGGGGTTTTTTTTAAAAAAAAAAACCTCTGCAAAAACATCTAAAAGAAGACACAATGTAAAAATGTAACCATCCAAATAATTTAATTTTTCTTGAAATTTCTCTGTATAAAAATCTTCATTGAATTGCTTTATTTTGAGAACATACTCATAGAGTTGTATGGAAATAGCTTTGAAGAAAGTAGGTGGCAGCCGTTATAAAAACTTCAGCTTAGCCCAGAAAAACAGGAGAGGATGATGATGAAAATTGCTCTGGTTTGACTCTTTGGTTAATTTCTTAATTTTCAAAATTCAGAAGCCTATATCAATAAATTAGAGTACTAGCATTTCTTGTAGTGTCTGTTTTTGACCTAATCTGCTTCAGAAGGCTTATAGTACACCTTCCTCTTGTTTGGCAATCACAATCTTTCCCTTAAACCAGAAATGAAATTGTCTCTTAATTGGGAAGATCACTGGCTATTGCTATTACATTCAGATAAAGTTATATGGTACAGTGTCCTATGCTTGCCTGCTGTGTTATTTTTTTAAGTTGATTTTTGCCATGTCACTTGGTAAGTAACTTATTAAAAGGTTTTACAATAGCTATTATTTAAAGAAATACATTCAAAGGAAAAATAAAGTAGATGTGAGAATGAAAAAAGAAAGGAAAACAAAGAAAATAAACTGTGTGTGTAAGTAAAATAAAGAAGTGCTTCTAATCTTCCTCTTGGCAAACCTAATCAGTCCTCTCTCTCTAGTCCAGCGTTTCCCAACCGGTGTGCCGCGGCACACTAGTGTGCCGCGAGACACAGTCAGGTGTGCCGCCAAGCTCCTAGGGAAGCTCCAGCTGGGCGGGGCGCTGCCGGTGCCTCCGAGCTCCCACTCGCAGCTGTCCTCCGGTTCCTGCCCGTTGCCGCGGTTTCTGGCGCTCTCCTGCTGGGCTCCAAAGAAGGAAGGTGGGAAAAAGGAGAGCTTGATTCTTCGCGCCTACTTTTTCCTGGCTTCCTTCTTTGGGGCCCAGCAGGAGAGCGCCAGAAACCGCGGCATCAGGCAGGAGCCGGGGGACAGCTGCGAGTGGGAGCTCGGAGGCACCGGCAGCGCCCCGCCCAGCTGGAGTTTCCTGGCGTCGGCGGCAAGTGTCCTTTGGGCCCGGCGGGAGGGCACTGGCGGTGGGAGCGGGAGCGTGCCGGCTGCAGCGGCCCCAGGCGGTCGCGGGGAGATGGGGCGGCGAGAGGGAGCATCAGCGCCACCCCTCTACAAGCAGCAAGAGCCTCAGCGACGGGGCACGCCGTTTGCCTTTCGGCTCCGTCGCTGAGGCTTTTGCTGCTCGTGGAGGGAAAGGTGCCGATGCCCAAAGCCTCAGCGACGTTTGGCTGCCAGGGGGGTGGGGAGGAGAAAATCCTCCCCCCCCTCCAGGAGCAGCAAAAGCCTAAGTGACGGATTGCGCCGTTTGCCTTTCGGCTCCGTCGCTGAGGCTTTTGCTGCTCGTGGAGGGGGGGTTGGCGGTGCCGATGCCAAATGCTTTCCCTCCGCGGTGGGGGGTGGAGGGCAGGCGCAGTCAGCCCCAGGAGACAAAGAGGGAATGAGAGAAAGGAAAGAGACAGAAAGGGAGGGAGAGAAAGAACAAGTGAGAGATAGAAAGGATAGAGAGAAAGGGAATGAGAGAAAGGAAAGAGAGAGAAAGGGAGGGAGAGAAGGAATGAGGAAAAAAGGGAGGAAGAGAGAGAAATGAGAAACATGAGAGAGAAAAGGGGGAAAGACAGGAGAAGTACCCAGAAATGAGACAGTGGTATAAATTTCAGGAGGGATGATTGATGATTGACTGTACAGGTATTTATAAGGGGATGTTACATGGGATTGTATATATGAGGGGGTTATTTATTTATTTATTTATGTATGTATGTATGTATGTATTTATTTATTTATTTATTTATTAGATTTGTGTCATTTTGGTTGGTGGTGTGCCCCAGAATTTTGTAAATGTAAAAAATGTGCTGCGGCTCAAAAAAGGTTGAAAATCACTGCTCTAGTCTATATGATAATTCCCTTCTTATAGCCTTTTGTTTCCAAACATCAAAATCATGTCACAAATTCATTTTCTTTTTTATACCATGAACATAAGAGTTTTCTATTCATTGATGATGTGACTTTAATTAGTTGAATAAAACCTGCCCATTGAGATTGCTGCTTGAAACTGACTAGACCTTAATTGGTTTCATACGAAATGCTTTGTCATGGGCAGGAAATTTGATTTAAAAAATAGCTCAGAAAATGATGTATACATACTATACTATGATTCATGGTGTTTGTTAGACTGTTTAGCATTTCAGATTCAAAGGGAAAAGGAAGTTTAGGAGTATACAGGATCTCGTGTGACACCTGTCAGCAACTCCTTAAAGAAGGCAGATCTTCTTCTGCTCTTACACACTGCAACATGATTAAGATTAATTTGAACTAAGAAGTTATCAACAGGTGTGTTACATAGGTACCCACGCATGTTCTGAAACACAGTTTTCCCTTTAAATTCAAGTGTTGCACAACCTTATTATGCAGTTTGTCCATTAAACACCTGAACTCTTGGGGCTTTATTATTTCTATACTTTATATGGGATCTGTGTAGTGGCATAAATTTCATTCTGAGTCATACATACTTCCCTTGCAAACTTGCTTAACTAGCTGTACAACTTATAATTAAGTCTTCCCCTGTATATACATTTGCTGCTTCTCCAGCTCAGTACAGTCCTTCTAGTTCAGACATTTCTGTAGATAACAAAGAAACAAAAAGATATCTGTTATTAGGAACATATCTTTGTGATATAGATGTGTATATTATGTTGCATTACATATTTGACAGAATAATAGTTGGAAGGGACCTTGGAGGTCAAGGTGGCATTTCAATCTGAGATGAGAAAAAATAGTTTCTGAGTCCCACTTATGCAACAATAGCAGTAACAGAATTACAGTACCCTACCCTAGTTCTCCAGAAAATTCTGATTTAGAAAGTTTCCTATTGAAATTAACCTAGTTGTTAACAAGGAATATGTTTTTTATATTAAAAACATTTTTGTTCCTTAAATTGCAATAGAATCTCAGTGTTTAATTTTATCCTGCCATTATTATTTTTATAAATAATTCAAAGTGGCAAACGTATTTAATACTCTTTCCTTCTCTGAATTATGTGTGTATAAATAAAAAATAAAATCTGCCATAAACTCTATTAATTTCAAAATAATTGTTTCCATAATGTTGATTAGTATTACTGAGTTGGGCCGTTGTATTCAAGGATATTGTTCTTGATTAAATATTGTTGTTGTTTGCGAGAAATAATTCCACAATGTTTTTAATATACTGCATTTGTCATGTTTTTAGAGGAGACAAAAACCTTCTCAAAGGGCTTTCTTCTCAAAAGAGTTATCCATTGAGTCAGGGGAAGGCATCAAGTACAGATGCCCCAATGATCAGTTCTGAATCTTTCACGCTTCAGTATTTTGCTGATTTGGATAAAGAATTGCAACTTACGCTTATCAAAATATAAACTTGAATGGGCTATTGACACTTGACAAGATAACAAAAATCAATACTATTTTTTGTAGTTTGGCAAAATAGGCTGAAAATAGCACATGAAATTTCAGAGACAAGTTCCAAATTCTTTACTCAGGAAACAAAACAAAAAAACCAAACATATAGGATGGCTTATATCTGGCTTGGTAATACTTGCAGAAGAGAAAAGTAATTGCAAATTTAATATGAACCAGCAAGGGTAATGAGGCTGCAAAGAGCAGAATAATTGTGAGCTACATCAGCAACATATATTTCTCAAATAATGGAAGATAATTGTTCTACTCTTTTCTTTTGGTCAACTCCTCCCCCTCTTCAAGAACTATGTTCAGTTCTGAGCACCCGGTTTTAAGAATGATTCTAACCAATTGGAAAAGGTACAAAAAATTGCAATATTGATCAGAATATTAGAAACGAAGCCATATAAAATGATTTGAAGGAACTTAGAGAATGGATACCTGGAGTGGCAGGACAGCACTCTTCCAGCACTTGACTGGATGTTACCTAGGACAAGCTGATGTATTTCTCTTATTTCTAAATGCAGATCATGGAATGGTAAATATAAGCTTTAAAAAGGCTGATTCTAGCTAAATGCTAGAGAAAAAGCAATGAGAAGAGTTTGACAATAGCGCCAATTACCTTGGTGTGCTCTTCTTTACACAACCAGTAGCACAGAATGAGGAGGTCTCCTCGTCACAATTTTTCAGTGACATGGTCCAAAAACAATGGGCCCAACCAGAAACATATCCCAACCCAAATGGGAATGACAGGAAATTTTATAATGTAGCCACAGACTTCACAGAGGAGCTACAATTACCTACAGTAGACGGGCCGGTAGCAGCCTTAACATCTTATAACCTTGTGTCCCAAGACACAGCAGACACTCTGAAATCAGTCGTTAGGAGGGCAGAGTTTTCCCTTTGCAGGGTTCATCAGTTGGCGGCCTGGGCGGTCAGAACAACTACAACCACCTTGCTTTTCAATACAGCCTCCTTAGCCTGACTTCACCAGATACAAAATAAAACTGTACCTGATGACTAATGCCTCCATCAAAACATCAACAAACTGATAGCAATGACAGAATTCTTGTTGATCTACCCTGGATGAAGCGAAATTCGCTTCCAGGGCTATAGTACCAGTAGTAACGGCCCGCCACATGTTTTGGCTTTGCAACTGGCAGGCGGATGCCAAGTCCAAATGGAGACTAGCCTCTGCCTTCACGGGTGGCAAGCTGTTTGGGGAGGCCATGGAGCCCATATCGGTAGAAACCAAGGACAGGAGGAAAATCCTGCCCTCTCTACACAGGCAAGCGAACCGACGGCCCTTGCCCTATGTTCGTAGTTTCCCCTTTTGGCCAGCAGAGACTGGACTGGCCTACTTCCAAAGGAGGTTCCCACAGGAAACTGATTGACAAATAGATAGAGCCGAATTTCAAGATAGAGACACAAACAGCAATTCCAGGCCAAGAAACCATTTCGTGGCTCTGAAAGCTGTCCTAGTGCTACCCCAGGTCAAACTTCCCATGGCAGCCGCCTAGAGCTATTCACAAAACAATGGGAAGCAACAATGTCAGACACCCGGGTTCTAAACAGAGTGAGACTAGGCCTTGCTCAAATTTGTCTCTACACCCCAAAGATTCTTCATACATTGACCCATATCAGGAGGCAACACAAAGAAGGGCCCCAGAGAGATCGCTGCCCAACACTTGTTGGACATTCAAGCTGGTTCCGATGGGCCAATAGGCATGGATTCTGTTCCATACTATTTGTGTCGAATTTATGGTTCCCAAGGTCGGGGGGGTGAGGGGTGGAGAGCAATTCTAGACCTAAAAAGATTAATAAGTACCTCATTTACAAGAGGTTCAAAATGTGCTGAATGAGAATTCAATCCCATCCTGGCAACCGTCTGGCCCAGTGTCCAGGAGTGGACAACAAGTCCAATGGTACATCGTCAAGAGCTACATCTTCATCAAACAGGTTCAATCAGGAGAGGCGTGACAGAAAAGTTTAATGGGTTCAGTCTCTAAAAGGAAGAAGGCGGAGTTAACCCATACTTTGGATTCTTAGCACATTGAGAAGGAGCGTGTCAGGTTAAGACCAAGGCCCTTGCTAACTAAATGTTAGGGGGAAAGCAATGTGAGGAGTTTGACAATAGCACCAATTACCTTGGTAGTGGGCTCCACCTCATGATATGTGTTCAAAGTAGATAGCTATCTGAGACGCTTTAGTTTGGATTTCTCTTCAAAGAAGGGAGTTCACTTCAATGACCTAAATGATGTTATTGTTATGATTATTCATGTTAAAGAGGTATTAGTTGTTTTGAACTTCATGTGCTAGAAGTAGGCAGCTTCACTGCTGCATTGGACTAAGACTCAATGAAGCTTCCTTGATTTCCACTTAACGTGAATTCACATAATAATCATAGGGAAGCATGCTTTATGATTTAATATAGAAATATTTAAAGGAAAATATATTTTGTTCTGAACTTGGAACAAAACAGTCTGATAACAGTCTGTTCAGTCTGAACAGTTTGATACTTTCTGTACAAATATATTTGGTGGAATAAAACTCAATAGTGCTCTAGCTAGGGAAAAAACATTGAAAATTTAGGATCAGTTGCCACTTTCTTGTTTTTCAGCCAGAACCACAAGTAAGGGTGAGGCAGTGTCTATAATGAGTTGCTATCTCTTATCGTTGAAATCACAGAAAATCAGACAGCTGTCATTTCAGTTTTAATAAATAATTTCCTTCAGCAAACTTTTTATATATAATCTCTTTCACTAATCTGACCTCCCATTTACTAAGCAATATAAGCAGATTTGATATGTATCTTCTTTTTGTAGCTGCTTACCAAGTGCAAGTAAAATAATGTGTGTGATTCTCTGTTGATTTTTTCCCCTGCACAAAGTATAATAGTGTTGCTAGCTGCTGGTACTTCTTAATTGCATAGAGAGTATTAACAAGACATAGACATCAGAATTTAACAACTCAACCCAATATTATACTAGTACTACAACTTCAGTAGGATTCACTATGCACACTACCTTCCTACACCTAAGTGGTTTTAAAAAGTAATTTATCAGTTGGACTGGCATGCATGCAGCTGTGTGGAGTCTTCTTTTTTCTGGCAACAACTGCTCCTTCTCAAAATTGTACATTACACATCTTAGCTAATCAGAACAGGAATATAACTGGAATCTGCTGCTATATAGACTAAACTCTGGGGGAAAAAAACCTGGATTGTCATAGAACATAGTCCAGTGGCATTCTGAGAATACTCAAAATATTTTTTTTCCCTTGCTGGGGACAAAACATTCATTCTGAGTTGGACACACACTCTCAGAAAACATGTTGGCTTCAAACTTAGCACACATGAAATGTCTGCTTTATGATTGGAACATTATGAATCCCTACAGTTTAATATGCTGTGCAAACCAAACCATTTATAATTTACTCCAAACAAGGATAATTTTATTTTCCTTTCCTCTGCCTATTTAGTTTTCAGTGCATAGAGGGGAAAAAAGTACCTGTCTTGCAATATTTTATACATTTATTTCCCTCTGCAATCCTTGCCAACTCCGAATGGGTAGCAATAAAATAAAACATTTTATACACATAAGCACATAAACAGCATATGAAATGTAGAAGAAAATGATTTTAACTTTTTGTTTTCCTCACTGTGCCAGTAAGTAATCTGATCATGGTTGAAGCTCTTTGAGCTGAATGGAGCCTTCCGGCCAGAAGCCCCACAACAATGCTCTATATAAGTGACATCTCATTTCCCACTTGATCTGTTCTTTTGCAAACCACATGATCTAATATTTTTTAAACAGGGTGTAATATTTTATAACCCATATAAGTTAAAATTTTACTTAAGTCTGCACTACTATTTCTGCTAGTTTTTTCTCATCATTCCTATCACCGATTTCCTCCCACTTATGACTGTAACTTGTTGCTTGTATCCTTATGGTTTATATTAATATTGATTGTTTCCTGATTGCTTATTTGTACCCTATGACGATCATTAAGTGTTGTACTTCATGATTCTTGATAAATGTATCTTTTCTTTCATGTACACTGAGAGCACCAAAGAGAAATTCCTTGTATGTCCCGTCACGCTTGGCCAATAAGGAATTCTATTCTATTCTACTCTTGGTGTGGGAAATCTCCAATTTTTCTCTCTCTTTAGGCATTTCTGTTTCTCCTCTAGGATTAGCTGAAAGCCACAAAAGGGGAAAGCCCCATCTTCAAAGCCAGCAGCAGCAAGGCTGAATCTAGTAATTTGAACATCAAGATAGTGTCAGTGAAGCTGCTTGTAACATACAGTGGTACCTCTACCTACGAACGCCTATACTTATGAACTTTTCTAGATACGAACCGGGTGTTCAAGATTTTTTTGCTTCTTGTCACGAACCATTTTCCACTTACAAACCCTCATTTTTCTCTTGGTGGCGGCTGCTGCGAGCATTAGCCAAAACAAGCGCTTTTAAGTTCGCAGGCTCTGATGATCACAAGGGAACTGGAGCCAGGCTTTGCCGTGCAGGGTCTCCATCTCCCATCCTTTCTGGCAAAGCGCGAAGGTGTTTCAGGAGAGAGAGAATGGTGCGTCCGAGGCACTCTCCACAGCCACCCCATCTCACTTCCAAAATCCCCTCTTGCCCACCGCTTCCTTCGCCGCCCCATCTCGCTGGCAAAATCCCCTCTCGCCTGCCCCTACCTCTATCCTATCTCACTGCCACAATCACCTCTCGCCCACCGCTTCCTCCGGTCTCTGCTTTTTTTTTTAAGCCTTAAAGTTTTGGAACCAACTCCCCCCGGAGATTAGAACTGCCCCTACTCTTCCTGCCTTCCGCAAACTTCTTAAAACCCACCTTTGCCGTCAGGCATGGGGGAATTGAAACATCCCCCCCCCTGGGCACGTTGAATTTATATATGGTATGCTTGTGTGTGAGTCTGTTAGTTTGTGGGGTTTTTTAAATCTTTAAAATTTTAAATTGTTGATTACTTATGATTTGTCTTTTTACATGTTGTGAGCCGCCCCGAGTCTTCGGAGAGGGGCGGCATACAAATCCAAGTAATAAATAAATAATAATAATAATAATAAATAATTGGTTTGCACTCATTATTCACTTTTACATTGATTCCTATGGGAAAAATTGCTTCTTCTTACAAACTTTTCTACTTAAGGACCCGGTCTCGGAATGAATTAAATTCATAAGTAGAGGTACCACTGTATATATATTCTGATTTAGTCTATGAACTGAATATGGCATGTGAGATAAGATGGCTCAGGAAAAAAAAAAGTTCTTCAGTAGATAACAGCTGTTTCTTCTTCAGAAAACATTTTTTATTTAATTATTTATTTTCTTTCCAGCCTTCTTCAGACTGAAAGGGATCTGCTATTTTCTTACTGGAAAACCAGCTGCTCTGAAAAGGGTTTCCACTAGAATAAAGTGATTTGTGGAAGATAACAGAGCTGGCAATCCTTGGGAATTTCAAGGGGGTATAGCAGAGTTGTGAGAAGAGGCTTTTAGAGGCCTTTCATTGGAATCAGCAGCAGGTCTGAACCATTATACCTTCAGAATGAACAGCTCCTCACAAAAGACAACTTTTTCTGAAATTTCAAATTTCAAATACTACATACATTAGATTGAATTTTACAAATGTAGTATTACAGACTGATTGATTGAAAATACCATGGCTTTTGAAAGAATATTTAGTAACAAAAGAATAATGGTTTCTTATTAAAATCATTTCCTGTTTTCCCAGTCTTCTCCTTTCTTTTAAGCTATTTAGTATATAATTAATTTTATTAATTTCTTATTCATTCTCACCATGTCACCAAATGACCTCAACAAATTATTTCATGTGTCACTCTGCTTTGTATTGATAACGTCTGCACTCCAATCCAGGCATGTTATTGCAACATATAATCTATATAATATTTGCTAGAATTATTTAGGGTTGTCAGATTACCTACGTGTATTTAAATCCCAACCAACACCCTTCAAACATCAGCAGACGCATTCCTTGTGCATTTTTTCATTAATACATTAAACTCTCAAGGAGATATTAAATACCCTTGTCTTGCTGTATGTTGTATCATTCTCTAAGCATTTCATTTATTCTTACACAATTCTGACACTGTATGATATACACTTATATTCAGCAAACAACCTTCACATTCTTGCAGACAATTCTGTAACTCAAACTATATATTATCCTATACTTTTTCAATAACAAGTGGTAAAACATCCTGCTATATAAAACATATACAGTAAAGGTTCCAAGTGATATATTACTATTAAGTAGACCAGTGAGTAACCTATAATAGTACAAGATTATATATGTGCGTGCTTTTCCTAATCAGATTTGATCTTATTACCAACCAGCTTCTAAAGTGGTTTATTTTTATTTGGGATTTGGACTTCATCTCTTAGTTTAATTATCTGTTTTGACAGGAAGTGTTTTGAGCATTGTGGAAAAATCAGTATTAAATGGACCAATGGATAATTGACATCTGAAAAATATGGCAAGTTTCACCAATGTCTTATAATCATTCTAGACTGCATATTTGTTATCTGTGAGTGCCTGTACGTGTTCACACAGTTAGAAGGAAGATAAAAGGATGAATTGTCTAGAAAAAAAATGATGGTTTTTGTCTTTGTAGAGGTGATATATAAATGAGGTAACAATACAGATAAACATAATTACTGCACTTTTCGGAGCACTTTTGTTCCCCTAAAACAGGGTGGAAATGTTGCTGCATCATATACACTAAATGCAGCATTTTTGGCCTCCCAAAACCCATCCTGCGCATCCCATTTTTGTCAAAAACAGGCCCATTTTTCATAAAAATGGGGCACGCAGAGGGTTTGGGAGGCCCGCAGAGTGCTTCTGGGGGCTAAAACTTTTTTTCTTGTTTTACCTCTTCAAAATCTTGGCACATCTTATACTCGGATGCATATTCAGTGATAATATTTCATTCATTCAGATCTAGGGTGTGTTATTTGAGTGTTCCCTTTATTTTTTTTGAGCAGTATATTAATAATATGCAGCATAATTGCTTAAATGTATTTCCCAAAATGTATTAGAGTAGATATGGTATATACATTTAAGTAGGAAACGTTCTCATGTAACTGAGAGGTATTTAGTTTTGAGTATGTGTAGGATTGCTGCGGTTCTCAGATTTATTAGAATAAAATTCCTGTGTTGCAAATCTTATGAAATTTTAAGGTATTTAGGTTAAAAATAGGCATACAACAAATTCTCTAAAAACGACACTTATATTAGTGTTATTAGTCATCATATTAAGCTCTGTGACTTTCGGGTAAAGAATGTCTGACAACAAATGAATAGTAGAAACTTATATACTTTTGCAAACTAATAATTTAACATATTTTTCTGATTTTTATAGGGAGATGTGCGAAATATCATTGTTCCTGACAACGTGAACATTGGACAGAAATTCGACTATTCGGACACAATGGTACAACAGAATTTG
Organism: Erythrolamprus reginae; assembly: GCF_031021105.1. Lineage (NCBI taxonomy): Eukaryota > Metazoa > Chordata > Lepidosauria > Squamata > Dipsadidae > Erythrolamprus > Erythrolamprus reginae. Next base: position 127,072,164 of record NC_091952.1, on the reverse strand, counting down.
GATGAAGTGAAGGACCAAATTAAACGGGAAATAAGGAAGGAACTTAAAATCAAAGAAGGAGCAGAAAACCTCAGGAAGGTCACTACAGATAAAAAAAACTTGGCTTATGTAGATAACATTTTGAAAAAATCAAACAAGAAGCTGGAGGAATTGCACCACAAATTGCAGGAATTAAATGCTCACATTGTGGTAGCAGAACCTGAAGATGTTACAGGTATGCAACTTGTTTTCTTTCTTTTTGCCAAAGTTATAAAGTTTTTGCAGCAATGAAGGTGGAAATGGACTCTTTAATGTTTTCAACTATTCCTAAACATTTTACCTGCTTTTAAATATTGTAGGTTTTAGCAACATTTGCAGTTCATAACTTGCAGATGTTTGTATGTTAAAAAAAAAGTGGCCATCCTCATGTCTGTGTAGTTATATGTGGAAACATCTGAATTTGGAATGTTTGTGTCATCTGGTTGCGGTTAACCTTCTCTTCTGTATCATTATTATTTATGCCTTTTATTAAATACAGTGTTTCCCTGAAAATAAAACATCCGAAAATAAACACTTCCCCCAAAATAAGCTCTCCCACCCTAAAAATATTCAAATGCATGCGCAGCCAGTCCCTGCTATTTCCTCTGGTTAGGGAGACAGAGCTGGAACTCAGGTAAGCCTGCAAGAAGAGCCCCATCTTGCTCCGCACACCCCAATAACACCTCCCCCAAAATAAAGCCAAGTCCTTATTTCAGGGTCAAAAAAAATATAAGGCAGGGACTTATTTTCGGGGAAGCACAGTATATTGATACTTCTCTGCCAAAGTGTCTCAAACTGGTTAACAGTAAAAACAGCAGTAGAATACTTAAAACAATAAAATACAATATTTATGCATTTATTTACTTACTTACTTACTTACTTACTTACTTACTTACTTACTTACTTACTTACTTACTTACTTACTTATTAGAATGAATTTGTTAAAAGGATAAACATTATTCCATCATTATACTGGCAAGGGTCGGTCAAAGTTTCAAGAGAATGTGTTAATTGGTGCCTCCTGAATTTCAGAGCAGAAAGTGTTCCAGAATGAGGTGCCGCCACAGAGAAGTCCCTTACATAACTGTACAGAGGTTTTCAGCAGGACCTTCACTGAAAATCTGATCGAACAGTTTTTTAAAGGCAATCAGGCAGTATGATTTAGGAGATTTTGCTTCTAAATATTAAAAATATGATTACGTATGCTATAATGTTTTTAAAAATTCAGAAGAACGATGGGAATTCATCCTGTGCTAATTACAATTATTGTTCTGTATTTCAATTACAAGGTGTCTAATTTGATGGCTTGAATGACATGCATATTTTTTTTACTCCATAGTGTTACCCCACCCCCAAAGTGGAAATTTTAGTTCTGCAGTCTTGTTTCCTAACTACATTATGCTAATTTGCTGTAATAGGAGTGTTACTGTTTTCTTTAAGTTCATCATTTAGTTAGTTTTTGGTGCTAAAAATTAGTAGTTGCAAAACTTCAGCATTTGAGTAAATTGCTTTTCTACAAATTCCGAATCTATGAAATTATTTTATGTTTATACTCTTAAAGTTGATTGATGGATCTACAGGTAGTCCTCAATTTATGATCAGTTGTTTAATGTTCATTCAAAGTTAGGATGGACCCACCCAAAAGCTACTTACTACTTGATTTTGAAGTTACAACAGCTACGCAAATACATTATTGTAGTCATGTGATCATATTTTGGACACCTGGTTTTGGGTTTTTTTTTACTGTTTTGCCAGTTTCCAGCATTTAATTCCAGCAAAAAGGCCCCTTGGGTAAAATTCAGGGATGAATTTGCTTTACAACCATAGCATTCACTTAATGACTGCTACAAAATTGTTGTGTACTCAAATCTGGTTATGTGATGATATGCTTAATCATCACAATGACTTAACAACTGCAATTCTGGGCTCAATTACAGTGGTCAGTTGAGTACCTATATATCATTAACTAAATATAATTTGAATTGCCTGAATTTCATATTTATTTTTACTGTAACATGCTGGTAGGATGAGGTTATTTTTCTGCCACCTGAGACAACAGTGTTTTTTCTATGATTTACATCAATATTCCAAGCCATATTCCATGGTGAGAAAAGCAGGTAATCATGGTGTACTGACAGATTAGTAGTCTAAAACATTTATGGTCTTATTCAAACAGCTGTACTTGATTTGTTCTGCCATAAAGATTAGTATAAATTATTAAAGTTTGTTGCAGAAAAATCAGTTTACAGAAGCACACACAGATAACTGATTCAGGTGAATTAATTAACTTCTTTATATACAAGAATATAGATGAAGTAAATTTTACAGTAGCAATATAGATTCTTCAAGCAGTTACATGTAGCAGAGAATAGTTAGTTTCCTTTCAGCAGCAGACAAACACAGAGTGGACAAGAGAGGAGAGTGGGCTAAGCCATGGCCAGCCTTAAGCTTAAGTTTTAGTTTTGATTCTCTGCATAGACTCAGAAGTGTTTACCTCCCATTGGCAGATTTAGTTGCTATGCTTAATCACTGGCTTACCTTGTTACCATTGGCTCTCCCAGTTCATGAATATCTTAACATAAATGATGATAACATTAAAAATGCAATGATAGGTGCAGTGGTGGCACAGTAGTTATAATGTATAAGGTAAAGATTCCCCTCGGACGGACGTGCTAGTCGTTTCCGACTCTAGGGGGCGGTGCTCATCTCCATTTCAAAGCCGAAGAGCCAACGCTGTCTGAAGACGTCTCTGTGGCAAGCATGACTAAATGGCACATGGAATGCTGTTACCTTCCCACCAAAGGCGGTCCCTATTTTCCTAATTGCATTTTTACACGGCTTTGAGCTGCGAAGTTGGCAGAAACTTGGACAAGTAACAGGAGCTCACTCCATTACGTTGTGCTAGGGATTCAAACCGCCAAACTGCCGATCTTTGATTGACAAGCTCAGCATCTTAGTCACTGAGCCACCGCGTACCTTAGAATGAATGTTGTGCAAAAGGGTGTGATTGATTTTAATATAACTGGGGATTTTAGATAGTCTTACGTGATTTTAATTAATTGGATTTAACTTATTGTAACCTTCTATTCTTTTATAAGTTGTAAGCCGTCCTGAGTCCTCGGTGGGGGGGGGGGGGGGTGTTGGATATAAATCAAATAAATAAATAAATAAATAAATAATGCAGTATTGCAGGCTAATTCTGCCAACTTCCCTGAATTCGATTTTAACTGGCTCTAGGTTGACTCAACTTTTCCTCCTTCCAAGGTCAGTAAAATGAGGGCCCAGATTGTTGGGGTCAATATTTGGAATCTGTAAACTGCTTAGAGAGGGCTGTAAAATACAGTGAAGCAATAAACAAGAAGTGCTATTGCTATAATGGTGATTAAATAAAGCTCATAATGGCAAAAATTACTTAAAACTGGCAATATTAGGGGTACCTTAAAATTAAAGTATACTACTTTGTTCTGTCTTTATTATAATGTCTTTTTTAAATGTTGTAATACAGTGCATACATTCCTTCCCCATTTACAGTTGCTATGTATTTCAAGGTCAGGTTTTCGCCTTTTTTATTATATCATTGAGATTTGATTTGGGAGAGTGACAATGTCACTTTCACTAAATTTTGTCCTATAGCAGCCTTAATCTGTAGATGATGGAGGTAGTGTCAAGGGTGATCTAATGACAGTGCATGGTCTTGTCATGTATGTGGTTGTCAATAAATGTCTATAACGTTGGGCTGGTGGGACAGTTAGGATTCTGCTTGTGCATTTCATCTTACTGCAATGTCAAGTTTCTCCTTGACTTCTTGAAACTTACTGTAGGGCTGAGCTTTGAATAATCAATAGTTTTCATTTCCGTATGTGTGAAGAAGGTTTTGGAGAAATTCGGGAGACAATCATCAGTTGGAAATGAGATACATAGGCAGTTACACTTTGGGTTTGGGTTTTAGGTCCCATCACCTGTATGGTGATCCGAAATTGGAAAGTAGAAGTGTGAGTTCTTTCGCATAGTCACATCAACCCAGGATTGCTCTGAGATTTGTCACCTCAGAATGCTTCTGCACACTGGGTAGACCAGCTAAGAGGTCTGCCTCAAGCCTGTAGGACAGGGGTGTCAAACTCGATTTCATTGAAGGCCACATCAGAGTTGTGTTTGACCTGGGCAGGGGGAGCATCTGTGGTGGCCAAGTCCTAAGGCAGGATTTCACTCTGGCGCTCCCTCACTCTCATTATAATATTCCTTCCACATTCTCCTTTCTTCTTCCTTCCCCCCTTTCCTTATTTTTCTTTCCTTGCTCTCTTCCCATCTTCCCTTCTTTTTGTCTTTGCTCTTTCACTTTCTCCGTACTGAAGGAGCGGGTCCAGCAGTCACATGGGTTGCTCATGTCCAATCCGGTGGAACTGAGCCTAGTGTTAAAAAAGCTTGCCGGATCCGCCCCTTCCCCAGAATTCGCTCAGTTCGCATATCCTGCGGTTGTATTGTGATAGCTCGTTCAACATTCTAACACCTTCCCTTCGATCTTTTCCTTCAAAAGTAGTAAGAATTGTTTATCCTTATTTATTTACTTGCACTAATAGCGCCAGCCGTTTGTGGCTCGGCTTTTTTCCTTGGGAGAAGTTGCGGTTTTGTTTCCCCCCGGCTGTTTTGCCGTTTACGATCCCCGCTGCCGCTTGTGGATTCCTTTAATCCTTTGGCCTGGAGGTCTTGGTGCAAGTATTGATTCATTGATTCATTATTGTATTATTGTTAAAGGGCTTAAGAAATACCTCCTGCGGAGTGAGACGCTTGTTTCTAGTCTCCTGGACTTAGTCGATCGCTTCCCCTTTAAGATTTCTATTACGGAGCGATTTTTCGGCGCGAAGGCCTTCGCGCCCTTTTTAAATTTAGGCCTCTCGTGTTGGCCTCCTGCCAGCCGCGTAGGCCTCAGTCCACCGCGTGGATCCCGGAGTGGGCTTTGGGACGCTCAGGCTTAATTCTCCACCGGCTAAGCCTCCAACCAGAGTGCCTTGGTTTACTTTAATTAAAGTTTAGGGAGGCTGGCCACGCTGTATTTGGGGACACGAACTCTGGGTTTGCCCAGATTGCCCTCAAGTCTCAGCAGCTCCGAGGCCTCGGAGCAGGATCCATTCCTCTTGGGAAGGCTTTGAAATTCTTCTCCCTAATTATTCAGTTATTTGGCTCAGCCTGGTCTTCTGTTAATTGTCAGACTATGGCTACTTTTCCCAAGAGAGGCACAACTAAAGGTCCCAGAGAGGCCAGGCCTACAGGCGATGAGATTACCAGTATCCCCCAGGCCTCGACCTCCTCTTCTTCAGGGGCCCGCCCCTCGACCAAGGTCACCAGGGCTGAGAAGAGAAGGGACCTAGCCCTACAAAGAATCCATGACAAATCAGCAAAGCGTTTGAAAGTACAGGCCCAAGTACTCAGTAGTCAAGACCCCCCAGAGGCTTCTAGTCTGCCTCCTTCTGGAGTCCCTGTGTTATCTCTGGATGAGCCAAACCTAGACAGACCCCAACCTAACCTATGGGGAATAGGTCCAGAGGAACCAGATATTATTGAAGATTCCCCCCAGCCAGGACCCTCCCAGGCCTTCAGGGATTCTTCTGCCATTCCTGCTGATATTTCTAGTTTACCTCCTGAATTCCAATCTATTTTTTCTGTGTTGTCCAAGGCCATTGATGCTAAATTCTCTACCATCAATGAGCTTCCCTTACCTCCTCCACCTCCTCGTCCCTCCCGCCCCTTGGGTTCTTCCCCAGCGGTTAGAGCTCCTATTCAGGATGATTCAGAATCCTCTCAGGACGAATATGAGGATATGGAGGAGGATGAGGATCCCTTTCAAGGCCTCTCAGATGATGAGGAATCCCAAATAAAGGTTCCTTCTCCAATTACTATTTTTCCTTCTCAATTGTTCAAATCGAATTTCTACGGGATTGGCGGCCCAGGAGAAACAGGCCTCCACATCCACTGATCCCCCGGAGGAGAATTTACCTTACTTCACAGAGGAACAGGAGGATAACGAGGTAATTCCTATGCCTAAATTGTTTAAAGATGCCTTACTTAAGCAGTGGGATTTCCCAGCCTCTGGGCTTAATCCCTCAACCAAGGACAGAAAATTGTACAAACTTTCCTCTTCCTATGAGGAGCTCCTATCCTTTCCTAAACCGGATGAACCTGTCAAGATCCTTCACTCGGCGGCTGCTGTGCCAGGCGAAGCAGAGGAAGTCCTCCGCCCAGAGGACAAGCGGATTGAACAAATGCTCAAAAGAGGATTCACCGCAGATTCCTGGGCCATTAAAAGTTCTGCAGCGGCTTCCTTTTTCTCCAGAGCCATGCTTCTGTGGCTTCGCCAACTTCAACAGCATATTCCTCCCGATGACTTGAGAGGTCAACAAGACTTCAACAAGGTCTTTGCAGCTGCCCAGTACGTGGCTGATGCCACTTTACAATCTACTAGATTTTCTGCTAAGTCTATTGCAGCTTCTACAACGGCAAGAAGACTCCTATGGCTTCGCCCTTGGCAAGCGGGAGTACGCCAGAAGTGGCAGTTATCCCTGGGGCCCTTAAAGCGCGACCTTCTTTTCGGTGATCTTCTGGATCCACTCCTCACGGAAACCACGGACAAGAAGAAAGTTTTGGGTCCAACCACCAAAAAGGCTACCAAAACGCAGTCCTTTCGTCGCCCAGGGCGTCAGCAAGATCAAGCGGCTTCCTATCAGAGATCTCCAGGTCAGTATTCCCCCCGCTTTCGTTCCCAAGGTAGGAACTCCAGGGGCAGAGGTTTTCGCTTCCAAAGGGGAGCGTCCTCTAACAGGGCTTCAAAGAAACCTAGATGGTAATTCTTCCTCAATTCCCATAGGTGGTCGCCTAGCCCATTTCGCCTCTAATTGGCGTCTCACCTCCAAGGACCCCTGGGTCATTGACACTGTTCAAACAGGCCTTCTTTTAGAATTTATTTCTCCCCCCCCGAAACGTTTTATTTCCTGCCCTTCTCCCAGGTCCTCCTCAGATTGTAACCGTATGGAGGAGGCCATTTCCCACTTATTGTCCATCAGAGCCATTCAACCGGTTCCCTCCGGTCAGAAGGGTCTAGGTTTTTATTCCATCCTATTTATGGTTCCAAAATCCTCCGGAGGTTGGAGAGCCATTTTGGATTTAAAGAAGCTGAACCTATTCATCAAATATAGGAAGTTTAAGATGCACTCCTTATCATCTATTTTGGCCGCCATCCACACGGGAGATTTCATGGTCTCTTTAGACCTCACTGAGGCCTACCTCCACATTCCTATAGCCAAATGCCACAGAAATTTTTTACGTTTCTCCTTTCAAGGCAGGCATTTCCAGTATAGGGCGATGCCATTTGGCCTTTCCTCGGCCCCTCGGGTCTTTACAAAGCTCTTGGGGTCCCTGGCGGCCTATATCCGGGCGTCTCCCATTCACATTTTATGTTATCTTGATGATATTTTGATTCATGGGAACTCCCTAGAGAAAGTGAAAACAGACCTTTCTATCACCATGTCAGTCCTTCAGGACCATGGATTTTCCATCAACTTTGATAAAAGTCACCTCCAACCTTCCACATCCATCTTACACCTGGGATCCATTATTAATTCAGAATCCTCCCAGGTTTTTCTCTCTCCCGAGAGAAAATTCAGTATAGGGGAGTTAATTTCTTGCATTTTATCCAAACCTTCAGTATCCATAGTAACCCTGTCTTCCCTTTTGGGGAAGATGGTGTCATGCATAGGCATCATTCCCTGGGCTCGCCTTCATGCTAGGGAACTTCAGTGGCTCCTATTACCCTTTCAGAGATCGGGACACAGCAACTCAAATCGTCGCATTGTCATCCCACCAATTGTTCGCAGATCCTTCAAGTGGTGGAAGTCTCCGGCCATGGACAAAGGATCCCCGTTCAGGTGCCCGGATCAATTTGTCATCACCACAGATGCCAGTCTATCGGGATGAGGCGCCCACGCCCAGGGGATGATAGCCCAGGGCACCTGGTCCCCGGAGGAAGCTTCCAAGCCAATCAATTGGCTAGAGTTAAGAGCCGTTTCCCTGGCTCTGAAGCATTTCTCTCCTCGCATTCCCAACCGGCACGTTCTCATTCTCACCGACAACATTGCCACAAAAAGCCATATCTGCAGACAGGGGGGCACGAGATCCAAGGCCCTCATGAGGGAGGCCCTCAAGTTAGGCCTTTGGGCGGAAAAACATCTTCGGTCGCTCCTAGCCGACCACATCTCGGGGAGCCTCAACGTCCAGGCGGATTGGCTATCTCGAGCAACGATAGACCCAGGAGAGTGGAACCTCCATCAAGACCTGTTCCATCAAATCAGCCTCAGATTCGGCCTACCAATTCTGGATCTCTTCGCGACCAATGCAAACGCCCAACTCCCTCGCTTCTTTTCCAGATTTCCATCCCCGGGAGCGGAAGCAATCAATGCCCTCCGGAGCCCATGGCCTCCAGGCCTACTTTACGCATTCCCTCCAATTCCAATTCTCCCGGACGTGATTCACAAGGTCCTCACCGAGAGGGCCCGAGTAATCTTAATCGCCCCTCATTGGCCCTGCCGGCCCTGGTTCGCGGATCTCCAACAGTTGTCCGTCCAGAACCCTTGGCGACTCCCCGTTTCGGGGGATATGCTGCGGCAGGGGGCCTCATTCCATCCAGACCCGGAGTGGTTCCACCTCACCGCCTGGCTGTTATCAGGAGAGACTTAGAACTGCGTGGTCACGACCCCGATACAGTGGAGGTCATTTTAAAGGCCAGAAGGGGTTCGACCAATCGAATCTACGACCACACGTGGTCCAAGTTTCACCAGTGGTGTCTACAGGAAGGCCTCTCTCCCCTGTGCATTCCCATACACAGAATCATTTCCTTCCTTATGCTAGGTTTCCATAAAGGACTTTCCACCAGCACCCTCCGGCGTCATCTGGCAGCCATTTCATCTGTCCTAGGGGGCCCCCGCAGACAGCCTCTCCGATCCTTCCCAGAAGTTCAGGAATTCCTCAAGGGCATAGCCAACCTCAGACCTTCCAAGGTCCACAGGTATCCATCCTGGGATTTGCCACGGGTTCTCCATTCCCTCACGCAGGCACCATACGAACCCCTAAAATCGGCGTCCCTCAGGTACCTATCCTTTAAAGTAGCATTCCTGGTGGCTATTACCTCTGCCCGACGCATTTCGGAGCTGGCTGCCCTCTCAATCAGGCAGGACCTTTGTCAATTTCATCAGGACAAGGTAGTCTTGCGACTGGACCCCACCTTCTTACCCAAGGTCAGTTCCATGTTCCACAGAACTCAGGATATTGTCCTACCTTCCTTCTGCCTCCAACGAGACCATCCCTTGGCAATTAGATGGCACACCCTGGATCTCATTAGAGCGCTGAGAATCTATATCCAACGCACAGGACCCTTTCGGAGGTCAGAAGCACTTTTTATAGCCTATCACCCCAGAGTCATGGGTGCCAAAGTGTCTTCAACAGTAATAGGCCGTTGGATCAGAGGGACTATATCTAAGGCCTATGAGTCGGCCTCCCTCTCAGTTCCAAGGAACATCACAGCGCATTCCACCAGGAGCGCAGCCACCTCGGCCGCTTGGGCGACTCAAGCCCCGTTGGAGGAGGTCTGCAAAGCAGCCACTTGGGCCTCGCCAAATTCCTTCATCAGGCACTACAAGATTGATTCTTACGCTTCAGCGGACGCTGCCTTCGGCAGAAGGGTACTCCAATCCGTTATCTCACACGATAGCAATCTAATCCCACCCTAGGGACCATCTATTGGGTATGTCCCATGTGACTGCTGGACCCGCTCCTTCAGTACGGAGAATAGGCGTTGATTGCTTACCTGAACGCCTCTTCTCGTACGGTGAGCGGGTACAGCAGTCACTTCCCGCCCTTGTATGTGTCTTCTTTACCTTCCTATAACCTTTCTTCCTCTAACAATAAGAGTTGAACACTACAGAGCTTCACAGCTGAGCCTAGTCTATGGATTCGCGAATTCTGGGGAAGGGGCGGATCCGGCAAGCTTTTTTAACACTAGGCTCAGTTCCACCGGATTGGACATGAGCAACCCATGTGACTGCTGTACCCGCTCACCGTACGAGAAGAGGCGTTCAGGTAAGCAATCAACGCCTATTCTCTTTTCCTTCCCTTCTTGGATGCTCAAATGCAAAGGGGAAACAATTCCCCTTTTGTTTTTAGTTTGTTTTGCTAGCCTTCCAACAGTGAAAACAGAGGTTGGGAGGGGCGTTTTCAGCCTGGACGGCCTCCTGCAGCCCTCTGCCACCAAAAATGGAGTGGGGGGCCATGTGCGGGCGGCGTGGCGGACAAGCTCCATTTTTGCTAGCAGAGGGCTGCAGGTGGCCAACACAGCCAAAAACAGATCCTGAAAGGGCCACATGTGGCCCTCCTTGACTCCATTTTTGCTGACACAGGCATTGCAGGCCAGTCCTTTGCTGTTGCCAGGGCAGCTCCGCAGGCCAGATCTACGTACCCCGCAGTCTGGATCTAGCCCACAGGCCCTGAGTTTAACACATAAGATCCACATAGATTTCAGAAGTGATTTTTGGACCTTTGCCGTAATTGTGTAAAGCAGTCCAGTTAAGCTCTGATTGATCTCTGGAATTTACAGAAGCCCAGAGACAAGACTGGTCTCTGAGCCTAAATTTTAATGTGTTTACTGAGGAGTTCCAGTGGAGAAAGATCAGGGGTGAATTGGACCGGATTCTAGTAAAAGATTACACTCAAGACAATACCATTATTGTAAGAGTAATAAGAAAGACTTGTTTTTGCCCCAATTGTATCCACAGCAGCTCTTGCTATACTTTACACATTTTGGAGGTGGAAGTCATAAAAGTATTGCCTGAGGGGCAGGCTGAAATTTTCTGACCTGGATCCTACATGAGCAAGGTCAGAAGAGGTTACTGTGATCAAATGTTGCAGTGAAGAAACAGCTTAAAACTGAACCAAGCACAACAGAATTACTCTCTGTCCATTTAAAATTTTGTTCAGATCTAGTGTTGTCTCTTGATGATGCGGCACTGGAATAGTAAGTTAATGCCATATTTAATATATTTTATTTTGAATTGTTTATATTTTACATATATATATGTGTGTGTGTGTGTGTGTGTTTTCGTAGATTTTCACGGGTACAGGTATGACCTGTATATACCAAGACCGTTATATATATATGTGTGTGTGTGTGTGTGTGTGTGTGTGTGTCAAATGTTTTTTTAAGCTGGAATTTTAAAATTAAGGGAGACTAGGATGGTCCCATTTCGGCCTTGTTCTGGCCTCATCAGCTAGCCACACCCTTCCTTACTGGGATTTGATCCTGTGGACTCTGCCTTGTAAGGCAGAGACTTAGCAGAGGTGCTATCAAATCAGATCCCTTCCAGCTGTGTACCAGGGAGGGGCTATATGTTTTTTTATGTCGGATCACCCTGGTATATTGAAGGAACGTCACAGCTCCTAGAGGCAAAAAGGAGCTGTGACGTTCCTTCAATATACCAGGGTGATCCGACATAAAACACACACACACACACACACACACACACACATATATATATATATATATATGTTTGTTCCTATTACTTTAATTATTGTTTCATTTTATGTTTAAAATGAAATACTGTAGCAAGAGCAAGAGCTCTTAGACTTATATACTACTATGCAGTGCTTTACAGCCCTTTCTATGCAGTTTACAGAGTCAACCTATTGCCCCGATCAATCTGGGTACTCATCTTGCCCACCTCAGTCAACCTTGAACTGGTCAGGATTCAGGGAACTGAACTCCTGGCAATGTGAACAGGGTTTGTTAGCCTGCAATACTGCATTCTAACGACTGCACCAACACAGATACAGGTTGTCAATGTTAATTGTTTTGTAAACTGCTATGAGTTTGCATTGCTTTTGCAGAATATAAGTAAAATCAAATAATCTCTACTCAGCATTCTATTCATTTAGTGACCAGAATCGGGACTGGCAATACAATTCTTTAGTAAAGTTTATCACTAAGTGAAAAATCACATGAATCACAATTATGCTTACAATTTTCCTTCAGTTTTCTTTGGCTTTACAGAAGGATAATAATAATAATAATAATAATAATAATAATAATAATAATAATAATAACAACAACAACAACAACAACAACAACAATAATAACAATAATAACAATAACAACAACTATTATTATTATTATTATTATTATTATTATTATTATTATTATTATTATTATTTAGATTTGTATGCCGCCCCTCTCCGAAGACTCGGAGCCCTCAAAACAGCCCTCAAAACAGTCAGATAAGCCCAAATGGCAGGAAAGGTTTCTGGAATTCAACTCAGGAGGGAGCAGGGAAAAGGGGCAAATTGTATAGTCTTCCCCCCCCACACACACACACACATTCCTGCTCACCCTTGCATTAGGGTAATTAGCAAGAGGAGAATTGATGTTTGTATTTATCTTTATTGGAAAAGAAGGGATTACAAGAGAATACACATACACATTCTTTTGTATGTGTATTCACAATGGTGAATACACATACAAAAGAATACCCTAGCATTGCCTGTTTGCCTATTGGGAGCTCCCGGCTGCAAGTCCTTTAGGAGGGTTAAAAAAAAAGGCTGCTGTGTGAAATTGATTAGGGTTTTGCCAGTATCAGGCAGCACTGCCAGCTGGTAGGAAGACTTTAATCAACTAAGGTCACAGCTGAGCTGGGTAACTTGCAGATATGTATTTATTTTACTTTCAAGTCTTGATATCAATAGTAATAGCACTTAGACTTATATATTGTTTTATAAAGCCCATTCTAAGTGATTTACAGATCAACATATTGTCCCACAACAGTCTGGATCTTCAGAAGGATAGAAGGCCTGAGTCAACTGTTAGCTATGATCAGAATCAAACTCCTGGAATGAGCAGTGAGTGAGCCTGCAGAACTGCACTGTAGCCACTGTGCCCCATGGCTCTTAGCATGGCTCATCAACATGAAATAAGGCCATGCAATCTTTTTGGCAACATGTTTCAGAAAGGGCTTGCCTTTACCTTCTTCTCAGGGCTATGAGAGGATGACTGTCAGTCACCCAGCAAACTCTGTGCCTAAAGGAGATCTAGATGACACAGTCTTTTGCTTTCTGTCCCAGGTCTTTTAAGCACGACACCAAAGTAGCTATGTATATTGCAATTGGATATCTGATAATCCTCATCTAAAAATATTCTGATTTGCTTCCTAATTTTCTTGTTCTGTTTAAGTTTTGTACTTCTTGGACATGTAGACGGGTTTCCAAAGTTTTATTTATATTTATTTTCCTATTTCTTTCATTATCGAATCAGGTATAATATATTCTATATATGTAATTAATATAAGTAAATTGTGTGTGTTTGGTTATGGAGGCTAAGGAGCAATGATAGCAAAGCAACACATAATCATACTCTCGTAGCAATTGTCAAATCTTTTTTTAAAAGTTCATATTTGAAAAATATAGTAAAATATAAAATAATATAAATAAATTTAATAAATATATAAAGAAAAGCATAACATGAGCTGTTTCTCAGGCCACATACTATCCATGACCTTGCTGTCAATATTTGCCCATTCTAAAATTTATCCATTTCCACATTTTTAGTAAACATCTTACAAGTACAAACACTGAGTCACTTGCTCACATTTTTTATTATTATTTACAGGATAATTTTATTATTATTTATGGGACCGTCTCCTGCCACATACCTCCCAGAGGCCTGTTTGATCCCACAGAATCGGCCTCCTCCAGATCCCGTCAATGAAATAATATGGGCAGGACTATGGGGGAGGGACTTTTCTATTGCCACCCTGGCTCTATGGAAAAAAAAAAACCCCCAATGTTTGCACTCCACTCTAATGGCTTTTCAAAAAGCTGTTAAAACCTGTCTTTGTCAACAGGCCTGTGGGCCATGAAGTTAACATCAGACGTGTTAAAATTACATTTGTTTGGTGTGTATGTTGTTAAATTGTTTGGGGGGGTGTTAATGGATTGTTAGGGTTATGGGGTTTTATTTATTATTGTTGTTCAACTTATTTTTATTATTATATTATTGTATTGCTTTTTGTATTATTGTAAGCCACCCTGAATCCTATAGGATTGGGCAGCATTGAAGTTGAATAAATTAAATTAAATTAAATTAATTTTTTGGCATCTGTATATAACATGCAGTCATTTATTCCATCACCCACAATTGCCATATTCTTTGTTGTAACAGTGCAACCTATAACATTTGCTCAAAACCATGCAGCTTGTAGACCAACAACAGAGCATCATCTATATGCCAAAATGCATGTTCATTTATGTCCAAGTCAACACCCTTCTAACATCAGCCCAAATATTCCTTATACCAAGGATGCCGAACTTTTTTTCCCTTGGGTGCCGAAAGAGCATGAGTGCGCACTATTGCACAAACGCAAGTGCCCATACCCATAATTCAATGCCTGGAGAGGGTGAAGGGGTGAAAACAACTTCCCCCACCCTCTGGAGGCCATGCTTGCCAACTCCTGGTGGGCCCAGTAGGCTTGTATTTCACCCAGCCCAGCCTCCAAAGGTTCCTGGAGTCGAGCGAGGGTAAAAAATATTCTCCCCCATCCTCCCGGAGGCTCTCTGGAAACCAAAACGCCCTTCCAGAGCCTCCCTCTGAGCCAAAAATCATCTAGCTGGCACACACATGCACATTGGAGCTGGGCTAGGGCAACGGCTCGTGTGCCATAGGTTCGCCATCACTTCCTTATATGTTTATCCATAAATATACTGCTCAAAAAAATAAAGGGAACACTCAAATAAAACATCTTAAATCTGAATGAATGAAATATTCTCATTGAATATTCCATTTGCACAACAGCATGTGAAATTGATTGCCAATCAGTGTTGCTTCCTAAGTGGACAGTTTGATTTCACAGAAGATTGATTTACTTGGAGTTATATTCCATTGCTTAAGTGCTCCCTTTATTTTTTTGAGCAGTGTATATTAAACACTCAATGGAATATTGTTTGATAAATAATAATAAGGTATCCTTACGTTGCTCTGTGTTGAACTATTAACTAAGTGTTCCATTTATTTCTGTGCATGCCTACTTCTTCTATTTACACTTATGATATTTAGCAAACAGCCTGCAACTTTATTATTGTCCAAAGCATTCCATAATGTAAGATTTTTTAAGTTTGTAAAATACACACAGACACACGCGCACACACACAATAAACTTTCTCACATGAAGAATAAAATCTTGGGATGCACATGCCCTAACCTTCATAGAGACATGCTATACTTTCTAAATTTTCCTTGCATACACTTTCAAGCACCTTTAGAGGCATACTTAACAAATTAATATTTCAGTACCGTGTTTCCCCAAAAATAAGACCCTGTGTTATATTTTTTTGAACCCTGAAATAAGCGCTTGGTCTTATTGCCATGCACTCAAAAGCCCTATTGGGCTTATTATCAGGAGGCGTCTTATTTTGGGGTAGATTTGCATTCACTCAAACCACCTACTTCTGTACCCATAACAGTTTTTCAACATTCTCAGCCCAATTATGACTAAACTAAGACTTCTTATTTTCCTTTAATTCTAGCTTCTTTCGCTTCTCCCTTTTTTCCATATCGCTTTTTTTTCTCAAGACACATTCTTATGTATTATTAATTGGAAAAACTTTGCAATAACTTTGCCTTCTAGGACCCTAACATTCCTAAACTAAACTGAGTGTTCGTAACTTCCTTTAAATCTGTTAAATGGTAAAACACCCAACATAAGGAATTTTGCAAGCGACTGTTGTCAAGGGAAATTATCAGCAATTAAGATTATCCAAAGATTTGTCTATGAGCTTTTATCCTGAGGCCTCAAAAGGAATATTTAACTAAGGCCCTGTTACCTGTGTAAACATAATAAAAACAGAAGTGCTTATGTTTTGGTATAATATTTTATGGACAATAAACTAGAGTGCCTTCCCACTCCATAACATATTATTTCAAAATAAAGCTTTACTACATTTTTCAAGTGCCAACACAGTGACGTGAATATTTAAATATATATTTAGAAGTTCTGCCTGTAAATAATCAATAATTTAATTGGTCTTGTTATTTCACACTTGCAAATACTTGATAAAATATATTTGTAACCACTGTACTAGCAGTGTTTTCATGATCATTTGCAGACACATAGTCTTAAGAATTTGACACATTCCAAACTGAGATTTTAGTATTTGCTAATTCAGTGTTTGCCCCAACTTTATAGAATATAACTTCCATGAATAATGAGAACTGAGTGTATATTCAGACTTTGGAGGTGCTCCCAGTATGGTGAATGTTCATTAATTACTAAACATAATTTAATAGTAATTCACTAACAATGATACCTTGTAAAGGCACTAATATAGGTACAGCATTATAATTTGTAAAATTATAACTAGATCTGTTTTTGATTTCTTAAAGTAACTTCTCCAAAGCTACTTATAATCAAGAACAATATGCTGTGAATGTGTGTTAATGAAAATTTCAATGGATGATTGATTAAAGTAAAATTATTGTCTCTCCTTTAATTAAGGTAGACAGCGCTTCCTTCTTACGCCAGGAGGTAGCAATATCAAGCCAATGGGAACTCATACATCTTCAATGTATCATTTGCTATCAATTAAACTTCCTGTACCATGTTTTTTTAATAAATACAGTGATACCTTGTCTTACGAACTTAATTGGTTCCGGGAGGTGGTTTGTAAGGTGAAAAGTTTGTAAGACGAAACGTTTCCCATAGGAAACAATGGAAAACCGATTAATGTGTGCAAGCCCCCCCAAAAATAATCACAACCTTCTGAAACAGTTGGGCGCTTCTCAGCGTTCTCCCGAATGCCGAACCCGAAAAGTTCGGCAAAAGTTCGGGTTCAGGAGAACGCCTAAAAGCGCCGCCACCCGTCTGTCACCTTCCGAAACAGCCAAGGGGCTTTTCGGCATTTGGGTTTGGGAGAACACCGAGAAGCACCGCCGCCCAGCTGTCACCTTCGCAGAAGAGCTGTGGAGTTGTCGGCCGGCCGGGAGGCTCAGAGGTGGGGAATCCCAATAGAGAATTCCAGGGGCGGAGTTTTGACATCACAGAGAAGTCCTTCCTGGAGTCCACGTTTCAGCTGGCCAGGAAGGACATCTCCGTGACGTCAAAGCTCTGCCCCTGGAATTCCCTATTGGGATTCCCCATCTCTGTTTGAGCCTCCCGACCGGCCGACAGCTCCATGGCTCTTCTGTGAAGGTGACAGCTGGGCGGCAGTGTTTCTCGGTGTTCTCCCGAACGCCGAACCCAAACTTTTGCGGAACGTCCGGGTTTTGGAGAACTCTGAGAAGCCTCCCGGCTGTTTCGGAAGGTGACAGACAGGCGGCGGCACTTCTCGGCGTTCTCCCGAACCCAAACTTTTGCCGAACCTCCGGGTTCGGCGTTCATGGCGGTGGGTTCGTAAGGCGAAAAAAGTTCGTAAGAAGAGGCAAAAAAATTCCGAACCCTAGGTTCGTATCTCGAAAATTTTGTATGACGAGGGGTTCGTATCATGTGGTACTACTGTATTTTAAATATTTTTTAAAGAAATGAATAGAAAGTTAACCTATTGCAAAATAAAACATTTTGCAACAGTACTGTTGGGATTCACAGTAATCCCACTGG